>NC_140944.1:155775139-156110139 GCF_014529385.1 Adiantum capillus-veneris
GTGTGAGTGGAGTTCATAAGTGACTCTCGATGCTCAAAAATGGCTGAAATGAGCGTCGCAATAGAGAGTCCACATCGTGGTTGGGAGAGGAAGGTATGTAGGGAGAGCTCATGGCTGAATATATGGGGAAAAGAGGACCTAATGTGGTCAAAAGCTGAGCACTCAAGTAGTGTGTGGTACTCACTCTCTCGCACTTGACGAGGGCATAAGGTGCAAAGTCGATGACACTCCTCGCCAGTGCCCCAACGTCCTGTCTCGCAGCGTAGAGAATGGGAGCTAAGACGAATGGAGGCAATGGTGCGGATCGCACTCAACGGGATGGGCTCAAGGATGTAGGAATGGGTTCGGTTACCTCGTTCTGAGAAGAAGAGAGATTTGTAGTTTGGGGCAACGTGTGTGGTGTAATGGCTGAAGCGAGAACCTCCGGATTTCTCCCAAGCCATGATACATTGGCATTGTAAGAAGGCCTCATTAACTTGGGAGTCGATCGACGCATCCTTGACCAAGTGACATGCATCCCATCTTCCAAACCATTTCTTGATATCAAGCATCCACCCCGAACTTAGTATTTTGCTCTTGCATGTCTTTTGAACCTTTTGACTTGCTTCATATGCGATTCTAGGAAGTCGATGCAAAGGGCTATGTTGTGTCTTACGCATGTACTCCACAACCCTTTCCATGCCCAAGACCTCAATGGGAAGCGATCCGGACTCAAGAAGTAAGATCATGTAGGGTGTTTGTGTCTTGACTTGGAGAAAGTTGGTGAGAAAACGCTTTTGGACATTCTCAAACTCTTTCCAAGTAGACTTTCCGATGCTTCCACCCCACACCTCCACTCCATAAAGAAGCACCGGTGTCACCAATGTGTCAAAGAGGTACTTTTTGAGAGCCCAACACTTTGTCATAATAATCAATATCTAATTCTCCTAAATGATTTTCTCATATTAAACTGATCATTTAATGTGGGGAAGTGCCAAGGGAGAAAAAGCTAGAATATTGGTTAAGTTAGCAGACGGGCCACAGTAGGGATCCAAAGGAGGGAAAATAGGGATCCAAAGGGGGGGCCATCTGCAAAAGAGCCATGTGAAACAACGGGCTAAAAAGACCCTAAGGTTCAGCCCATTAAGACTTCCAAAATGCTAAGGTTCCAAAATTCAAAGGTTGTGTCCAAAGGTCAACCTTAGGGAAAATTGGATGCTTAGTGTGTGTCCAAAAAGTCTTTCTACATCCCTACATGGGAGGGGGCGAGCCCCAAAGCTAGGGGATGAGAGAGAAAGCCACACACACACACACAGGCTCCCTTTACACAAAGGGAATGAGGGACACATGGCAGCTCCCTAGGCCAGATGCCCACAAGGTGTGCCCAATTCCTATTGGAAGACCCTTGAAGTGGACCAATGAGAATTAAGCTAGAGTAAATCTAGTTTAATTAATTTAAAAACATTTAATAAAAGAAACCAATAAGAATTAAGTGTCCTAGAAGACTATTGGGCAGTCTCCCAAGGGGTCCAATGAGCATTCAGGAGCCCCATGGCTTGCCTGATTCCTATTGGCCAGGAGGCAAAGGGGTCCAATGAGAGTTTAGTTTAATTATTTAATTATCTAAAGCTCTCACAAAAGGGGAAAGGGGGACACATGTCAGAAGGCTATCACTTATGCTGCTTAATCCCTATTGGCTTGACCTAGGGAGGTCCAATGAGGCAAAAGCCAGACTAACATAGCAGCTAGGGCTCGCCCAAGAGAGGGAGGGGGCTGATTTTTGCTTGGCATTGACACACACACTCTCACACTTGACCATGTGTGAAGGGAAAATACTCTATCTCCTCCCAAGCTTTAATGGAGAGCTCATCACCTACTCCAAGCTTGTGAGATAGAAGCCTACATCAACACTCTCTTGGCATGTGGATGCAAATCCAACCAAGAGCCAAGCTCAAATGCATGCTCATCTTCTCTACCAAGCTAATTACTAAGCTAAGCTATGCTAATATGAGTGATTATGTGAGGAGATGTACTTCTTTCTCGTAAGATACTTCTTTTTCCTCTCAATCTACTCTCATACCCTGCTAGCTCTCACCATCTTCGAAGGTGTGTGAGGTCTTGGGTCTGAGAACGGGGATAATTCAAGTTGTGTTTGATTAAGTGTTTTGCTTGGTGTATGAAGCTTCCATCTTCATTGCACTAGCTAGTCTTGAAGGAACACAAAGAATTGTATTGTACAATGTCTCTCTTGATGGGAGAAACCATAATACAAAGCCTTTTGGAGGGGGGACCGGCTCCATGCAAATCCGGTCCTCAACTGTTGTCAATAGCTTAATTGCTCTCTCTTTTGAAAGTATTGTCGATGCTATCTAACTAGGTGTTATGCTTTTTGTTGCTCTCTCCACCCAAGCACTCTTGTAATTCTCATTAGGAATCTATTCTAATGGAATGCCCACTATGTTCATGCTAATTTCCTCTACAAATAAGATTTTAGGCCATTAAATGTTACACACTTGATCTCTCCTGCATTGCACATGTTCTCAAATGCATAATAAGCCCTCTTTCCGGCTTCCAAGCGACGCATTGCACAATCCTTCCATTTATATATATATATATATATATATATATATATATATATATATATATATATATATATATATCTGTCTCTCACCAAAGCACAAACAAAAACACACCTAGTCTCTGTCTCTCACCAAAGCACAAACAAAAACACACCTAGTCTCTCTGTCTCTCTCTCTCTCCTGATAGATATATATATATATATATATATCTATCTATCAGGAGAGAGAGAGAGAGAGAGAGAGAGAGAGAGAGAGAGAGAGAGAGAGAGAGAGAGAGAGAGAGAGAGAGAGAGATCATGATGGTTTGGTTTTGGCAGAGTTGTCATGTTTCCTGATGGTTTTGACTTGTCATGTTTCTTGATGAATAGGATTAAGGTCCAGTAGGCAGAAGAGGCTGAAACCAGATCCAGAGCTTGTGCCAGGATTTCAACCCTTGCAGGCTCAGTTGCTTAATGTATATGCCAAAAGAACTATTGACTTTTGTCACGGCATATCTGAAGAAAATTCGATTGGTGAAGATCAATCAGAGAGGTCACCAGGGCAAGAGGATCCCTCACCCTACAAGGGTGTGGTGCCTTGTAGAGTACTTCTGAAGAAAAATACAAGAAAGAGGAATATAGACTTCTCAGATGATGCAGATGTGCTAGAAAGTAGTCCCTGTGCAACTAAATGTAAAGACAAAGAGGATGTGTCTTCTCTGGAAGACCCAGCTGCAACTGATGAGAGGCTGTTTGATTTTGCAGCATCTTGTGGTGCTGGGGACAAGTATGATCTAGTTCATTCTATGTTTAATCCAAAGTTTGACATTGAAGACCTGTTAGCTCAGCACAGTAATTTCTTGCAGTCCTACAGAGATAAGTTTGAAGTGATGGTGCAGGTAGGAAGGGTTGTTCTGCCTACTATGACTCTTGTGCATTTAAATGACTGTGGTGGAAAGGGACAGGGAGTGAAGAAGTATAGGGAATTACCACCCTCTTGCCGACATTCAGCCTGCCCTTTGCATAAAAAAGAATGCAAACTCATTCAGGAAGCCTTTGGCTTTATGATTTACCTGAACAGCCTGTTTGGATTCCTCATGCAGAATCCTGATGAGGTGTTAGAGGAGCAGGATGCAGCACCAGATGAGGAATGCGAGGAGACAACTCATATGCAAGAAGTCGAGGAGGTTGAAGACACAGTCGACCTTGAGGTTGAGGCAATTGAAGTACAAAGAAGTAAGATGCTCTCTGTGAAAACCACAGAAATCAAACTTCCATTGGATGTCAGTAACTTCACTGAGAAGCATGTTCAGATGATGTTGCCTACTGTGCCTGACTTCAGGATTGGAGACAGGACCTATATCTTCTTACATGATGTGCAAAGTGTGTTTTATTTAAGGGAGGATTTCTCCCTAGCTATTATTTCCAGAGTCCAAGAGGAGAGGAGTGGATTTGTTTCAGAGGATAGTAGTGATGATGAGGCAATGGAAACATCCAGCAATCCAATGGAATGCCTTCGAAGATGCTTTGAGAAATCTGAAAAATACAAGGAGACACTACCTGATGAAGCCACCTTCCAAGCAATAAGACAAAGCCTAAGACCATCGAAAAGTAACAAAGAAGTGGAGGATTGGTTTAACCATTCAGGTCAGGGGTCAACTACATCTGTAGACCTGTGGCAAGAAAACCTCTTTCTGCAGGATGAGAGCTTCATGGTAACTCTCTCTCTCTCTCTCTCTCTCTCTCTCTCTCTCTCTCTCTCTCTCTCTCTCTCTCTCTCTCTCTCTCTCTCTCTCTCTCTCTCTCTCTCTCTCTCTCTCTCTTTGTGTCATTTCTGACATTGTATGTGCAGTCTTGGATTGCTGACAAGGATGACTTCCTTCGGCGCCGGACAAGAGAGTATCGAGGAAGGGATTCGGCCCTAGCACAGTACCTTACAAAGCTTTGCGAGTCGCCGATAGTAGTTTTTCACAATTCCATGTCACAAGAGGGTTCAATAGCAACTTACACATTCAAGACACTATCACGCTTCTTGGGTGGACCGGTGCTGCCCAAAAGTGCAGATAAAGTCATTCTTGTGGACAAAGTGTTTGCTAGAGATTGTTTTGGTTACTGCCCAGGCTATACAGGTGGTCGGGCAGCGTATTACTACACCTACACAGCAATGGCACTAGCTCTTGGTAGACAAAACCCAGATGAACTTTTAGAGTATGGCAAACATCTCATGATTCGTTACAAGGGTGACGTGCCAAAAAACAAAATTGAACCTGCAAAATCTTGATACACTTCAAGTAGCAATTGTATAAGATCATGTATTACATAAATTTTGTACAATGTCATCCACTCAGAGTATCTTTCTCCACTTGTGATTCACATACACCATTGTCTCTCTCCACCTTCGTTGACTTTCACGAGCTCCGGAGTTGTTGTATGCCATTGATCTTTTAGCTTTTTGTTGTTGTAAATGTCTGATGGCTTGTGCTGTTGCTGAATTTGCCAAGACTTCTTTTGCCTGCATTCGATGAATGATTCTACGATAGAACCATTCAAATAGTTCTCTCAAACTGTTAGCCTTGATTCGAGAGCCACCATGTCGTGTGTGCCTGAAATAAGCATTTCTCGCCATGTAATGAGACTTTTCCATCCCTTGGGTATTCCATATTGCCGGGTTCCCATACATCTGTATAAAATATGGCAAATGATTGAAGATGATGTGCTGGATATGAAAACAGATTAGTTAGAATGTTTTACAGTCACATATTTGCACATAAGAGAGAAAGAAATACATTATAATACCATGTAGTGAGTAATCTGGGTGTCTGTCCATGCTGTCTTGAATGATTTTTTCAGAAGGTTGAGATTTTCCTTGAACTTGTTCATATCACCTTGTGACCAGTCATCTTTGTCGCACATCAAAAATAGGATGTCTATTGATCGCCAAACCTCAGCCTTCGCGTTACGAGTAGTTGGTTCGTGGTCTTTGACTGCAATATGTAGCTTTTTCCAGCTCTAATACTCTACCTTGCTAACATAAGATGTGTTATATATTTTTCCATGTTTTGTTAGCTTTGGATCTCTTGTACCTTGGGGCTTAGATAAAAACCTCCGTGCCTTCACCCCACCGATGGATGGTTTGCATGGGACATCCTTCTCAGCAGTTGATCTCTTTTCATCCCGCTGGATTTTCACATTGCCACCATGAAGCCCCATATCCAACAGTACCATTTCTAAGCACTGCAGGGCTACTTGTCGTTCTGCGGAGTTCTTAATCTTCCAAGCAAACCCAATGTATAAGTAGACCAATTTCTCCACAATTCTACAAAGGGCATGCATTGTACAAATGTGGACATTCACAAGTGGTATTTTCAAAACGGGTCGAAAAGCAGGATCCTCAATGTGACGTGTTGGAGCTTTTCTCCACCACTTTGGGTCCATGACCTTTGCAGGCTCCATGCAGAACAAACACGGTGACTTTGCCATTGCACCCATTCCACAATTATACATGCACTTTAATGTTTTAAGGTCACCTGCAAGATGCCACTGAACTTGAAAGTCTCCCCTTCCATCTAGACGTAGTACCTCTCCCTGGTTAGTCTGTCGATCAATCACCTCCGGAATATTAGTTCGATGGAACACCCAATATAGAATCTCATGATCTTCTTTCTTTACCTGCAACACAAAATAAATGAGACTTAAGTAGATCTGAACATTTGAGCTTACTTGAGAATATCGCTTACCTCAAACGCACCAAGCCACCATATGTTAGATTATGATTGAACACTAAAATATAAAGGATCACCACTGGGACACTTTGAGAGGGCTCTATTCATTAAAGTAATAGTAACACGCTCTAGCTTTTTCTCTTTAACAAGCTCACACTCATCCAGTTTTAACACAAAATGTAATAGCCCACGTGACTCTTCAAATGTGATGTTGTAAAACTCCACCATTCTCTTCTGTAGTATCCGCAGGTCCATAAAAATATTGTTGAACTCATCATATGCCATGTTCGCTCCATGGCCACTGTAAGTTGCTTTAATATGAAAGGGCTGTCCAAGATAGTCTCCCTGTGCCTCGTTAAGCTGAAGCCTCTCTTTCCAAACACTTGAGGCTGATGGTAGAAGTTTGGATTTTATACCCTTCCTAACAAAGATGGATGAGACAGACTTTTGGATAGCCGAATATCCTCTTTTGCTTACACCAAGTGAATCAAGTGTGCCTTGTATCTCTTTTGCAGGCGCTGAGTTCTCTGAAATAAAGCGGTCCACTACATTTCTTTGTAGAACCTTAAACTTCTTGTCATGTACTATATCTGCTGCCAGGCTTCTACTTATAAGTGGCTTCAATCTCTTTCCTATATTGGCTTTGGGGTCAATGTTTTCCTTGTCAGGATAGATTGAATCTCTACATGAAGACAATGCATAAGTAAATAACAGAAAATTTGCTTCACTAACACTATTTAGGCACATGAAAACAATACATAACAAGAAAAAACAAAAAGATTACTTAACTAAGACAATGTAGCCAACCAAGAAGCATCACCTTAATGCTCGGATTCTTTTCTTGAGACCTCCTGATGCAACCTGCAATGTTTCAAGATTGCGCAATTTCTTCTTTCGGATACGACCACCCAAGATGGTGTCCTTCATTTGACAACTTCGCACCTTTCCTTTCAGTTCTTGTACCTCTGTTTTATGTTGCAAAATGGTAACCTGATCTGTAGAATGTAAATGTGAAAGGCGTACAATCTCACATTGTTGAGCTTGGAGAATGCTCTTGTAAGTTTCAGCTTCTCTTGTAAGTGATTTACAATAACCCAGAAGGCCCTTTTCTCCATCACCAGCAAAGGTCAATAAGCTTGTAGGATTGACAAATGGTGGAGACGCATTAGTTATTGAATTCTTAGGGTAGAGAGAGCCTCTCGTCCAGATATCTATGTGTTTAGCTCCTTGAGCTCTGAGCGTGTCTATGGAGGCGGGAGGTATATGTGTGTTTGTTTTACTGCGCTTAATCAATGGTTGGTACTCATTGTCCAAATCAATGTGAAGGTGATATTTGGCTCGTTTCTGGGTAACATTTGTGCCATTTGAGGAGTGCGTCATTAGCCAAATGTGCAGGTTTAATGGAAAGTGAATAGCGGCTGCGGATTCGTCCCTCCATGTTAGCCTCATTCCCTCCGTATTGACGTTGTTCATTCAATGCAACTGAAAAGAGGATTATCCCTCAATCACTACGAACGAACGTTCAGAAGAGTAAGGAATCTACTTAAAGTACACTTTTTGAGGTTTTACTATGAAAGACCCAGCTCTTTTATTTGCCATTTTTTCTAGAGAGAGAGTGCAAAAAATACATTTTCTTAGAAGGCCCTCCAAATGACCTCCGAAATTTCCTAATGTCTTCTCCCATTCCCAAGTCGGATAAAAGTGATGAATGCCTTTATGATTCCTTATATTGCCTTCACTAGCCCGCTTCTCAAGATGGCTAAGTGTCACTAGAAAGAGTTCTTAAAACCAGTAAAAAGGTTCTTATGGAAAAACAACACGAAATCCTCCAGGCCATGGAAATGGGCCCGTTGGGAGTCAGTTGCTCAGTCGGTGAATCAAGGAGGCCTCGGAATTCTCAACCCTATGGCCCATGTAGAAGCTTGTTGAGCCAAGTTTGTTGTTTTCTTAGCTAAACAGGATCAAGTTTGGGCTGTCATGGTCAGAGATATGATAGAAGCAGCTAAACTTGGCTCGAATGGTGGAAAGTGGAGAGGGGTGGAGGTTCATGACAAACTGTTAGCCCCAGCGTGGTCTACCTTAAGACTGGGGGGCAGCTCAAGCGAATTGATAAGAAAATGCAATAGTTCAGCAGGAGTCTTAAAGTGGGGGGAAGAAGCCAGATACTTCAAGAACTCCATTTTGCATTGGTCCCCCTGGCTTTCCAAAGTTGTAGATCCGCCACAAACTGCCTATTGGATTGACAAAGCCAGGAAACTGAATAATAAGGGTCTGAAGCGACTTGGGAACTTTTGGGACAATGGCAACAAGAGTTCGAAAACCATTGACCTTCTGGTTACCCAGTACCAACTTAATAGCTTGGAGGTCTTGCTTGTCCACAAAGTGATGAAAGAGCTTGACAATTTAGTGATGCCAATCTGTGATTCGGAGTTTGATTGGAATGCCTAGAAATGGCCCGGAAGCAGTCTCTTTTGGAAACCCCACCTAAAAGCATTTATCAAACAATGATGCATAAGAAGAATTGGTGTAGCCCCCTTTACAAGCTATGGAAAAAGCAATGGCCGGAGGAAAGGTGGGAGCAAGTAATGGAGAACCTATGGAAGCCAAAGGTTCCGCAACACATGAAGGTTTTTTTATGGAAGGTAATTTGGGGTGCTCTACCAACGGGGGTGAAGATTCAAGAGAGAGGGATTGGGTCAGATCGATGCTTGGGTGCAGGATGGCTAGTGAAGATCTGGCCCACCTATTCATGGACTGCCCAACTATCAAAGGCCTCGCAAGGAAAATATGCAAGTGGGTCCAAAGAACATGGAAAATTAGTTTTTCCAAGACTGACCTATTCCTTGGAGGTAAGAATTTAGGTAGTCCTGCCCTCCTCTCGTCGCCACCTCAAATCGTCAGATACTTCTTTTTACATAATGTATGGCAGACAAGGAACCACCGCGTGTTTGAAGGAGGTTTTGAGGTGGCAAGCTTTGCAGAAATTATTCAAGCAAGCAAAGTGCTAATATGGATGCTCGGGCGCAAGCAACACTCAGAGGACTGGTCTAGGACTACTTGTGCCTTGTTGTTAGCACATGGAATGCCTAGGATCGGTAAATAAAAGATCTCAGAAGAAGGACAAGATTATGGACCTTGTGTGTCAAGGAGGAGGGGGCAGGTTGGTAGGGGTGGCTGCCTTGTTAGCCGATGTGATTATAGTCTCTGGATGATATCAGGCTCAACAACAGCATGACAAGACCTTATAATTTTTCGGGTCGTTCAATATAATCCACTCACAATTGTGAGTTTTTCTTTTTTTATTTTTTTAAAAAAAAAACTCCACTTTTTTTTTTTTCTTTCTACACAAATGCACACATAGCCTCAACTTTCAAGGGTGACACTACTTCTATATATTATCTTTTTTTTTAAATGATCACTCACTCCATTTGTGAATGGTGATTATATTGGAGTGAATAGCTATAGCTCCATGCTCACATCAACCCAAGATACTCAAAGTCTTATATATCAATCCATAAAAGCGAGCTTTTTACAACAAAGCTTGAAACCTATAGATACGATAAAAGCAACTATACCAATAACATAGGATAGGCCATGCCTGCCCCACTAAAACAACAATCTCATTGGCCACCTTTTCTGCACCCCTTAGGGCTTAGAGGGGTGACCTCCACTAGGTGAACAAGAAATATGTTAGGTCGATGAACCCAATGTAAAAGGAGGGAGCAAGACAACAAGGCATCCCCCTCTAGGGCAACTCCCAAACCTCTGCACATAGATCCCTCCTGAAGCATCAATGGATTCGCTTGTCAATTTTTATGTCAAAGTAGGAATTTCCATGTACATTTATCCTAATCAGAGTATTTTTTTTGTAGCTGTCCGGGTATTCTTGATCGGGCACATACAAGACTGCGTCTTTGGACATCACTGTAATCAAAACCATGACCCGGGTCACGGAGTTTGAATGCTCAACTAATTTGGCTAGCTCTTGTCAACTAATCGAAGTAAATCTAAAACAAAAAAGGGCACAATAAAAACTCTTTTGGAACTTAGGTCAAAATTTGAAGAATTGCCAGTATTTACACTAAAACTTGCACAAAATTTGCCGATTCTCTACAAGGAAAGCGTGGAACCTAGCCAAGATTTTGCAATTTTAACCGATTAATAATACACAAGGGCATGATGTACATAGAAAAGTTGGATCTGGGAAGATGCTTTATGCCCTTGAGCATGATTAGGTGCGATCCTAGAAGGGGCACAAGAAAGGTATGATGGTAGGGCCATGATGCTAAAGTGGAAGGAGCACAAAGAATGATTGAAACAAGAGTTTTGGGGTTTTGGAACTGTTTTCGTGCAGTTTCAAGTGTTTGCAGGTTCTTGCGTGCAATTTTTGTGCAGTTTCTATGCAAATAGTTTGAATGCAGGTAGTTTTAGTGCAGGCAGTTTCTATGCAGTCAATTGCACTTTAGTTCAGGCAATTGTAGTTTGCTGTTTTGCAGGCAGTATTTGTTTCCTGAAAGTATGCAAGTTATGCAGTACATAACTTTATGCAAGTTTTTGAAAGTTATTTTAGTATGCGGTCATTGTTGTTCGCTATCGCTTTGATAATTACTTTATGGCAACAAAGAAGAAGAAGAAAAAATGCTCTATTTGTCAAAAACATGGGCACTATGCAAAGGGCGATGTCCTTACATATGTATGCCTTGTCCAAAGGAGGAGGTTTGTGTCAAGTATTGCATGCCAAAGTTGTGCAAGGAGTTGTATCAAATTATACAAAGTTTTCCAGATGCATCATGTCATAAAGACATGTGCAATGCTCAAGAGGATCTCAATTGGTTTTTGGATTGTCCTGATGATGCACATAAGTGGCATAATAGTCGTGTAGGCAAGGAGAGAAAGTCATGTGCAACTGTGAAGCGGCGTGTGAATGTATTTCAAAGCAGTATGAAGATGATTTTGATGATTACCTCAGTGATGATGATTCTCAATGGTATTTTCAACAACCTGTTACTGTTTCCAACCTAAAACAACTTCAAGAAGTCAGTTTTCAATTACCATTAGCTTTTCAGGCACCTGCAATTTCAAAACCTGAATTTTTAAGATATGGTTTGGACCATATCTACTCGTTATTCAAGTATACACACGTTAGTTTTCAGTCATGCAAAATTCAGGAGTGTGAATTTCAAGGAGACAATCTTGAATCTGAATTTGTCTATTTTTAGTGATTTTTCGTAGAGTTTTGATCATAGAAAATCGGTTCTACAAGTTTTTTTTGTATGAGCTCTCATCGATGATGATTTACTTGATAGTTTCTAGCCCTGTCATGTTACTAATAAATGGTGCACTTGTATTCACATTGTTGGTGAAAAACTCAATATACCCAGTTTGGCACGTGCATCTTGGATTTAGTTTTAGGCACTATAATTTGCAGTTTCTAAATGCTTGGGGAAAAAAAGGAAAGTGTCTTGGGGTCATATGTGTACCTTGGACTAGACTCCATGCACTGCACTTTGCATCATGGTATTCTATGAGCACTGAGTTTTTTAAAACAAGTGATTCGTGGGAATCCAATCAAAAGTTTTTGATGCGAGAAACTTTTTACCATCGGGATGTGCAAAGTGTTAACTTGAAGGTTATTGGGCTTTTTACAAAGGCTATACTTTAATTCGTGTTTTCAAGTGATATGCAACTTTTTAGGCACTTGAATGTTGAAACTAATGGTATCGTCATGGGAAGAGACTCAACCTTTGGGAATCTCATGTATGGGGTTGAGAATGCTCAAGGGAAGGCGAAGGAATAGAGTTCTAGGGCGTTCTTAATGCGTTCTTGCCATTCAATCAGGTAATTTCCTGAATCAGGCCTCAACTGTTTCTCGTGCTTGTAGCTCAATAATGGAATGAAAAATGGAATCATTATGTGTCTTTCTCTGTGTATCTTCTTCTTCATCATTAGTTTTGTGTGTGTAAACATGTTGAGGGTGAGCCTGAACAAAAGTCAGATGGTCTTTGAGTTCGATTGGCACTACTAGAGAGAGAGAGAGAGAGAGAGAGAGAGAGAGAGAGAGGGGGCGGGGGGTACGGCTTATCAAAAATCTTCTCCTAATCAAAGTAAATTTTAAATAAATAAGGACACCAAAAATCCTTTTGTAGGTCAAAATTTGAAGAATTTCTAGTATTTACATTAAAACCTACAAAATTTCTTCAAGGCAAGCTTGAAATCTAGCTGAGACTTTGCCATTTTAGTTGATTGAAAATACACTTAACCCCATATTTCTGCAAATAATGGTTTTGAATAGCTCCAAAATGGAAGGGCATGATGGACGTAGAAAGGTTGGATGCTCAATACATCCATGATCACACTCTCACCACCCCAAAGACATGCTATGTGAGGAGAGAAGAGACACACCTCATGAGAATATGTTAGATCGACACCAACATGTTTATGTGTGTGTGTGTGTGTGTGTGTGAGAGTGAGAGAGAGAGAGAGAGAGAGAGAGAGAGAGAGATGAGCCATGGAGGCATTCATATCTCATTTAAAGGGTAATTATTATTATCCTTTTGAAGTCACACACACACACACACACACAACATTGCCCGAGGCATGGAAGAGTCAAGAGCTTGCCATTTTTTGAAGCTATTTAAATAAGGTATCAAAGGAAAGTCACCTTTCAAATTTGAGGGCTACTTGTGGATTTTTTTAACAAAACTGGGAGTTTCCTTGTAGCCTTCAAAAGGAGAAGTAGAGCCACTCTTCAAAGGGCCCTCAAGAGGAAAAGTGGAGTCATCTGTCAAATTTGAGGGTTGGAGTTTCTTTATGTGTGTGTGTGTGTGTGTGTGTGTGTGTGTGTGTGTGTGTGTGAGAGAGAGAGAGAGAGAGAGAGAAAATTCCAACTCACCCAAAAAAGTAATCCCAACAAACTTAAAAGATTCACTTGGCCAAGATTTTAAGTTAGAGAGAGAGAGAGAGAGAGAGAGAGAGAGAGAGAGGTTCTAGTGTCATAGGAACACATCAAGAGACCTCAAAGCTATATAAAAAGGTATTGAACTTTAGACTTGGTATTTGAGAGGGAGCTGTGATAACCAATATGCCACACTACTGAGAGAGATCTCAAAGATCTACCCGACAAGTCTTGAACTCAAAATTGTGTGTGTGTGTGTGTGTGTGTGTGTGTGTGTGTGTGTGTGTGAGAGAGAGAGAGAGAGAGAGAGAGAGAGAGAGAGAGAGAGAGAGAAATGTCATCTTCTTGGAAATCTTGGCTTGTACACACACACCCCTACAAATATGTTTATGTGTGTGTTTGTGTGTGTGTGTGTGACACCCAACAATTGAACTGAGACTTTGGCCATTGTAACTTGATTGAATGACACTGTAATAGCTCATAATTGTCCAGTTATAAGAGCATAATACAAAAGTATGGTAAGTTTGAAGTTCTGCAAAATGATCCCATAACGTACCTACTTTGTATAGGTTGTGTATACATGCTAAAGTTTCAACCCATCTTTGTAGAAGGACGCCCCATTTGGCTGCAACAACACGCAGGTCACACGCTAGTATATTATATGAGGAAAAGCTAATCCAACAACCAAGATGTGATGTACACAAAGCCCCATGTATTTTCGGTGGTTATAACTACAATGCCCAATTTTTAGCTCTGAAAGCTTAATCTCATTGAGATTATAAAATATATATTTTTTGAGACCTCATTTTTTATGGAAAAATCTACTTGCTACAAATATTATAGATTGTTTGCAATTTTTGTAAAAAATATATATAAGAAGATTTACCACGTGACAATTAACATTTTGGATGATGCTTCAACCATTATGGCTAACTCTCACACAATATAAGTTGCAAGTACAAGGGACAACATTTTCTTCTTTACAGACTACATATAGTAGGTAGTTCATAGTTACTTTTTTTCATGTACGTTGATGGACCCTCATCTAAAAAGCAAAGATGAAGTCACATGAAAGCCACCTATTTACACTTGTACAAATGTGAACTTACGTGAGAACTACCTGTGCTTTTTATTGTACGTTGCATATTTGTACCCATGCACACACAATAAAACGTCTCTAGCTTTAGAAAAAAGCTGCATACACACCTAAAAGTATCCTTTTGTGATCTGTTTGTGATATACCTATGTTAATGCCGGTCAACAAATGCTCAAAGATTACCTACCTTTACCCCAAAAGCCCATGGCTTTTTGGGCTAAAGGTGCCAATAATAACAAAGCCTCTAAAGCTAGCAATCTTTTTCAGTAAAATTATGGGCCCCATGAAAGCCAATGAGGGAATGTTCACCACGCACAATTTTTCCCTTTGTTGAAATCTCCAAAACCTTCCCCACCAAAACCCAAAATTCTATAATCACAATTCAAGCCACCAAGATTTGTGACAAATTCTACATCTCTAGTTTTATACTTACAGGCAAAGCTCAACATGACACATCGTGTAATAGGATTGATTTTTTTTGTCATCATCCATTAAGCTGGCATGCTTGTCATGAATACAGAGAAAGTCCCATACATAGAGAAGTGTTGAGAGAGAGAGAGAGAGAGAGAGAGAGAGAGAGAGAGAGAGAGAGAGAGAGAGAGAAAATATACCCCACTCACCTTGAAACATATCCTTCAACAAGTGTTGTGAAATCTCAAGCTCGAACCCAACAAGTGTCAATTTTTGGTTGCTCAAGGTAGATTGGCCACATTATAAACACTAGCTATAATGTGTAGCCCTTAACCAGGTTATTTCTATCTGTTTCTTCAAATATCTATCAACCACAAGGGGTTAAAAGGAGTTTAGCTTGCATAGGATATCGGTGATCTTTCATATGGTCCCTAGTTCGGCTCCTCAACTCTCTTTTTTCCTTTCTAAGAGACATACATACAGAGCTACTGGTTGCCTTACCTCTTGGCCCATCATTGGGATCCACCACAACCCCAAGCTCTATGCACTTTAGGCATGCCATGTGCGTTCTGTGTTCCCACCTCTACAGATGACATAGATAGTGTTACGTAAGTTTAGGTCCTTGGAAAGCGATTGTGTAGAAACTCTCCTTCCACCAAGTCTCTTTGGAAGAAGCTATGCAACATCTACTAGAGAGAAAGATACTACTTCTAACAAACTTCAACTCATGAAGGAGCTTTTTGATTTGAGAATGAAAGAAGTGGACATGATGCCTCACATATGAATGAGTTTAACAATATGTTTAGCTAGTTTCACATTCAAAATCTGAATGTGGAGGTTGTAAGTAGATTTTTACACTCACAGGGATATTATTTGCACATGGTTGTTAGCTTCTATAGACACAAAGATTACAACCTCTTGGATACAGGTTTTGCACCATTTTTTGTTCCAATGGGAGGTTTTTTGCATTGATAGATGCGTTTTTTAAAGCACCTAGAGTTCCATTGAGCTCTTTTTGAGAGCAATATCCCCACCAAGATTTGACACACTACTTGCATTACCTTTGGCACCTATTTGTGTGTATTTTCATTCATGTATATTGAGTTGTGAATAGTGCTTACTGTATGTTGTTTGGAGCCATTTTTTGGTAGTTTCTTGACTGTTTTTGAGACTTGGATTGGAAGAGCCCTTTTTGAGATTGTGGATGTCTTTGCTTATCCTTTGGAGAGCTGAGGTTTTTTTTTAGATGGGCTATTCTTGAATGTTGAGATACCCTCGGTGCTGGAGTTTCCCATTATGATTTCCTCACCATCGGTCATGTATCTTATGGAATATTTTGCTTGACACCACGCATGGCAATCGTTTACCTCAACGAGATAGATGACAATTTATGCCTAGATTTACTCTCTTTAGTTAATTTTATCCTTTTATATGCGTCATTTGGGTCGAGTTTTCAATACCCATACAAAGGAGACTCTACCAAAAAAATTATGGGTCTATATATTTGTTTTTTGACAATTTGAGCACTATTTTGGCTTGAGATTTTGCTCTTGCTACAAAGGAGATTATGTCAAAACTCTAACAGGTTATCTTGTCATACTCTTTTGGCATTCTTGACATAATGCTCAAGTCTCATAGATATGGCATCCTCTTCTGAGAAGGACATTTAAAATATTATAAATTTTCATGGCACAAATTTTTCTATGTGGAAAGAGAAAATCCATGATATATTAATCCAAAAGGGCCAATCAGGGCCACTTTTTGAGCACCCAAAGCCCGATGGCTATATGGCTACAAAGTGGAAAAATGCTTGATGCCAAGGCTAGGTCCACAATACACTTACACCTCAAAGATTCTATGTATTTCACTATAGTGGGTGAAGCTACTGCTAAAGATTTATGGTACAAGCTATGCAACAAGACATATGAGAGAAAAAGTGCAAGTAACAAGGCGTACTTGTGACGAAGAAGCTCTTCAAAATTTGCATGAAAAAACGTGACACAGTTTTGAGCATTTGAACGTGTTCAATGTGCTTTTCAATCGATTGAAATCACAAAGACTGGAATTTGACTATCTTCTTATTGTGCTCTATGCCCTCTTCATAAGATATACTTTGTATAGCGATTAGCAACTCTATACTTGAGGAAAAATTGGCCTATGACGTTGTAGTTTCTAGTCTACTTAATGAAGAGATATGTGGAAAGTCCATGGATCTTGCAAAGCAAGGTGATGCATATATTGCCAGTTACAAAAGTCAGAGAGGTTGCACTTATAATCATGCCAAAAATAAAGATTGTGGGAATTCTTGTAGCAAATCTAGAGGTTCTTTGTGCAATGTCAAGTGCTACCAAAACCGCAAGAAAGGACACTTAAAGAAAGACTTTTGTGTATGGCAAAGAGACAAGAAAAAGTCTCAAGATAGCAAGAAGTCTGACAATGATGGCAAGGGCAAAGCTAAGATTGAAGAGCTCAATGTGCTAGAGTCCCCTACAATTGTAGATGTGCTTGAGGTTCAAACTTCCTCAGATGTTCTACTCTTTATAGTAGATCTTAATCTAGATGCTCTTATTATACAAGATGCTAGCTTTGATCAAAATTGGGTCATAGATTCTGGAGCCAATTTATGGTTCTCTACATATGCCCATACTTATAAAGTGAAGCTTGGTGATGCCTTTGAGCTTGAGATACATGGTTTTGGAGAAATCCAGCTAGTTATACATAATGGCATGGATTTCATAGTTAAGTCTTACCATATACATGTGGTAATGATGTGTGTGAACCATTAGGAAATTTGGGAGGTCATTTGGAGGGCCTTATTGAGGAGAGAGAAAAGGAGGCGCATCTCATGAACAACAAACGTAGAAATAAATAAAAAAATGCAAAAGAAAGTAAAACCTCGTTTTTATGGCGTTTAAGGTATCTATATGTGGACCCAGGGTTTGAATGTAGTTATGGTACTGAAAGAAAACTACGATAATGTATCATTCTCTCGCCACCAAAAGCTTGTGCTCCATTAACTAAGCATTCAAAACTGCATTTCCCTCCATTGGAAGCAAGTTCACGCTTTCTTCTACCACTTAGAAAGAGCCATGGTTTCTTCTTCTTCTTCTTCTCCCCGCCCTAATAGCTCTAGGGATTGTTGTGCTCTCTCCCCAGCCAGCCTCGCCATTAGTCTCCCAAGGAGGCCAAGTAGCACCATAAGCTCTATCACTATCTCAAACTCCATCAATATAGATAGTCAATGGCAACAACAGACAATATACAAAGGTTCTTGGGTTCTTATACAACCAAGAAGGAGGAAAGCACGAGTGCTAGATTTCAAAGTGGAGGTGGGCAAGAAAATTGTTAAGGAGGTTTTGGTATAGCATGTCTATAGTCACTCCGATGTGATTGCTAATGGCGGAGATGTCTCATTGGCTTATCATCCTCGATGCAATTGTAAGTGTGTCCATAGCCTTCCATCTCTATTCTTTCTTTTAGACCTTGTTGTTCTCTTAATTTCTTTTTTCTTTTTGAATAGGTAGAACAATATTAACAGAGGTAGATCAATGTTAGCAGCAAGCTAACCCGAATACCATTTTCCGAAGCTCTCTTTGTAGAACCATTTATTATTTTGATGAATTGGGAATATTGTAACTCCTATTTTTCGGATAAACTTTGTAATTGATGAGCTAGGGCTACAAGCTTCCAGATTGTATCAACCTGTCTTTTGGTTGTTAGAGCTCCCAGATTACTAGTTTTGCCCACCAAAAACCTTGACTAAGGTATAAAAGCCAATTTTTGTAAGTTATTATTTAGTTTTGGATAATGAAATACACAGCGTGAGCTAACGGTGCTCACTTCTCTCCTTCTCGCGCTTCCTACTCCCACCTCGGTTGTCACATCGCTGTCGCGTCTGTTGCGTTGCAACCGCAGGTAAGAGCTCTACGCATTGATGTAAGCATTTCACGATATTTTCGTGGCATTTGGCGTCGTTGACTTGTGGCCTAATTTCATCATAAGTAGGAATATACACTTCAAAATAAAAAACTAAGTATAGGCGGGGTATTGGGGCATCATTGCTAAGCATTTAGATGCATTCTGGGTCGAAAACGAGTAGGTCAAAAATCCAATGTTGTTAATAATCTCTTGCACTTGACCTAAATTAAGATTTGAGACCATAAGCATGTATGCTTAGGTCTTATAAACATGTCCTAGAAGTTTCATTACGTTTGGATGTCATTTGATGATGTAACGGATGTGATTTGTTTGCCGATGAGAGTGATTGGATTTTGGTGATTACAGTCACTTGAGTGTAATGCGAGTTGTTTATTGTTTTCCAAGAGATTGACAACCTCTTGTAGCCTCTATGCACTAGTCGAGTCAGCTTTGTCCCATGGATTGACAATTTATTTATGGTTCTCGCTACATCTGCAATAAGATAGGAGTGAGATTAGACACTTGTCCCACATTTGGCTCCACTGTCGCGGATCAAAGAGAGCTAAACTAGGGAAAAACACGAGGGTCTTGTGAAGTTATCCTTTAACTTCCTCTAGGATCTCCTAGAGTAAAAACTTTCTTTTTAAAAATCGCATAGCTTAAGATTGTCATCTTTTGTTGTGTAGAGGTAGCTTGGAAGTAATCGTACTTGCTGAGTGCCTTTAGGATTGTAGGATTGTAGAATGTAGACCAGAATTTTGAGAATGATTGATGGACAAGACAAGTCTTAAGAGTAAAGCTCAAAAAACCATAAAAAGCAAGAAAACGAGTGTTTGTGGACACTTTTCAGAACCCCATTTGAGTAGAACCTAGGAGTAGGGTAAGTAGAATCCGAGGTGGATTTTAGAACATTGTTCTCCTTGAAAGAATCAATTGTGAGTTGTTATGTGAAGTTGCAGAATTTTAGGTCTACGACCAGAAATAGCATGAAAAGACTACCAACCACTCAATCCGACTGGAGAGTATGCTTAAAAGTTGTATGAACAAATGGGTAAGCTCAAGGACACATTGAGGTAAAAATTTCAAGAGTTTGAAAAAACTCAGATTATTTACTTTTTCTTCACATTTTAGGCCAAATTAAGTTTTGACTTGACTTAGAGGGTTAAAATAGCTCATGAAAAACTGTCCAGTGAAAAAGTTCAAAAAAGTGTTCGTTTTAGGTCTAAAGTAAATAATTGTGATTATTTACTTTCTGCTCAAACTTGACCAAGGTTTATGAGAGACTCTATACATGTGTACAAACAACTTTTGTAAAGGACCATAGAATTTGGATCACCAAATTGACCAAAAACTAGGTAAAAACTAAAGTTTGTACTGACTTTTGGGAACTTGAGTGTAAATTAGGAAAAGTTTTGTTCAAACTCAATGAAACTTGATTCATACGCTTGTATTGATATGATAAACAAGTGTACATGCTCAGTTGTTGATAAAAGAGATGCAAAAATTTATCATAAGTAAATAATCACGATTATTTATATCTATCCCATTTTTCAACTTTTTTGACCAAGTTAGCATACCACTAGCTTCACCTTGTTGTAATAAGCCCACAAACCAAATTTGGTAAGATTTGGATCATTAGATTGAAAATTAGGGCCAAATTTGCAAAGTCAGTCTACAGATATAAAACTGATAACCATTTGAACAAAAATTGTCCAAACTTACTAAAACTTGGCTAGGGACCTTAAGTTGAGATACTTAACAGATCTGTGTCAAGAATGGGACAAAAACTTGCAAAAAAATAGTTGGAGTAAATAATCACAATTATTTACATCTGCTACAAAAATTGATAATCTTGCAAATTGGAGTATACCACAAGGTCAAGCATATCAAGTAGACCACACAAATCAATTTTGGTGAAATTTAGATCACAAAAGTGAGACTTAAGCTAGATTCTTGAAAACCGAGTCTACGGACACGAAACAGTTAAGAAACCTAAACAAATTTTGTTCAAACTTAGTGAAAATTATCCAGGGACTTTAATAGGTTGTATGCTTTGAAAATCAAGCCAAAACGTGCAAAAAACTGAGAAAAGTAAATAATCGAATAATCGTGATTATTTACTACTGATACACAGACACCATTTTTGACTTTTGAACTTGTACAGTGTTAGACTAACATAATACAAGGCCACCGGGCAATTTGGGGTTCAATCAGATCCAAATTGGTATATGTTCACTTAGTTTCCAGGTTGCAGATTAGTCCTTTGGCTTTTTGCAGAAGTGGAATCTGAAAGTCTCAACTGCTGACTCAATTAGCTCGATTTGAAGTGATACACATAGACCAATCATAATAGTTAGCAAAAACTATACAGTCTTTGTGAAAGAATAGTTAACTTGATCAAAATTGATACAAGAATCAAGTTGCAGGCAAGAAATTGACAGCTTGACAGAAGTTGCAATCAAGTCAAGTGGAAGAAATGGACAACAAGTCAATCCGACGGTAAGTACTCTATCCAGGGCTTCACAAGTCTTTATGAACCTTAGATCTGGTCGTATACTAGGAAACCAAGGCATATTTGGAGAAATATCTAGTAGAGTATCCAAGCAAGAGAGTGTTAATAAAAGCGAGCACTTGGGCACTATCCTTGAAGAAGTTTCAGACACTTTTCCAGAATCAACATCTGAAATGTCTTCCTATTCGACTCACTCAGAAATCGGAACGATAGTGCGCTATAAGCATATACTCTCTTTTTATAAGATTAATCGCCATGGAGATTAGGTTTACCTGGATCCTAATGAAGAGTATGCTATTCGCATTGATGACCATGGTATTGAGTTTGAAGAGGAGATCATGGCAAACGAACAAGGAAAAATGTACATAGATAGAAATGGAACTCAGTATTTACATAGATAAAATGTACATAGATAGAAACGGAACTCAGTATTTACAAGTTGAAAACCCTGACGTGATTGAAAAATGGAGGTTAGAAGTAAATACCATAATTCCAAATATGGCAGCAAAAGAAGGACCACCAAATTTAGAATTTGAGGGATACGATCAAGTTGATTTGAAGCCTTTGAAATGGCTTAGTACGGATAATCCTAGGATCGGAGTCTATTGTTGGGAGGATAGAAATGTCAAAGATCTTCTATGGACTTCTCATGCCAAATCAGGACAACTAAGACCCATGAAGGTTATTTATATCTTCAAAATCAAAGAAAATAAGCGTTTAGCAAATCTACCGACCTACCTATTTAGGGATTGTTATAACAATAACTTTGTTATTATGACTCCCGAGGAGGTGGAACAAACCAAATACCAAGGGTACTCCATAAGGGATTGGATATTGGGACAAGGACCAGAAACTATTCCAAGAGATGAACTGCGTGAGAGATCTTTTGAGAGTAATGTTAAGAAACCAGAAACCACCTCATCACAAAGCAAACCAAATGACACTAAAGCCAGTCCAAGGCTACATGAGTCACTATTTCCAACAGACTGGTTTGAAGAACTCGGAACAAGATCAACTGCCAAGAGAGCGGGAGTTGAACTAAATAGACGTGTCAAAACAGCTAATTTTTCAGAAATGGGTCAAAAAATACAGTGGATCTGGGGATCCGTATGACCACTTAGAAAGCTTTAAGCAAGTACTAAGAGCACAACGCATATTTGATTTCCATACTCAATTCGAGGGGTTTGGAATGACATTAGAAGGAAAAGCATTGAGATGGTTCCAAAACATTCCACCAAGGTCAATCATGGACTTGAATACATTAGCTCAAGGATTTGTAGGTGCTTGTTCCAAAACAGGGATCAAACACAATACGATAGCTCAAATCTATAGCTTTAAATAGAAACAAGGTGAGTCTGTTAGGGATTGTGCAACTCAAATCAAACAATACATTGCAAGATGCCTAGAGCTAGAGATACCTGCAAAAAAAAGACTAGTATCATTGTTTCTAGAGGAACTGCTAAACAAAGAACTTCATGCTATACTGTATAGCAAGAAGCATACAACCCTAGAATAGTGTGTGTCAGATGCTATTGACTTAGGAGACAATTGTGATATTTTCAGTGAAGAAGATGTCCCTAAGGATAACCAAATTGAGAAAACAACATCCACGAAACCAACACAAGTGGAAACGGTTACTGCATCACCGCTTTCAGCCATAGAATACATGCTCAAAAGGATGAATGGCATGATGAATAACATGCAAAAAGCACCTATGAGACGGGACCAGGACAAGGGAGACCTCAACAGGGACAACCAATTAGGCCGCAAAACTGGTGTGCAATCGAGGGTAAATGGACCAAGCATGAGAACAATGAGTGTTATTACCGACCAAAGCATGATGGGAATGTTCAATACGTGCTTATGAGACCACAAGGACAACCCATGTACAAATATCAGCCTAATATGGTCCCAACTCAAAGACCACCGATGGGTATGGAAAGACCTCAACCCGTATTGGGTCAGCAACCTGCATATCCAGGACATAATGCAGTGCCTGTAAAGTACATGCATCTAGAGGGAGTCATAGATGAACAATCACTAGTGCCTGTTACACCCTATGCTGAGCCTAGTCCATCGACTTTAATGGTAGAAGGAGAGTGGTATAATTCACATCCACCACCAATGGAACAACCTGTGCCTTATGCTACACCAGGGCTTGCACCAATGTACTATATAGCTAATCAAGGTGTTAGACCTCCAATGGTAAGACCCATGATTAAGCCAAGAACTGGAAACTGTCATAACTGTGGTGCAGGTGATCATTGGAAAAACAAATGCCCAAAGCTTGACAAGAACCTCAAGCCTGTTGAAGCTTATTGCATACAAGTTGCAAAAAGGGAGGACACTTCCTTGAAGATTGTCCAAAAAATACTTTAAACAAGGGTAAAACAGTAGTGAACGTAGTCCACGTGATACCTAGCAGCTCTTGTGAGAGTGAACCGATTATTCCAATCAAGGTAATCACTAGAGCCCATGCTAAGAAAAAGAAACATAACTCCTTTGATGATTTGGAAAATACAAAGATTTCCTCTCAAAAGACCAAAAGAAGCAGAAACAAAAGGTATGAGATGAGAAAATAGAAACAAAGGGTTGAAATCAAGGAGAGAAGCTATTCCAAGAAAAGGTAAAAGAAACTGGAAGCAAAATCAAGGAAACCACCGTGAAATCTGGAGGATCAATTTTGGTTGACAAAAATTTTGAGCCAATTAATGTAGCCTTGGAAGCTTACCAAGTGTGACTTAAAGCAGGCCAAAACATGGAAAACAAATGGGAAAACTATCCTTTTTCAGACATGGAAGAAGCTAAGCTTGAAGCTTATCAAAAATTGGTAAGAATCATGCAAGAGATGCTGGAAAAACGAAAACCCAAGCTCGAGAGTATGGCAAAACCTGAGGAGTTTGCGGTAAGAAACAATAAAGAAAAATCCAAAGTGGTGGTAGAACCCCACCTTGAAACAAAAGAGCCAGAACTTATAGTGGTGGACAACAAAGATGCCTTAGACGGAATTCTATTCGTTGAAGAAGATTGGCCATGACACTTATGGAAAAAAGTTAGAGAGATTAATGATGGGAGCCTAACTTTGTAGTCAGCTCCTTTAGAGGAAGTTTGGTTAGACAACCTAACTCTTAATATGGATATGGATGTACAATCCTTGTATGGGGATTGCGGATTTGAAGCTTCAAGAATTTCTAAACCATTCACTTTAGAAACGCTACCCTCTTACTTGGGAGATAACGAATATGAATCCATAGTGTGTAAAACCACTCAGATAAACAGAGAGGAATAGACCCTAGAAGTAGACAACATCCATTCAATCATGTCTACGTCCATTCAATGCACTCTTACTTTAGGAGAACTGTTGAAAATCAGGCCATATTTATGGAATGATCTACAAAAAACTCTCGAGAAGGTGGGAATAACAAGGTTAATTGCAAAAAAATTAAAACACGAAATGGATAACAAAGAGGTTAGATATGTTTCAATGAACAAACTCAGAGAATACTACAAAGGGGAAGAAGGAAACACAACCCTTCTAGTGGGATATAATGACATAGAAACCATGGCAATACTGGATAGTGGGGTAGGCATAGCCATAGCCACGAAATCAGTATGGGAATCATGGGGACAACCATCCATAAGACAAACTCGAATGAAATTGCAATTGGCTGATGGACATATCAAAAGACCCTTAGGACTGCTTGAAAGGTGATAGTTAATTACTTTGGGATTGAATATCAACACACTTTTGCCATAGTAGACTTTGGTAAGAAACACAATTACGAAATCATATTGGAAAGACCTTTCATGCGACAAGTACAACTCATCCAGGATTGGGGCAACAATTATTTGTACTTGAAGCAAGTGGGATTAATAACAAGGGTTAATCTAAAAGATCACACTTATAGAGATGTCATGAAAACGCCCATACAAGAGTTCGATTCAGTCTCTTCGGCTGAAACTAAGCCTCCATATTGGTTGAACAAGGACACACCTATTTGGATGTGCGGAGCCTCAGAAAACGGGAGCTTAAAATGAGAAGATTGTATCTTAGAAAGGGATT
The DNA here is from genome assembly GCF_014529385.1 of Adiantum capillus-veneris. Lineage (NCBI taxonomy): Eukaryota > Viridiplantae > Streptophyta > Polypodiopsida > Polypodiales > Pteridaceae > Adiantum > Adiantum capillus-veneris. The sequence continues at coordinate 155,800,293 of NC_140944.1, forward strand.
GTACAGACGAAGCCTACGTACCTGAACCCTTTCCAAAGCAATTGTTTGAGCCATTTGAGATGACTCAAACCTTAGCAACAATGGATGTATGTATAAATACGTCTATGCCTACTCAATTTTGCAATGAGGATGGCTATGGCTTAATTCCCATACAAATGATCTCAATCCTTCACATTGAAGATGAAATTTTGGAAAACAAGGACTTGATGAAAGCTCAACAAGTCTTTTTAGACCTCTACTATGATGCAACAGATGAGTTAGAAGAACATTCAGCTACCTCAAATGATTCGGGGTCAGAAAAAGAACAGGTGAGAGCTAAGCTACTCATGAAAGGAGGGGAGGAAAGTTTTTTGACTTTCCAAACGAAAAACCGAGAAGCCAAAAATGGTAAAGATGAAAAAGAGAAATAAGAAACTTGAAAGCTAGATCTATGCCATCAATCTCCAATAGAACACAGTTCTTGATGCAGATAGATGCACATGATTGTGTTAAGGACAAAATCACTCGTAGATATCCTTCAAACAAAAATCCAAAAATGTCAAAAACATTGAGAAAAATGAGAAAGGAAACTCAAGCAAAACATAAAAACTAGAACAAGGGTTCAACCATGACATGAGTTGAACGAAAAAAGAAATATCAAGAGTTGAAAAAGGCTCTAAAAGGAGACATATATAACTAAAGAAACCACTGAAGAAGATGGTAAAGATGTAATGAGTGTTCCATATCATTACAAGAAATATACTCTCCAAGACCAAAAAATCATAGTCGAACAACCTGTCAGGGAACTACAAAAACAGGGAGAGTCCTACAAGGGACTTGCAAATGCAAAAAGGATAGATCTGGCCGTGAACCACGAGAAGAGCCTAGACTTGCCTACATTGTGAATGACCTAACGGAAGATGAAGAAGAGCTTTTGTTAAGCTTACTGAAAGAATACTAAGATATCTTTGCTTGGTCTTATAAGGATCTCAAGGGTGTTGATCCAAAAATCTATCAACATACCATACACATGAGAGATGATGCTAGACCAAGTAGACAAAGTCCATACACATATAATGAAACATTTGACAGAAAGATGAAGAGATTGGAAAACTAAAGGAAGATGAATTCATTTATGAAATTGAACACACAGATTGGGTTTCTTCGATTGTGGTAGTACCCAAGAAAAATGGAAAATTACGAGTGTGTGTCAATCTCAAGAAAGTGAATGCAGCTACCATTAGAGACAACTTTCCTCTTTCAATCATTGAGTATGTCTTAGAACGAGTTGCAAGAAAGAAGCTTATAGCTTTTTAGATGGCTTTTTGGGATACAATCAACTTTCGGTTGATCCCAAGGACCATCATAAAACTGACTTTGCAATGGAATGGGGTATTTTTGCCTATCGGGTTATGCCTTTTGGATTAATTAATTCTCCTGCCACCTTTCAAAGATTGATGATCATGCTTTTAAAAAATAACTTAGAAATTTTTTGGAAGTATATATGGATGATCTATGCGTACATTCATCAATCCGGGCTGATCATTTTGAACACCTAAAAAAGGTATTTGAAAAATGTAGACTTTATAGGATTTGTTTAAATCCTGAAAAGTGCACATTTATGTGTAGACAAGGAAAAATTATTGGACATATAGTGTTTAAAAATGGCATAGCTACTAATATGGATAAAATTCATATTATTGCTGATTTACCTTGACTGACAACAGTCAAGGGGCTTCAAACCTTCATGGAACATTGTGGATATTACAGACGGTTCATTTACATGTAATCTATAATTGTGAAACCCATGTATAGCTTGATTGTACGATTTGAATGAACTGAGGCATGTGAAGAATCCTTCATGAAGCATAAGAAAACTCTCACTTCAGCTCCAATATTGAAATCACCATATTGGAATAAGATAATCACGTACATGTAGTTGCTTCCAATTTTTCCATCGGATGTATAGTAGCTCAACCAGGAGATGGGAAAATTGATTTTTCTATTTCTTATGCTAGCCGATAGTTGAACATGGAAAAAAAGAATTATACCACCACCAAAAGGGAAGGACTAGGAATGATCTATGCCGTAAAAAAGTATACACATTACCTGTTAGCAAACAAATTTGTGTTCTTTGTGGACCACCAAGCCTTATTGTACTTGGTCAACAAGCCATGCAACACAGAAAGAATAGTGAGATGGTTCATCATTCTTTTGGAATTTGATTTCACTGTAGTTGTGAAAAAGGGGACCACTCATCCAAAAGCAAATCATTTATCAAGGATTGTTTCAGGAGAACCACCTAAGGGAGTGGACAATGATCTACCAGATGCATATCTGTTCTTCGTAGAAATGATATCTCTCTCGATTGTCGGAAAACTTGGTCTCATTCATAGCCATAGCTCAAGTGGATTCACAAATACCACTTCCTATTACAATTGGATTAATTGAGCAATCGTCTATGTATCAATTACTAGATGGAAGGCTAGACAAAAGAAATCGAGATAGAATATTGATTTTATGCATTAATCATGAGGACAAAACCCAATACCTAAGTCAAGCACATAGTACCATAGTAGGACTTCACTTTGCGAAAGATCAAACTATGCGACAAATCTTGAGACTTGGAGTATTTTGGCCAACTATGAGGAGTGATGTTCATTCTTTTGTGAAAAATTGTCCTCAATGTCAAAAACAAACACCCATACCTCATGTAACATTGTTCCAAATTTCGCATGTTCCTAAGTGGAGTAGCTATCTAGTTACTTATCTATCAAGCCAAACATTTACTGAGGATATGAGTAAACGCCATCAAAGAGCAATTGAAACGGAAGCAAGAGACTATGCTCTTATCGGAAACCAATTGTATCAGAGAGGTAAAGATCAACATCTACATCTTTGTGCAAATGAAGACAAATATATTCCCATTATAGAACAAGAACATGCTGGATTAGTTGGAGGTCACTTTTCTAGTAAGACCACCGCAAGAGCAATCTCAATGGCAGTAGGCTTTTGGTGGCCAACAAGTTTTGCAGATGCCAAAGAATATGTTCAAAGGTGTGATGCATGTCAACGAGCAAAAATGCCAACTCGTGTAATAGTCAATGATAAGGGAACTTATTTCCTCAATGAGTTAATCAAGTATCTACTTAATGAATTTATGGTCATCCATAACAAATCAGGTTCCTATCACCCACAAGCAAATGGACAAGCTGAGCATACAAATAAAATTCTTAGCTCGCTATTGAGTAAAGTGGTTACTTTAGGAAGGACAGACTGAGAAATGAATCTCCATGCTGCTCTATGGGCATATCGAATTTCATTCCAAAACAGCTTTAAATGCAACACCCTTTAACCTTGTTTATGGTCTTGATGTCATACTGTTTGCCAATAGAATTTTTATTGCTGACACTAAGGGTAGCTAAAGATCTTGAGTGGACTGGACATGAATTTTCAAAAAGACTTAAAGATTTAGAAAAGATTGATGAGCGAAGGCTAACTGCTATAGCTCACATCTATGTACAAAAGCAGAAACAAAAACAGTTTTTTGATTCCCATCTAATTACAAAAATATTCAAAAAAGGGGACTTATTTTTAATCTATTCCCTTAAGCAACACATTTCCAAATTTAAGAAAAAGGGAAACAAACCATTGATAATTGAAGATGTATCTCCAAGTGGAGCATTTAAGTTGTCCACCCTAGATGGTGAACTAATGGCTAATTGGATTAGTGGATTTCGTTTAAAGAAGTACAATTTGCCACTAGCCAATGAATTGCTAGAAAGGATGCATGCAGCTAAGCAAAGAAAGATAAAATGATAGCAGGTTATTGATGAAGCCCAAGAGGAAGCTTGGCTTTGAGTACTCAAAAGGAAAGCTGCTCTCAAAAATCAACAATACCTATTCCCATCAAAACTCTGAAAATAGATGGCCGATAATGGGAATTGCAGAAAGATGCAGTGTCAACAGATGATGAATGGTTAGATGGAATGGAACTTCGGATCAAAGTACAACTGAACAATCATAGAACAAATGCATTGGTTGATACAGGAGCTCGAGTAAATGCAATCAGTTATTCCATATACAAGAAAGAAACAAGTCAGTCTTTGACAACAGGAATAGCGACTATCAAAGGATGCAACAAGAACCCAACACCGACATTGGAAGTAGTCAACTTAAATGTGATAGTACACGAATGTTCATGCCCTCATCAGTTTGTATGCTTACTAGATGAACACATGAATGAGACAATGATTCTTGGAACCTCATGGATGCGGACATATAAGGCAGTACCAGATTGGGATACCAATCAACTTAAGCTATCACCTAAAGGAGGACAACTCATTGTTCCAATTGCACCAAGCAAAGAGGAATGGAAAGGAGGTTACCAATAGAGCAAACCAAAGAGCAATCAATTGAGGCAAGCTTTTCCATGCATGGGAACCCCTCCATATATCTTTGCCCTTTTACCAAAATATTTCCTATTATATAAGTTACTTTTGATTTTTCTTCCCTTTTTCACAAAAGTTTTAGCCTTTATTAAATAAATAAGACTTATGCTAATCAATCACGATGTAGCATAAATAAGTAAGCTTTCTTTGTTGATATCTCTTTTGACCCTAAATATTAAATATATATATTCTAAATAACATTATATAGTTTAGTATTTTCTAATATATTTTTCATGTATATATATTATTCCACCCTACCAAATATTTTATTCACTAGTTTTCATTTTCAAACCTCAACCCCACTTTCAAATTTCAATAATACCTCTATCTAGATGATTGCCAATCTTTTCAAAACTCTAGGTCATGTTTTCATACACATGAAGGAGCTTACACTTGAAGGCAAGAGAGAAGTCCACTCAAAGGAGACCACCAAAAGACCTGTGCAGCCACAAATAGTACATTATTTGGCTGAATTTTTTAAGTAGAAAAGAACCCCGAATCTGAATGAGCGTTCAACATGAAAGATGTAGCTCCTGATCTCAACTTTTAGCTCAATTTTTTTCAGAATTTTTGGAGTTATGAACACGGAGATATGATTTTTGTAGTGGACCCCAGTTTTCTCGTGTAATGGTGACACAGGCCATCCCCAATTTTCTTCCCTCTAGAATGGCTATGGTTCTACAAGTCTTCAAGCATGATTACAAGAGACAAGGCTCTTTTAATGAGGTCTTGGCAAGTTTAGAGTGATTCTATCACCATTTTTGGAGGATCCATCCTCATCAACAACTATCCACCTTTGACAATCTCTCTTGTAAATTTCTTACCTCTCTCTTCTCTCCCCTAACAAGCTTATTTTTAGCCAAAGCTAGACTATTGTGAATATCTCCTATCCTCTACATCCTACCCACATTCTCTCATCTTCTCTCTCTATTGACTCTGGTATTTTAAATAATGAGGAGACAAGATGGGAGCCACAGTCACATGCACCCCATTTTCCTAGTCACCAAAGTGGGACACTCACCTCAAATAGAAATATTGCTAAATCCTCCCCTCCTTCCCTATATAATGAGGCCATGAGAGCTCACTTAAAACACACACACACACACACACACACACACACACACACACACACACCTATCCATACACACTCTTGTGCTACATGCTTGTAGCATGAACCCTAATCACATAATCACAACACCATCATCATCACCATCACCATGCACAAAAGATGAGCACCACACCTCCACACCACTTGTAATTAAGGGTTGAAGGCACAATTTCAAGAAGAAGAAGGGTGGATACACTCATGATATTCCTCGCCATCAACTCCCATCTCTCCATTATGCCTTCTACGATCTTGTCCCCTTCTCATTTTCGTGCCATACGCTACCTATTGTATTCATCTTTTGCAAGCAATCAACACACTCCATCTTGGTGCCATACTTTGTGTCGCTTTGGATACATCTCATTGTGAGTATGGTATATGCTTGTTCCTTGCCTTTTTTTCTGCTTATGTAAATGTGTGCGGATTCGCCACCATACACACACACACACACACACTCTCTCTCTCCCTCTCATATTCCTATCTTCTTGCTACTTCCATCTTGAGGTGTGCGGATTTTCCACCTCTTGTATGATAAGTGAGCATACTCGCAAGTTTCCCCTACCTCATTATCTTCCTTACTAACATGCACGAGTAGCAAACCCATTCTCACTCATTCACCACTCCTCTCACCTTATTCTCCGACCACCCCATTCCACATTTGGGTGTGGATCTTGAAATTGTTTTCCATGGCATGCTTCATTGTGTATATGTATGCGTCCTAGCCGCATATCTTGCTAGGTGGTGCCCCTATTGTGTATCCCCCATGATGAGGCCATTGTGCATAGTCTTGGTGTAGAGGCCACCGGGTCTATTTTTCACTTCCGCCTCTCATTTGGTGCCCCCACGGAGGAGGGCTCTTGAAACCTTCAGTTTACAAGGCTGACATGTTTACTTCTCTTCATGGATGAGTGGCTTCTTGAATTCTTTAATTGGACCACTGAAGAGGAGGAGCTTCAAGCAGGTTTGACACAAGTCATCAAGACACTCTTGCCAGGGTGTTGTATTGTTAGTATAGAAGAAGTGGTAAGACCCTCTTTCCCTACTCAGATTGTTTACATTTCTCATCATCCTCGCAAGCGTAAAAGCAAGGCACAAGTTGCATCATGCTCACATTGTAGCCAAAAACCGCACCTTCGACATGAGTGCAACCCAAAGTGAAGAAAAGTCCATCATTTTCTCCCTCGACATCCGCACAGGCGTTCTCACAACGATAGGTTTTCAAGTAGCACCAGGCTTCTCTACATCTACGTCCCCATCTTTGCCACCTATTCCACCTACATCCACAACAAGCCTTCACAACTTGAGGAAGCTACTACGAATGCGTGGTCCCTCCTTCTCCCTTGCACCAAAAGATTCAAGGGTTTTCCAGCGCCGACAATCATCCCGTCTCCAAAACAAAAGGGTAAATCCTCCAAAGTCTTTCTATACCTCACTCTCATCTCATGAGCCAGGAACTAGAAACAACAGCATGGATTCTACATCGTCTACCGAGTGAAGTGGTGGAGCTTGTCATCGACAAGGTCTTTGACACAGGTTTTGCTTGGCGGAAAGACAAGACCCTCCACCTTCAAGGGGTGTTGCTTGTGAATCAAGGCTATGATGACGACTTTACAGCTTGCTATGTATCCATCCAACTTGGATTAATACAAGTGGTAAGACTCACCACCTACCTCATCACACCTGTGTATACACTAGATGGCACTCTATCTTGTAGGAAAGTGAAGTTGCTCAAAGAGAGAGAGTTCAAGCTTTTCCAAGAGCTTGCTAGAGGGGCAGTCCTAGAGCTAGAAGACGAAGAAAACCTTGTCCTGTGGTACTATAAATTTGACCTCGATTACCAAGAGCTCTACACCTTCGACTATAACCTTCCACCACGAAGGAGAGAGCCTTTCCGAATGATCATGTGATGGACCCAGCGCATCAACCTTTTGCAAGGAACCAAACTTATGCACCACAACGAATTCAATCAATCAAAGTAATTTTGGACCGCAAGATGTTTTATCAGCAGATCATTACAAGCATGTTTGGAAGAGAACGACTACAAGAGATAAACACCTCTTCTCTACCCTTTATCCTCCCTATGATTAATCATGAAGTGTCTTTTGATGTAGTTATTTTCATCCTTGTATAGTATGTTTTCCATCTACCGAGCACCCATGTATTGAATCTCTATTTATAAAATATAAAAAAAAGATTTCTAAGTCAAGTTAATTTTCTCACTCTCACAATGGCAAGTGTAGCATTTCCAACCTTTACTGGTAAGGTGGGTGAGGATGCTGCAGACTTTCTAGACAACTTGGAAATAGCATGTGTCATCTCTGCGAGAGATGATGATGCTTCGCGCTTGCGCATCTTCCCACTTCTAATGAAGGTGGAGGCAAGATCATGGTACAATGCCTTGGCACAAGCAACCAAGGAATGGTGGGACTTATTAAAAGCAGCCTTTGTCAAGCGTTTTGGAGAGGGCACAACATCAGAGAAGCTATGGCAATTGTTGACAGAGTTGAAGCGGGGCAGTATGATGGAATACGCGTCATATGAGTCAAAGTTTGTAGATTTATGGGGGCGATGAGTTGCATCGCTAAGAGAGGATGAGGGGGCACCTGATTTCCTAAAGAAGGATCGGTTTGTGGTTGGGTTATGGCCAACTCTTAAAGAGAAGGTGAAGGGAAGGTTTCCTGCTACATATGAGCTAGCAGTTGAAGTGGCCCGCCTTAAAGACAAGAAGTTGCGCCTACAAGCCAGGAATATCGATGAAGAGGAAGCCGTTAGGACCCGACCACCTCTAGCACCACCTACAACAGCCGCCCAGAGGATTCAACCACAAGAACCAATTGAAGATCAGCAAGACCTGCTCAATCAAATCACCAATCAACTTGAGAATCTCTCAGTCCATTTGATACAACAAGGGCATGCACACAATCACAACCAAGAGCAAGGAAGAGGACAACGAAGGCAAAACCAAGAATACCACTGCTACAATTGTGGGGAGGATGGTCATGGCATGTACTACTGTCCACACCCAAGGAGGCAGAATTTCAACAGAGGAGCCAGGAAAAACCAGGTTTCACCACCGAGAGCAAGACCACCACCACCGAGGGCACCACAACAAGCACCACCCATGCAAATCCTACAACCACCCATTCAACCACAACCACCACCACCACCACCACCACCACCACAACCTCTCATTCCACCCTTACCCCCACCACTAGTTGGCAATCAAACAGTAAGCGTCATCAGTCTTGAAGGTAAAGGAAAGGAGAAAGTGGAGGAGGATATCAAGGGAGTAGCAAAAGGTAAGACCAAGTTTAAAGGAGTAGATGCCATAGGGATAAAACGCGCTAGGCAAGGTGAATCTTCCCAAAAGGAAGAAAAGATGAAGACTAAAGGGGAATCTAGCAAAAAGCCATCCAAGTCATGACGTAAAATCGACATTGTAGATTTCTCTTTGGGTGAATGTTCTAAACCATATGATTTGGTTCAAGATGTTTTTGTGCAGGGCCCAAAAATCACCTGGCTTCAATTACTCCACCTAGCACTTAGGGTGAGAAGACAATGGACAAAGATGGTTAGCACGAGACGACCAAAGCCAAAGATAGCTGGGGCTATCTCTGGGAGGAATTTAGATGACATACTACCAGTGATGGATGCTTACATCAAAGGGCAACACATCTCCAATATCTACATCGATGGTGACGCACAAATATGCGTCATGAGTGAAAACATGATGCACCGTTTGAGTTTAGAGGTGAGTCGGCCGGCACCATGCTGAGCCAAAATGGCAAATGATTTAAAAGTTCAATGTGTTGGTGTCATAAATGTAGTTAGGATAAAGGCATTCAACACCGAGGTAGATGTGGACATCTTTGTCATGCCACACAAAGGGGAGGGCTATCCTATCATTCTAGGGAGGCCTTGGCTTATGGCTATGAGAGCTAAGCAGGACTGGGACACAGGCATAATCCAAATGAAGGATGCAAAAGGGAGGCCAATACTTTACGACATGAAGAAAGGTCGGCAATGCGACATGGATCTAGAAACCTCTATGGATGAGTTTTATAGTGGTGACTCTTCAACCACTTCAAAGGAGGAGTCAACAGTGAGTGAAGAAAGTGACAGTAGCATTGAGGTGATGGGGATCATTCTCAAGGACCCTAAGAAGATGGAGCAACCTAATTTCTCATCATCAAACCAAGGGGAGACACCAGGTATACAACCTTTGGTAGAAGCACGTAAGCTACATCAAATGCTCTCTAGTGAGTTGTGTGGGAAGGAGCGTGAAGATTATATTTTGATGCTAAGTAATTTTACCACATTGTTCATTGATGAATATGATAAAAATCACTGGCATCATAGTAGTTCAACATCACATTAAGCTCAAGGAGGGAAGTAAACCTGTAGTGCAGAATCTCAGGCGGCTAGGAGTAATTCAACAAGACGCCCTGCTCAAAGAGGTGAGGAAATTGCTAGAAGCCGGTTTTATCTATCTTGTTGAAGACCCAGAGTGGGTTTCTCTAGTGGTAGTCACACCAAAGAAGAATGTTAAGTGGAGGGTTTGTGTTTATTACAAGCCTCTTAATGCAGCCACAAAGAGGGACCATTTTCCTCTTCCTTTTCAAGAAGAAATTCTCAATGAGGTAGCAGGACATGAGCGCTACACGGTATGTGATGGCTACTCAGGCTACTTCCAAATTAGCATCGCTGAAGAAGATCAAAAGAAGACAACCTTCATCACACCATGGGGATGTTTTGCTTACAAAGTTATGCCTTTTGGTCTCACTAATGCTCCAGCCACTTTTCAGCGATATGTAACATTTGTTTTTCAACCATTATTTGGAAAATCAATCTGTGTTTTTATTGATGACTTTTGTATCTATAGCTCTCGCTCTCTTCATTTGGAGAAAGTTTATGAAGGTCTAGCTAGGCTACAAGCTTTGGGGGGCCAAGTCAATGTGGAGAAATGCCACATTGGTGAAAGCAAGGTTACTCTTCTTGGCCATGTGATCTCGGCCAATGGAATTGAAGCTGACCCAAGCAAGGTTCAAGCCTTGCTGGCTTTAACCTCTCCCACCACAACAAAGCAATTGGTCTCTTTTCTTCAAAAGGTGAGGTATTTGAGTAGGTTCATTCACTTGCTCTCCCAAGTGGTTCTCCCTTTACAACAAGTTACCCATCAAGAGATCTTCACTTGGAGTGAAGAAAATGAACAACAATTCAATGAGGTAAAACAAATTCTAGCTTCACTTCCCACCATAGAACCTCCAAAGTGGGACGAGCCATTTTATATAAACCCTAGTGTGGGCAATGACACACTTGGGGCTGTATTGATGCAAAAGGATCCTCAAACTTCGTTCATGCGTCCTATCTACTTCTCTAGTCAAATGATGACTCCATCAGAAAAGGGATACACGGCAGTGGAGCACATGGTGCTTGCATTAATGTTTGCTACCACCAAATTTCTCTCTTATTTATTGTCTAGACCATTCATAATCTTAACAATGGAAGAAGTATCTCCTTATGTAATGCAGCACATTTATGTTTCTTCTAGGATTTCCAAATGGCTCACAAGGCTGCAAGAGTTTGACTACACAATGCAAGTGGATAACTCCACAAGGGCCAGTCTAGGAGGTATTCTCACTCATCGCCACTATGAAAAGAAGCTAAAGATAAATCCAAATGATCAAGATATTACACCTGTGCTGGAAGTCCCTAAGGTAGAGGAGGCTCACTCTCTTTTCTTTGATGGAGCCTACAAGAGGAAAGTGGACAAAGCTGCAGCAGGCATTGTCATCTTCAACGAGCAAGGGGATAAGGTTTTCTCCATTGGGAATCTCTTGGATTCTCACTCTAACAATGAGGCAGAATATGCAGCCTTAAATCTTGGGTTAGAGTGGTGTGTGACACAGGGCATTCAATGGTTAAATGTATTTGGTGATGCCATGCTTTTAATAAAAAAAATACAAGAAACTTGGGCTTGTAAAAATCATAGCTTGCTACGCCATTTGTGCAAAGTCAAGGAACTTTTAGGGAAATTTCAAGTTGTACAATTACATCATGTCCCTCGAGCAGAAAATCAAGAAGCAGATGCTCTAGCTAGAGAGTGAAGGAGTACGAGCGGAAGTGTGACGCGAGAGAGAGTGCGAGAAGAAGAGCACGACGATATGGTGAACTCGCTCTAATGTAATGTGTAGAGCATAGTGAGTTCTTATTAGGTTTTTACAAAAGAACATGTGTACATACCTGGCGGCCCGCCCACTTACCTGGGCGACCACATTGGGCTTTATACCCCAACAACCTCCCACTTAAAGTCCAATGTGGTACTTTAAGTGTGAGAGAAGCTACTATACAAGCTAATATACAAGAGATGTAGAGAAGTGATGTACTACCCTACACCTAACTGCTTGCAAAAATGCGCAAAACTCTCTGAGGGAAGTCCTTTTGTAACTAGATCAGCAGGATTTTCTGTGGTGTGAACTTTGACAAGCTGAAGTTGCTTATCCTCGAGCATTTCCCTGATGAAATGATACTTCACATCCACATGATTTGTCTTTGAGTGATAAACTGGATTGCGAGCCAATTGTATAGCACTTTGACTATCACAATATAACACAGGCATCTCTTCTTTGATTCCCAAATCTGTTACTAGTCGATTAAGCCAAATTGATTCTTTGCATGCCTCTGATGCTGCAACATATTCAGCCTCTGTAGTAGACTGAGTAACACAATCTTGTAATCTAGAACGCCATGATACTGCTCCACCAGCCAATGTAAAGACATACCCTGACGTAGACCTTCAGTTGTCTAAGTCACATGCATAATCTGAGTCTGTAAAACCTTTTACACTTAGCTCTTGACTCCCATAGCATATACGCATACTCTTTGTAGCTTTCAGGTATCTCAATATTCCTTTCACTGCCTCCCAATGTTTCTTGCCTGGGTTTGACATGTATCGACTTACTACTCCCACTGCAAATGCAATGTCTCGGCGAGTAGCAATCATTGCATACATCAAACTACCCACTGCAGACGCATATGGAATCTTATCCATTTCAGCCTGTTCTTCCTTAGACACAGGACAATCTTGTTTGCTAAGTTTCACATATGGTGGCAATGGAACACTCAATGCCTTTCCCTTCTCCATATTGAAACGTTGCAAAACCTTGTCAATATACTCTGTTTGAGATAACCAAATCAACTTCTTTGATCTCTCTCTCAATGCGCATACCAAGTATATGACTTGCCTCACCCATGTCTTTCATGTCAAATGATTTTGCCATCTTTGACTTCAAAGCTGAAATTTCTTCCAAGTGCTTGCCAACAATCAACATGTCATCCACATAAAAAATAAGGATCAGCCAACTACCATCCTTAGCCTTCTTTGTATATAGACAATGATCGAACTCACTACATTTGTAGCCTTGAGAAAGCATAAAATTGTGGAATTTATGGTACCATGCCCTCGGTGATTGTTTTAAGCCATAAAGACTCTTTAACAACTGGCATACCCAATCTTCCTTGCCTTTCTCAACAAACCCTTCTGGCTGCTGCATGTAAATTTCCACATCTAAATCACCATGCAAGAATGCTGTCTTGACATCCATTTGGTGCAACACCAAATCTAATATGGCAGCCAATGCAAGAAAGCATCTCAATGTAGTCATTTTGACCACCGGAGAGAAGACTTCATCAAAGTCAATGCCTTGTTCTTGCTTAAAGCCCTTGGCAACAAGCCTTGCTTTGTACTTTGGCTGACTGTCATGAGCGGTGATCTTATACCTGTAAACCCATTTACAGGGTAGATCCTTTTTGCCCCGTGGTAATTTAACTAGCTTCCATGTCTGGTTTTTATGCAGAGCTGTCATTTCTGACTGCATGGCCAATTGCCAATTCCCGGAGTCCTTCATTTGCACTGCTTCCTTGTAACATGAAGGCTCATTGCAATCAGTCAACATGACATAGTTCATAGATGGAACAAACCTATCAGGAGGTCACGTGATATGTCCAGATCTACGCACAATAGGTGGCTCAGGCTCAGCCACAACCTGTGGTTCCACTCTATTCTGTCCTTGCTCCTCTTGAGCCCTGAAATTTTGTCTTGCACGTGCAAGTCCATCTTCTTGGAAGACAACTCTTCTAATCTCCTCAACCCTCTCTAGTTTAGAATGATATTTGGATTCATTAAAGTGAACATCATTGCTGCAGACAACCTTTCTGGATTCGGGATCCCAAAGTCTGTACCCCATCTCACCAAAATTACCATAGCCTAGAAAGATGCACTTTCTACTCTTTGGCTCAAGTTTGTTCCTAAATTCTTTTGGAACGTGAGTATATGCCTCACAGCCAAATACTCTCAGATTCTTGTATGAGGGCATTTTGCCTAACCATACCATCTCTGGCACTGAATCCTTCTGCAAAACCTTGCTAGGAGATCTATTTACAAGATGAACAGCTGTTGATACAGCTTCAGCCCAAAACCCATTTGGCAGTTGTGCATTAGACAACATACTTCTGACCTTCTCTTGTATGCTCCTATTCATCCTCTCAGCAACACCATTTTGAGGAGGATTGTAAGGAGCAGTAAGTTCACGTTTTATACCTTTTGACTCACAAAAGTCCTGAAAGGCCTTTGAAACATACTCTCCACCATTGTCAGTGCGTAAGCATTTAAGCTTCTTGCCACTCTGATTCTCCACAAGTGTCACAAACGTTTTGAAAACACTAAACGCTTCATCCTTGTGATTGAGAAAGTAAACCCATACTTTCCTCGAGTAATCATCTATAAATGTCATAAAGTAAGAAGCTCCCCCTAGAGATAGGTTAGGCATAGGTCCACACAAATCACTATGAACAAGTGCCAACTGTGTATCTCTTCTACTGCTTCTATGCTTATGTGGCTGCTATGTTTGCTTACCATACAGACAATGTTCAAAGAAATAAAAATCATTAAATGAAACGCTAGGCAAATACCCAGAACGAGACAAGATTTCCATTCCCTTCTTGGACATATGTCCTAACCGGCTATGCCACAAAGAAACGTTCGGTTGATCGATTACATTGATTACATTTTTAGAGACATTTGATACATAAATCATGTAAAGTCCTCCAGACTTTACTCCATGTGCTACTGTCATAGAACCCTTGGATATCTTCCACATGTTCTGTCCAAAAGTGGTGACGTAGCCAGCATCATCAAGTAAACCTGTGTTGATCAAGCTCTTTGTAATTGCGGGAACATGTCTCACATTCTTCAGCGTGAAAGAAGAGCCATTCTGAAACTTCAATTGTACATCTCCAACACCTAAGATCTCACATGTCTGCCCATTGCCTAGCCGAACATGATCTTTAGTGGTCACATAAGAGGTAAACCACTCCTTGTTTGGAGACACATGAAGTGATGCCCCTGAGTCTATAATCCAATCACTCAGTGCATTTCCATTAGATGCTGTAAGAAGAGCTGAGTCCATTGTATTCTTCAAGAAGTAGATGTCTCCTGACACTAGACTGTCATCCTCTGCAACAGTGTTTGTCACATTTATTTCTTGAATCTTCACTGAGGACTTGTTCTTCTCACCATGGTCTTCATCTTTCTCTTTGCCTTTTTCTGCTTTCCATTCTCTGCAATCTCTTTTCATGTGACCCTTCTTGCCACAATGGTAGCATTCTATGTCACTCTTGCCTTTAGCACTGCGGGACTTGCTACGAGACTGATTCCTCTTTCCACCTTTGTACTTTTCTTTGGTCCTTCCCCTGACAACTAAGGCGGTTCCTTTTCCTTTGTCCATTGTCTTTCTATTGGTTTATTCAATAAGCAGACTTCCTTCTACACCTGCTATGTTCAAACCGTCTGGAGGTGCAAAATTACTCAAAGCTGTGCAAAAAGTGTCCCAACTTTTCGGCAATGTGATCAACAGGAACATAGCTCTAACAGGTTCATCAAACTTGACACCTTGAGCGGACAACTGACTGTAGATTGTGTTGAATTCATTCAGATGATTGGACATAGGTGTCCCTTCTTTCATCTTCAAGTCAACAAGCTTCTTAAGCCAGTATACCTGTGAAGCTGCACTCTGCTCTAAAGATCACTCAGCTTTAACCATGCTTGATAAGCCGACATCTCGTCTGCTACATTGAAGTAAACGCTTTCTGCCAAAGTCAGCATAATGGTAGAAAGTGCCAATTCATCCATTTCGCTCCATTCATCTTCGTCCATATCTTCTGGTTTTATCCCCTTGAGCTTTATAGGTTTTATCTGCTTCTTTTGTACTACCACATGCCAAATTTGCTTCTTCCACAATGGGAAATTGGTTCCATCCAGCTTCTTGATATTGTAAAGAGCAGTGTCCTATGATCCAGCCATAGCTACGCTTCACAGTAGTTTACTTTTCTGGGAAAAATTCGGCAGAGTTCCCCCTGTAAACTGACCTCTGAACTAATATCAACCTGTAAAATGAACCAAGAAAGCTTCAGATTCTGCAGAAATTTTGGCAGAGTCTCCTTTGTGAAATGGCTCTGGTCTACTAAAAACAGACCAAAAAACAGCTCAAAAAACACTGTCTCTCTGACACTGTAAGCTGCGGGTAAACTAGTCCTGCACCTGTACTGTCCCTCACTGTCCTGTCATTGTCCTATTAGCATAGACTGCGACAATGCCTCAACGGCAGTAAAGCAAAGATGCAATCCCAACTGTCTAACTCACAGTCAATACATCCTAGTTGCCTATCTAAGGGTGCTCGAGGGATCTCTCCAAGACCTGTATCACCGAAAGGATCTCAACATTCGAGAATCCCCCAGCTCAATAAAACCTCACTCGACCCTCAACAAAGGCTGCAGTAAATCTGACAGTACATAGACTTCCCACAAAGTCATACATCCACAAATGTCCCACTATATGTTGTAACCGCTGCGGCGGTTGTTTGCTGCGTGACTCACAGCCAGCAAACCCTCAACAGACATACATTATCTCTGACAATACATCCCATGTGGAAGTACCTGCAATGTCAGGATGAAATCTGGAATATCAAGCAGCAAACACAAGCTACCTGATGAACTAGTGGATATCGCCTACAGTCTGTGTGTAGATGCGCCCGTGTCGTATGTGACACGCCTCCAAGAACTGTGAGCCGTCCTTCGATGTGTAGACAGCCACAAATCAACACTCTCGGAGTGTCGATATCCTCAGCACCTGTAGTTGTAGGCCTAAAACCCCAAATTTGCACAGTCAGATCTGCACCCGTCGAGACCACGTACTCAAAAATGGCCTGCGTAGACCTTTGTCGAAGCCGAATGGTGGCCGAATGGTGGCCGAGATTTGGGGCCGTGTCTTCGCCTGTCGAATTTCACTCCAATCTGAGCTGGTTACTCTAGCCTCTTGCAGTGCTTCCCCGAGCCTCGATCTGAGCTCTGATACCAGTTGAAGGAGTACGAGCGGAAGTGCGACGCGAGAAAGAGTGCGAGAAGAAGAGCACGACGATATGGTGAACTCGCTCTACTGTAACGTGTAGAGCATAGTGAGTTCTTATTAGGTTTTTACAAAAGAACATGTGTACATACCTAGCGGCCCGCCCACTTACCTGGGCGACCACATTGGGCTTTATACCCCAACAGAGAGAAGTTGCAAGATGTTTCAGTGGTGGGTGCTATCAAGTTGAAGCTGCCTCTCTTCCAAGGTAGCGATGCTATGCCTGACATCATGAGTTTCTTGGACACAGGAGAGTGTCCTAAGGATCTTACTAAGGGACAAAAGTAGTGGCTTGTGCGCAAGGCAACAAAATACCGCCTTATTAATGACGGCCTCTACTGCAAGGGTAAGGATCAAATTCTTAGGCGTGTACCTCTCTC
The DNA here is from genome assembly GCF_014529385.1 of Adiantum capillus-veneris. NCBI lineage: Eukaryota > Viridiplantae > Streptophyta > Polypodiopsida > Polypodiales > Pteridaceae > Adiantum > Adiantum capillus-veneris. Next base: position 155,817,669 of record NC_140944.1, read on the forward strand.
TAGAGGGATCACTGAAATCATTTCAAGTTGCCATGATGGTGTTTGCGGAGGACACTTTGCACTTGACATCACTAGTAGAAAGATTCTACAAGCCGGGTTTGTATGGCCTAGTCTACATAGGGATGTGCATCATTGGTGTAAAACATGCAAGGAATGTCAAAAGGCAGGGGATAGGAGGCTCACATATGAGCCACAGACTCCTATAATCTCATATGGACCATTCGAGAAATGGGGAATTGATGCTATTGGGCCTTTGCCAAGGAGCCAATCACGTAAATTTTATATCATCATGGGTGTGGACTACATGACTAGGTGGGCTGAAGCAGTTGTCACCACCCGGATTACAGCTAAGGAAGTGTCTAAGTTCGTATTTGAAAACATTTGTTGCCGTTTTGGCACTCCTCTTGAAATAATTTCTGACAGGGGACCAGGTTTTAGAGGAGACCTTGTAGGAGAGGTAATGGAGAAGTTAGGTATCTCGCGACGACACTCAACTCCCTACTACCCACAATGCAATGGTTTGGTGGAAAAGGTAAATGGTATGATCTGCAAGATCATCACTAAACATGTAAACAATCACAAAAGTGATTGGGACAAGCATCTTATGGCTGCACTTTGGGCTTATCGCACTTCATTTCGCACATCCCTTGGGTTCACACCATATCACTTGGTGTTTGGTAAGGAAGTCCTTTTACCCATTGAAGTACAATTGGCTAGTCTCAGGGTGCTAGTTGGGCAGGAGGAACGTCCTAATGCTCATCTCCACAACCACATTCTTGATCTAGAGAGGCTTCAACTAGACAGAGAAGATGCTATCAACTATTATGCAGCACAGGCAGAGCAACGTCGACTTACCTTCAACAAGGGACTTAGGGAAAAAGGTCTCAAGAAAGGTATGTTGGTTCTACGGTATGATAACAGGTTTGACACTAGGAAGGATAAAAAGTTTTCACCCAGATGGGAGGGGCCATTTGTCATTAGAAAGCGCTACGCCAATGGCAGTTACCGATTGATGGATGCAGATGGTAGGCTCCACAAAACACGTGTCAATGGATGGAGGTGGAAGCAATACTTTTTGAGATTTGATCAAACACCTATGATGGAAATCCCCGAGGAGGGAGACTCCTCCACCTGAATTGAAGAAGAATCAAGTACAACGCTAGAGGCATGAATACCTCTAGCCTTCGGGGGGAGGGCTAATGAGGCAAGCTTTTCCATGCATGGGAACCCCCCCATATATCTTTGCCCTTTTACCAAAATGTTTCCTATTATATAAGTTACTTTTGATTTTTCTTCCCTTTTTCACAAAAGTTTTAGCTTTTATTGAACATAAATAAGTAAGCTTTCTTTGTTGATATCTCTTTTGACCTTAAATATTAAATATATATATTATAAATTACATTATATATTTTAGTATTTTTTAATATATTTTTCATGTATATATATTATTCCACCCTACCAAATATTTTATTCACTAGTTTTCATTTTCAAACCTCAACCCCACTTTCAAATTTTCCATCTAGATGATTGCCAATCTTTTCAAAACTCTAGGTCATCTTTTCATACACATGAAGGCAAGAGAGAAGTCCACTCAAAGGGGACCACCAAAAGACCTTTGCAGCCACAAATAATACATTATTTGGATGGATTTTTTAAGTAGAGAAGAACCCCAAATCTGAAGGAGCGTTCAACATGAAAGATGTAGCTCCTGATCTCAACTTTTATCTCAATTTTTTTCAGAATTTTTGGAGTTATGAAGACGGAGATATGATTTTTGCAGTGGACCCCAGTTTTCTCGTGTAATGGTGACACAGGCCATCCCCAATTTTCTTCCCTCTATAATGGCTATGGTTCTACAAGTCTTCAAGCATGATTACAAGAGACAAGACTCTTTTAATGAGGTCTTGGCAATTCTAGAGTGATTCTATCACCATTTTTGGAGGATCCATCCTCATCAACAACTATCCACCTTTGACAATCTCTCTTGTAAATTCCTTACCTCTCTCTTCTCTCCCTAATAAGCTTATGTCTAGCCAAAGCTAGACTATTGTAAATATCTCCTATCCTCTACATCCTACCCACATTCTCTCATCTTCTCTCTCTATTGACTCTGGTATTTTAAATAATGAAGAGACACGATGGGAGCCACAGTCACATGCACCCCATTTTCCTAGTCACCAAAGTGGGACACTCACCTCAAATAGAAATATTGCTAAATCCTCCCCTCCTTCCCTATATAAGGAGGCCATGAGAGCTCACTTAAAACACACACACACACACACACACACCTATCCATACACACTCTTGTGCTACATGCTTGTAGCATGAACCCTAATCACATAATCACAACACCATCATCATCACCATCACCATGCACAAAAGATGAGCACCACACCTCCACACCACTTGTAATTAAGAGTTGAAGGCACAATTTCAAGAAGAAGAAGGGTGGATACAATCATGATATTCCTCGCCATCAACTCCCATCTCTCCATTATGCCTCCTACGATCTTGTCCCCTTCTCATTTTCCTGCCATACGCTACCTATTGTATTCATCTTTTGTAAGCAATCAACACACTCCATCTTGGTGCCATTCTTTGTGTCGCTTTGGATACATCTCATTGTGAGTATGGTATATGATTGTTCCTTGCCTTTTTTTCTGCTTATGTAAAGGTGTGCGGATTCGCCACCATACACACACACACACTCTCTCTCTCCCTCTCATATTCCTATCTTCTTGCTACTTCCATCTTGAGGTGTGCGGATTCGCCACCTCTTGTATGATAAGTGAGCATACTCGCAAGTTTCCCCTACCTCATTATCTTCCTTACTAACATGCATGAGTAGCAAACCCATTCTCACTCATTCACCACTCCTCTCACCTTATTCTTCGACCACCCCATTCCACATTTGGGTGTGGATCTTGAAATTGTTTTCCATGGCATGCTTCATTGTGTATATGTATACGTCCTAGCCGCATATCTTGCTAGGTGGTGCCCCTATTGTGTATCCCCCATGATGAGGCCATTGTGCATAGTCTTGGTGTAGAGGCCACCGGGTCTATTTTTCACTTCCGCCTCTCACAATCTTCTCCATCCTATCGACAAGAAAATGCTACAGGTAGCATGCAAGGAGTCAAGAAAATTTAGGTACCAAAAGCACAGCTTAAAGATAAGCCGATTCAAATTTGGGTGCCCAAAACATCATCTATTGTACCAAAGATGGTTCCAAGCTTCAAACCACAAAGCGGAGCATCTCCGAGCAAGGAACCTAACACAAAATGGATTTGGAAGAAGAAGGAGCACTTATCTTCTCTGAAAACTGTAAAACCGATCAAGCAATTGAGAGTTAGGTCTTAGAAGACTCAGCCACACCATTCTGCACAAAGAAAACCAAGATATCAATGGCAGGTAAAAGCTTGACAACAGTCATTATTGATACCAACAGCTCAGGAAAGCAACATGCCAAAGCATCCTGATGGGACAATCAAGCAAAGAGCACACAAGCTACTAGATTTTCTCTTTGGAAGACAGCATCAGAAAACCTTAATATCAGAAACCCTTGAGTTAATTACTCAAGACCCAACTCTCGCACATCATAATGATTTTAATTGCATTGATCTTCAAAGCATGGTAGAGCCGACCAAGGCTATGCATAGACACGATTGTTCAACCCATGCACACAGTTGTCCGGGAGTACGCCATCTAGGAGAGGTGGAAGGGAACTAAGTCATTAAGGGCAATGTTTGAAGAGGGAGGAATAATGTTTGATGTTAACGTGTGATTTTTTTCAAAATTACCTAATAATGGCCTTACAAATCATCAACAGGGGAAATTTAACTGATAACATCTCTCTGATCAGTGTAAATAGTGTATATACTATCAAAAAATCATCAAAAAATAGTATTTTTTAATGAGTTTTCATCATTTTTCTTGATATTGGGACTTAAAAATGGAGAAACCCAACAAAAAAATATAAATCTATGTTTTTCAATGGATTTTTCTAACTATTGGATTTTCACTTTGCTTTTTTAGCGCATTTTGTTATTTTCTCTGATTTTTTCAAGAAACAGGTAAAAAATTAATAATAAATAGCAAATGAGCTCAGATTGGATTGAAGACACGTTGTTGATCAAATGGACAAGGCGAACAGACAAAAAAAAATTTCAATTAAATTGGCAGACAGAAGCAGGAAACCTAAATTAGGCAGCTATACCTACTTTTGCAAAATTCTTGCAGAATGAGCTACAGGAATCCAATTGGGAATTTTTTTGAGTTTAACATAGATTTCACGGCCTAGTAGGACTAACAGAAGGATTTGGGGAAAAATGATTTGGGAAGTCCGAGTATAGATACCCAAGTTAGGCTAAAGTCACCTCATTTCCACTTGTCGCCTTTGGAGAGAGAGCTTTTTGACCTTCTTCGTGCGCATTTTTTGGAGTCCACAGTCGCCTGTTTACAGTGCCGTCTCACACAAGACATGAGGGGTAAGTTCTAAACTTATCAATGATCCATTCTGTGTGGCCGATAACTAGTCTAAACCCCAAGAAAAAACTCTAGAATCCGAGAGTGCACGAAGACCTACGACCAAAAATTGACCATAGTGGCATGTCAGCTCATCCAAATCAGACGAGACTTGAACTGTAGCATGCCCCAACATAATAGAACACTTCTATATCACCAGTTGACCATTCGACAGGGGTCAATGAGGGTCCCAAGTAGAAATTCTAGGTTTTTGGTAGATGCCATAATTGGATTCTAACTCCACAGACAGCTTATAGATTGGGTCTATACACAATGTATATGGTTGGTTTCATAAAACCAATCAAGGCAAGCCCTCAGAAAGCAGAAAACAACTCAAAGTCTACAAAGCATCCAATTTGACATACAAAGTCAAGCTGACTCCAAATGGGCCAAAATTGGATGAGTTGCTTCAGGACTATGTAGCGCACAAGTCCATAGACTCAAAAGTGACTAACCAACTCCACAGGCCATGTAGTCACAAAAATCGGTGATTTCAGAGTCGACAAGCATGAAGTGATGTCGGCAAGAAAAAAATTTACCAAATTCAATTTAGGACTTGTTTTAGGTGTATAGAATATGTTTAGGTCAAAATTTTCAAGTTTTGCAAAAACATTTTGACTGCTGTAAATAATCGTGGTTATTTACTTTTGCGATTTTTTGGCTTGAAAATGGTATCATCACCCCACCTATGACTTGTGCACACCTATTACATGTCACATTTCAAGTATGAGCCAAATTGATCAATGATAACTTGGAAAATTATCAAAGAAACGCAAAGAAGTCCTTTCAAACCAATTTTTGAGTTATCAGTCAAATTTTTTAATCCAAATCACCTCATATCACATACACAGGGTCTCCATCATGCCTAGAACCAATTTGCACCAAAATCTGTTTATTTTGATGAAAAAGTTAATAATTCATAATTATTTACTTTTTGCCAAGATGGGGGGAAAATGCAATTTTGCCTTCATGGAACCAAAGCATATGATATCCCAAGCCCACTGACGAGGTTTGAACAAGTTTGGAGCTCAACATCTCAAAATTTCCTTATATCTACTATTTCAGAGACGAAAAGCCTAAATCTGGTACCATTCTCATCCTGTGCACTCAAATGAGCCCACACTTCACTCAAAGTATCTAATTGATATATCTTTCAAGCCCATGATGCCAAAATTGCAAAATGTTGAAAAAATTCATCAGTTGTAAATAATTGCAATTATTTACTTTTGTTGCAAACTTTTGCCTGGACTTTATGATTTTGATCTTTACACGTTTTTAATGCATCTATGCATGTTTAAAAATTGATTTAAAGCAAATTGGACTCAATTTGTCAGCAATTTAGACTGAAGGATAATTCAGAGCGGAATTTGCCAAATTTTCTAACTTTGGCACTCTATTCACTTAACAGGAGCAATGCAAGCTGCGGAGAAGGCCAAGAAGAGGGTCACTCAAAAAGAGAAGCTGCAAGAGCTTCCACCATACCAACTGGACCCCCGTTCAGTAAAGACAGCCAAGGCAACATATATATCCAAAGAACATCTTGAAAAAAACAACACCACAGTTTTACAGGCATATTTAAAAGTGAAGAAGGACATCAGGTAGAACTACAGTTGTTGCCAAAAGCGGTCTATGAAGTCATGGCAAAGCCAAAAATGAAAGAAGCTAACAGAAGGCTTGGACTCAGAGAATTCTATGACCAAGAGCCATGTGGTGTAGATTTTCAAAAAGCCTATGAGATTTTGTCTACAATAAAAGAAGATGGAACATCCCAGATTACTGACCAGCAAGGGCAAAAGGTAGAAGTGGTGATAACAAAAGAGATTGTGGCAGAGGATCTCAAGTTGCCGACAAAGAGATAGAAACACAGCCGGTACCTTCACCAAGGAGATCGTTGCGAAAACCTTTACTGACCTCATCTAGAAGCAAGTGGAAGAACCAGCACGGTTATATCACCAACACTTCCACTTTCTAGCTAAGAGACCGCAAGGGTACACAACACCCAAGCATGCAATTGTGACTACCTTCACACAAGTGTTGAAGTCAACAACTAGGAAACCCATTGATCACGCACAGTATGTGCTATCCACGCTGAAGAGTACCAAGAAAGAGGACAAGATAACCTATTTGGGAGCACCTGAGGTACTCACAAGAATAGCATACCATGCTATCGGCATGGCAGACAATTTTCCACCTACCCCAGATCAAAACACATGGATTGTGTCTGCACAGCCATCTCCTCAAGCCACAAGGTCCACAAAAAGAGTTTACAAATCCGATGAAGAATCTACAGAGAGCTCTCCTGAAGCAGATAGCAGTGAAAGCTCAGACGAGGAAAGAAGAGACCACATTGAAGAGATGAAAAGAAAAGCATTGGTTGCACATCAAGAAGAGCCTCAACAGAAAAAAGGCAAGGTTTGTAAGAGAGAATCACACTTATGAAAGAAGCTACCAAGTTGCAGGAGAGGACCCTGAAAAGTGGGTTCCTAAAGAAATAATGGGACCTAGAACAAAGCACCCTGTAAGGAAAGAGGCAGAAGACCCCACTGAATTTTTGGAAAAAATGTACACGGAAGCAGAAGCGTTAAAGCTAAAAGAAGCTCAAGAAGCTGAAAGAAATGCTAGAGAAGAGGTAGCCGAGCAAGAAAGACAAGTTGAAGCAACACAACAAAGTGAAGCCCAACACGAACATAGTGAGATGTCTCCCAGACCGTCATCACCTGCTACGGAACAACAAGACCACCCCATGCCAAGCCATCCACCTTCACCAACACTTAGACCCATTGAGGGAGAGCAAACCAAGGAAAAGGAGCCTGATCCAAAAGAAGCAGCAGGATTCCAAAAACAGATAGCAACTACTTTTGAGCAAGCCAAAGCAAAAGAGCCAGAACCTCAAAGAACAACAAGTCTTGAACCACAAGAAACTGCTAGTTTTGAGCAACCAGAGGCACAATATACAGATGCCACCCCATCTACCGCCACCAAGCAAGAAACGGATGAGGCATCCATGAAGCCTCAAGAAGACAAAGCATCAGAGGCAACCACACAGCCACAAAAAGAGGTAGAAGCCCCGCAATAACCAGTAACTGTCACAGCCCCACCCAAGGAGCCACAAGAGACTGCTAAAACATCTAGGCAGCTCACAAAACAAGAAGACTGGCAAAAAAATGACGAAGTAATTCTCCAAGTAAATGAATATGCCAAAAAAATGCAGGAAATGATAGAGAAAATGCAATCAGTAGCACTTAGCTAAGGCTAGAGAGTTGGAGATGGTGATAAATGCTCTGCAAGGAGAACTAGAGGACAGGATGACTGTCATCACCAATCTGCAGAGACAAATCCAAGAGTTGAAAGTTGAAGTTGAACAACACCAACTGGTTAGAAAAAAGCAACAAAAGGAAATGGAAGAGCTAGGTGAACTTCTCATGAAGTTAACAGATGCCTGTAAGACCAAAGACGAACAACTGACAGAGGTTACCAATGAACTCTTAACTACAACTCTGTCAGTTCAAAAGATCCAAGTGCAACTCAATGTGGCAAACATTTCATTACAATATTCAAAGCAAAGGATCAATGATCAGGTAACCTTCTTGCGATAGATAAGAGAAAATCCCACAGTTGCATCGATCAAAGGTACAAACAAAGTGTAAAAAGCACTGGAAAAGAAGAATAAAGATCTCGAGCTCGAGCTAAAGCTAGAGCAGTCACAACGCAAAGACCTTGCATTAATGCGAGTACAAAGAGAAGAATGTCTGCTCAAGGAGATAGCAAAGCTCAAGAGAGTTAATCAGCTACTGTGAGACGGACAACAAGAGACGCAAGAGGAAGCAGGTACTTCAGAACAACCCCACATTGAAATTCCCTCAGTCTCTTTTTCAGAGATGGAAACACAGCCGACAGAAAGGCTAGGAGCAGAAGAAGACTTTCAAGTACCAATCACAGATGCCGATCAAGTGCCAATGGTCCAGCTTTCAAAAGCTTACGAAGATGCACTTAAGGAGCAGGCCGCTCAAGAAACAGATGAGCAATGGAAAGCAGTGATGGATTGGGAGTTGAGAGTTCTCCATTTAGTCAATGTTACTCAACTCACTCCCAGCCAAATCAATGCACAATAGCATCAACAATCACTACCATATCCCTTGATCAAGGTAGAGTTGCTACAGGTTAAGCAATGACTATATAAAGACATGCAGGGAGAAGGCGCAAATGAAGTCCACCCCAAGTGAAGAAAGAGCTGGCTGAACAAGAATCCCAGATACTTGATTTTGTTCACAAGAGCACGTGCAACACTTAAGAGAGATCATCCTTAACAATGGTTGGATCTACCTCAAAGGAATGGGTTGTAATGTATATGAGGATCGCACTCTTATGCAACAAAATGTACGTCGCAAAGCATATGAGGAAAGAAGAAAGAAGGTTAAGGTGTCATCTCAAGAAGAAATCCACTTGAAGAGGATGCAAGTCCACCCAACAAATAGGGACACATGATCTATGAGACCAACTCACGCTTGCGAATAAGCTTTTGGAATTGTAACAGGTATCCATGGAATGTAGGAATTGGCATTAAAGATATTACTAATGACTCCGATGTGATACTTCTTGTCGAAACATGGGAGCATGATGCGTAACAAATTCTTGGATTTGACAAATACGATGTGCATTCTTTGATGTGGGCTAAAAATGCAAAGCAACAAAGAGGCCAAGGAGGCATAGCATGTATGACCAAAAAGGGTTTGAAAGATGTTTCCATTGTCAAAGAAGATAAGTATAAACGCTACTTATGGCTGAAAATCAGCTCACCAAATGGTTTGAAAGATGTTTCCATTGTCAAAGAAGATAAGTATAAACGCTACTTATGGCTGAAAATCAACTCACCAAATGGTCAAGTTGTGTTTGTAGATGGTTGCTACATTCCTCACTATGACTCTAACTTTTACACTCACTTGAATATGGATAGAGATCACCCTTTGTTGACCTAGAGGAAGACATTGCTCATTACAAGGACGAAGGTGAAGTCATTGTTTTTGGAGACATGAATGCTCATACAAATATGTTACAACACTACACACAACAAGTCGACATGCCGCATGTCTCAAGAAGAATGGACGACTCATACATGTATAATCAAAGTTCTAATGATGCAAAAGAACTAGATCACTATGGAAAGTCACTTCTACATATGTGCAATAGTACCGGAATGCTCATTTCAAATGGTGTGTCTCTATGGCAAGGCACCAATGACTTTACATGTAGAAAGCACAATGGTGATAGCGTGATTGACTATATGTTGTTCTCGGAAGCCACTCTAGAATGCATACAAGCTTTACACTTGGTGAATAGAATCTGGAATCGGATCATAGGATGTTATGTATTGACCTCAAGTGTGGTAAACGGCCCGATCATGTAGCATCCAATTATGATGTGAATCATTTGTATCTACGTCTAGACTTCAAACGAGCACTTATATATGCTGATATGGTGGACCAAATGTTAAGCATGATAGAGCATCAAGAGAGCCCAACATTAGAATGCAAGTGGAAAGTTTTCAAAGAAGTAATTTTCTCTTGTGTGAAGGAATGCTTTTCGGTGAAACACATGTCTTGCAAAAGGTCTAAGAAGGGTAGCATCGAGAAGAAATGGTTTGACATGGAATGTAGTCAAGCCCAAAAACACTTGCTAAGATTAGATGCAAGCAAAGACAAGGAAGTTTACTTGGAATAATCACACACATACAAAGAACTTGTTCAAAAGAAGAGGAGAAGGTGGGAAGTCAAAAAACAACTTCTTTTAGCGCAAGAGAAAGCACATGCATGTGGCAAGTTTTGACAAAATCTAAAAGGCGAACGCGTTGAGAGCTTTGGTGACTTGACTCTTGAGGATATGTATATGGATTGCAAGAACCTCTATGAGCAACCCAATGTTGATAAGATGCAGTGTTGTAGCTCCCTTCCGTTTATGTCTCCCTTCTTTACCATTGAAGATGTATGCCGCGCACTTGAGAAACTTGCTACTCGCAAGGCAGGGGACCTTCAAGGTGTCAGGCTAAAATGATTAAATGTACAAACAAGAAAACACGATATTGGATATGCGATATGTTTAACCTTGCACTTCAGCATGGCATAACTCATGATTGGAGTGCAAATTGGATCAAACTTTTGCACAAAGGAGAAGATGTAAACAATGTGAACAACTATCGCACTATAATGGTTGCTTCTTTGATGGAAAAGTTATTTGGATAGTATTATGGAGATGAAGGTAAGTGAATGGGCTGAAAAGAATGGCAAACGTGCGCTTGGCCAAGCAGGTTTTTGAAAGCATCATAGCACTATTGATCACCTTGTCACTCTTTGAGTTCTTATGGAAGCGTCTCGATTGAAAGGAAAAAAGTTGTATTGTTGCTTTGTGGATTTCAAGAAATCTTTTGACATGGTACCGCGAGGAAATCTTTGGAGACGTATGCAAAGCCTTCAAGTGTCGAGAGAATTTATGCATATAGTCTTCACATCTACCAAAAAGTGATATGTTGATTACGTATTGGAGATGGAATTTCAATATTTTTGCAAACACCATTGGTGTTAAGCAAGGATGCCCACTTTCCCCAATCCTCTTTGGGCTACTCATTGATGAATTGGAATGCATGGTTCTTGATTTTATGCAGCAAGAAGGCATAGAAGAGGTTAAGATCGGACATGCGGTGATCATGCTTTTGCTTTATGTCGATGATGTAGTGCTCTTGGCACATACCTTAGAAGATGCACAAAAGCTTATGAGTGTCTTGGAACGCTTTTACCTACATAGCGGGCTGATCGAGAATGGATCCAAAACCAAGGTTATGCTTGTAAAGACCCTCAATGATGAAAATACATGCATTGTATACAACAATGAGCAACTTGAAGAGGTAGATCACTTCAAGTACCTTGGCCTTGAGGTTCCATCCAATCATAAATGGAAGAATTGTGCAATGTGTCGCTTGGAAGACGGAAAGAGGGCTTATTATGCATTTGAGAATATGTGCAATGCTGGAGAGTTCAAGTGTTGGGCTCTCAAAAAGTACCTCTTTGATACATTGGTGACACCGGTGCTTCTTTATGGAGTGGAGGTGTGGGGTGGAAGCATCGAGAAGTCTACTTGGAAAGAGTTTGAGAATGTCCAAAAGAGTTTTCTCACCAACTTTCTCCAAGTCAAGACACAAACACCCTACACGCTCTTACTTCTTGAGTGTGGATCGCTTCCCATTGAGGTCTTGGGCATGCAAAGGGTTGTGGAGTACATGCTTAAGACACAACGTAGCCCTTTGCATCGACTTCCTAGAATTGCATATGAAGCAAGTCAAAAGGTCCAAAAGACATGCAAGAGCAAAATACTAATTTCGGGGTGGATGCTTGACATCAAGAAATGATTTGGAAGATAGGATGCATGTCACTTGGTCGAGGATGCATCGATTGACTCCCAAGTTAATGAGGCCTTCTTACAACGCCAATGTATCACGGCTTGGGAGAAATAAGGAGGTTCTCGCTTCAGCCATTACACCACACACGTTGCCCCAAACTACAAATCTCTCTTCTTCTCTGAACGAGGTAACTGAACCCATCCCTACATTCTTGAGCCCATCCCGTTGAGTGGGATCCGCACCATTGCCTCCATTCGTCTTAGCTCCCATTTTCTACGCTGTGAGACAGGACGTTGGGGCACTGGCGAGGAGTGTCATCGACTTTGCACCTTATGTCCTCGTCAAGTGCAAGAGAGTGAATACAACACACTACTTGAGTGCTCAGCTTTTGACCACATTAGGTCCTCTTTTCCCCATATATTCAGCCATGAGCTCTCCCTACATACCTTCCTCTCCCAACCACGATGTGGATCTCTATTGCAACGTTGATTTCAGCCATTTTTGAGCATCAAGAGTCACTTATGACCTCCACTCACACCACGTGACATGTTCATTTGGTCCCATAGGTCATATTTGACCTCCGAGGATGATAATAGAACTATCTCTCTCTCTCTCTCTCTCTCTCTCTCTCTCTCTCTCTCTCTCTCTCTCTCTCTCTCTCTCTCTCTCTCTCTCTCTAATGTGCTACAATAAGCATGCCAACAAATATTGTACAACCCATTAAGTGTGAAAGTGACCTCTCAATCAAAATTATACGGTGCAATAAATGCCCACTAGTTAATTTTAGCCGTTTAACATGTGTAAAGCATGTAGTTATTTTATGTGCATGCCGATAACAGTACTATGAAGGATTAGATTATCAGAGAGAGAGAGAGAGAGAGGGGTGGTTGAGATAGAGAGAGAGAAAGAGAGAGAAGTCTGCAAAAAAAGCATCTCTTGAAGGTTGCCATGCCAAGCCCAAGAAAAGGTAACACCTACTCTTGTTTATTTCTTATAGGCACGGTTTAATGTACATTTTGAGAGAGAGAGAGAGGGACAACACTTTTACTTGTCTTATGGCATGTAGACCGGTGTTGTTGGTCAATAAGTTGTAATATGCGCACCGTAAAGCACTACATGGGTATGTAAGGGGTAGGCACACAAATAAGAGGAGATGCTCTACTAACACCTATGAGACCTATTTGTCACACAGAGGAAGAAAGAAGAGAAATAGATAGATAGATAGATAGTTCTATTATCGTCCTTGGAGGTCAAATATGACCTATGGGACCAAATGAACATATCACGTGGTGTGAGTGGAGGTCATAAGATACTCTCGATGCTCAAAATGGCTGAAATGAGCATCACAATAGAGAGTCCATATCGTGTTTTGGAGAGGAAGGTATGTAGAGAGAGCTCATGGCTGAATATATGGGAGAAAGAGGACCTAATGTGGTCAAAAGCTGAGCACTCAAGTAGTGAGTGGTACGTACTCTCTCGCACTTGACGAGGGCATAAGGTTCAAAGTCGATGAGACTCCTTGCCAGTGCCCCAACGTCCTGTCTCGCAGTGTAGAGAATGTGAGCTAAGATGAATGGAGGCAATGGTGTGGATTGCACTCAATGGGATGGGCTCAAGGATGTAGGGATGGGTTCGGTTACCGCGTTTGGAGAAGAAGAGAGATTTGTAGTTTGGGGAAATATGTGTGGTGTAATGGCTAAAGCGAGAACCTCCGGATTTCTCACAAGCCATGATACATTGGTGTTGTAAGAAGGCCTCATAAACTTGGGAGTCGATCAACGCATCCTTGACCAAGTGACATGCATCCCATCTTCCAAACCATTTCTTGATGTCAAGCATCCACCCCGAACTTAGTATTTTTCTCTTGCATGTCTTTTGGACCTTTTGACTTGCTTCATATGCAATTCTATGAAGTCGATACAAAGGGCTATGTTGTGTCTTAAGCATATACTCCACAACCCTTTGCATGCCCAAGACCTCAATGGGAAGCGATCCGGACTCAAGAAGTAAGAGCATGTAGGGTGTTTGTGTCTTGACTTGGAGAAAGTTGGTGAGAAAACTCTTTTGGACATTCTCAAACTCTTTCCAAGTAGACTTCCCAATGCTACCACCCCACACCTCCACTCCATAAAGAAGCACCAGTGTCACCAATGTATCAAAGAGGTACTTTTTGAGAGCCCAACACTTGATCTCTCCAACATTGCACATGTTCTCAAATGCATAATAAGCCCTCTTTTTTACTTCCAAGCGACACATTGCGCAATCCTTCCATCTATGATCGGATGGAACCTCAAGGACAAGGTACTTGAAGCTATCTATCACTTCAAGTTGCTCATTGTTGTATACAATGCATGGATTTTCATCATTGAGGGTCTTTACAAGCATAACCTTGGTTTTGGATCCATTCACGATCAGCCTACTATGTAGGAAAAAGTGCTCCAAGACACTCATAATCTTTTGTGCATCTTCTAAGGTATATGCCAAGAGCACTACATCATCGGCATAAAGCAAAAGCATGATCACCGCATTTCCTATCTTAACCTCTTCTATGCCTGCTTGTTGCATAACATCAAGAACCATGCATTCCAATTCATCAATGAGTAGCCCAAAAAGGGTTGAGGAAAGTGGACATCCTTGTTTGACACCAATGGTGCTTGCGAAAAATTCTGAAATTCCATCTCCCATACGTAGTCAACATATCACTTTTTAGTAGATGTGAAAGGCTGCATGCATAAATTCTCTCGGCACTTCAAGGCTATACATACGTTGTCAGGAGTTTTTTGGAGCAAGGGATTGCGCATATGTACATATACATGCATGGTGCATCGAATAAAGGATTACCCAATTTCCATAGCCAGGTGGTTACGTGGGGCCCACATGTGTACAGGTAGGACAGCATGTACATAGTGCATCGATTTTCACTATCACCAGTATCAGTATGTTTTTTCTACAATAATGAGGAGTTTATAGCGTGTAAAAATTCTCGAGGAAGCTATCCGCGGGCCGACGACATGAGGTAAGCAGGTGCGTCAGATGGCATCTAGTGGCGTCAGGAGGGCGAACGAGGTCAATATTTGCACGCGGATGAGGACGGACACAACGTGGGTGTTTTCTTGTGAGAGTTATGCAAAAAGGTCATCATTAGGACCACTTTTTGGGGCCACTTCACGTGGTGGTGGGATGCATTATTGAAAAAAGTCGAGTGCCAGGTGTGCGGATGATGCAAAAAGGTGATAACTATGCACTGCGAGGTCAGTTTTTGGCCTGTTCGGGGTCCGTTTGAGGTCATCTAAAAGGCCAAGGGTGCCCAAGTAATAAAGCTAAGTGTGGGAACTGAAAAATAGAGAAAAGACCAGGAAAAACGTGGAGAAGAGAGAAGGAACAGCCGCAGCTGTGTTTTTGCTCATTTTGGAGCCTGTTTTGGCCGTAAACTGCTCATTCGAGGTCGGATTTGAGCACTTTGACATTGTAGACTGGGGTTTTGGGCCATTCCGAACGCGATGGCGTTGTCCATTTTGCCAAATTCCTCACTCTTTTCCTGCTGTTTTTCTGTGTAAGTCTCTCCTATGAGCGAAGTTTCTGCTCTAGTTTGTGATTGTATCTGGTATCTTTTACCCATATTGTGTGAGCTATTTGCCCTATTGGTGTTGGCCCAAGCTCATTTGTATCTAATTATCAGAAGTTCCCCTCTTTTGAGCTCAGTTTTTTGGGTATGTGTGTGTGTGTGTGTGTGTGTGTGTGTGTGTGGAGTGGGCAAGTGGATAGTCTCTCTCCTCTCACTCCAGAGGTGTGTTCCCTGTCTCTGCCAGGTGTGTTGTGTAAGCCGAGTGGTGCCCCATAGTGTGTGTGTGTGTATCATTCCAAGAGTGTGTGTCGGGTCGTTATAGAGGCGCTGTGTGTGTTTTCATCCCGCTCACATTCTTTTGGCGCCCCCAGGGAGGATCTTCTTCGAGTACCTTCTGCTTCGAGCTTCAAGCTTCGAGATTCAGGGTTACAGGCACAGGTACAGGTAGCTGGAGTACAGTGATATACTAGCAGTGATGTCACTTGCAGTTGTTGTGGGAATGCATCACTTGGCGCCTATTTGAGCGCATTGTCTGCTGGATTGTACGTTACTTGTGGAAACTGCCATTGTACGCATTTGTGGAGCCATACTTGGTTGTATTTGGCAGTCCCAGCCATTTTTGAGACTTGGTCTGGAAGATAGTCATTTCTGAGACTTGACTATATGCGATTTGCATTAGCCTTCGTGTGAGGGTCGATAGCGTGAGGTTTTTATTGAGCTGGGGGATTCTCAAATGTAGATATCCTTTCGGTGATACAGGTAGCTGGAGCACCCTTTTTGTGACCTCGCCATAGGCTATGTACTAGTGAGTCGTAATTGATGCTCGGGTTCTATTGTTGGCAGTTTATGCAAACATAGACAGTCTATATTTTGGGTTCCTACTGCTCTACTTCTGGGGAAACTCTGTCGAAATTTTCCCAAGTTATGATGGCTGGTTTTTTGGTATTTTGAGCCATTTATGCTGTTATGCTGCTGAAATTTTGGCAAAATCAGAGGTTGAGTCAGGTGTGCCTTCTTGGGAGCTTCATGGTTGGCTTTAATGGATGATCAAAATGGCCCTCAATTCACTCCATTTCATTTAACTCAAAGAATTCAGATTAATGTTCATGTGTCCAGGAAGATCTTTTTCCAGCAGCGCATAGTCTTTATGTTTGGGCCAAGAAGATTGAGAGAGATCCTGGAATGTCCTTTGCCTGTTGTAATTCCGATGATCAACTATGAAAACTCATTTGATGTGCATGTGTTTGTTCTCATCTAAAGCTGAGCTCCATTGAAGTTTCTGGGGATTGGGTAGTGAAAAGTTTTGGGTTCTTGCACGTGTGTTTGAAGGGGTTCTCTAGCCATGGCTTTCTCTTATCCGGAGTTTCATGGAAGAAGTGATGAAGATGTGGAGGACTTTCTGGAAAAGATGGAGGTTGCCTGCATTAGCAACCAGATTCATGACCCTACGCAAATGTTACGCCTTCTCCAAATTTGTTTGAAGAGTGATGCACGAGCTTGGTCCAAAGCATTTGAAGAGGAGTTGCGTATGGCTGATCCACCTATAAGATTGAGTTGGGACAATCTAAGGCATGGATTGGAAGTGGAGTTTGTGAAGATAGAAGATCCTGACAAGGTGTGGCAAGAAGTACAGGCTTTGGTGCAGAAGAAAGGTGAGCCAGTAGATACGTACATACGTAAGTTTTCATTGGCATGGGAGCGAATGTGCAAGGCTTTAGCACCACAGGTACCCCCGCCTGACATGATGAAGAAGGACAGGTTCTTGGTTGGTCTTTGGGAGAATATACGTTGGAGAGTGGAGCTAAAGAAGCCTAGGACATATGAGGATGCACTAGAGGTAGCAAGGAACGAAGCTGAGGAAAATGAGCCAGTTAGGGGTGGAGTCTTTGCCAATGAGGTCTGAATTTCATCCTATAGAGTCTTTACAAGGGCGCATGTCAGGGGTTCATCATGAACCAGTGGTTCCTGTTACTACTCACGTTATGCCAGCAGTGGTCACTACAGCAGTGCAAGATGATGGCCTAAGGCAAGACATGAGGCAAGTGGTTGATTTGATGAAGAATCTCAGCCTAAACATGCTAGGTCAAGTGGGAAATAATCGAAGTCGAGGGCGGTTTGCAAATCAGCAAGGAGGTGAAGAAAGGCCTAGGAATGGTGTTGGACAAAGCAATGGTAGGTTTTGGAGGCAGACGCCCACATGTTACAATTGTGGAGAGTTGGGTCACATCAGCCCGCAATGTGATAAGCCACCAAGGATGGAAGGAGACATGTATCCATTGCCAAGACAGGTGCTAACTAGGTCAAATGATTATGGCATTGAAATTAAGGGAGACGAAGGAACCAATGGACTGACCCAGGAGGAAAAGGGAAAGACAAAAGTGCTAAGTGTAGTCACCTTGGAGAAGGCATCAAAGCTAGAGGATACATTAGTGATGCCTATTGGGAAGAGGACCACAGAGGATAAGGAAGGAAGAAGTGCCACAGGTCCTAGTAAGAAGAAAGGAAAGATCCATGAAGGCGAGGATGTCAAGGCCAAGAGGAAAAGGAGAGCTCGTCGAAAGTTTCATGTTTTAGATTTTCCACTAGGGGATGGGCAATTAAGCTATGACTTGAAGGAGGATCTGACGAGCAGGAAGGCAGATGTTACTTTTGGGCAGCTTATAGAGATGGTGCCTAAGCTAAAGCGACAGTGGAAGAGGATGGTTAACCCAATGGAGAAAGAGCCAGAGAGAGGTTCAGTGAAGGTGTTGGCAATGGCTGAGCTACCAGACATTTGTCCAATAGTAGATGTGTGGCATAAAAGGAAAAATTTGGGACAAGGTTATGTGGATGGCGGAGCCCAAATATGCGTCATAACACACTCATGCGTTGAGAAGATGGGTCTCACAGTGGCTGGGGTGTCAGGGTTTCGGATCAGATTGGCAAACCATCAAAAAGTAAAATGCTTGGGTGTTGTAAAGAGCTTAGAAGTGGAAGCATATGATGCAAAGGCAGTGGTTGATTTTCATGTGATGCCAGCAGGGTTGGGAGCATATCCTATTATACTGGGCAGACCATGGTTACGTGCAGTGGGAGCTGTTCAAGATTGGCGACATGGTACGATTAGCCTCTATGGAAAGACAGGTACCAAGAAGCTTTATAATATGGACACAAGGAAACGATTAGAGGAGCTTTATGAAGATGAGGATGAGTCTACTGATGAAGACTCTTCAACGGTGACAGATGAGGACAGTGATAGCACTACCAGCAGTGATGAGGATGCTTAATGTTGCATTTCTTTTGATGGACAAAGAAATACAGGAGTTTGGTTTAGTTGCATTTGCGAATGGGGTTGAAGATGAAAGTGAAGGGCCTTATGAAGTGATTGAAGGGCTGATGCAAACCAAGGTTGAGTTGTCAAAGAAGCAGGAATTAATGACACAAATGATCAGTGGAGACCTCTCAACTATGGAGAAGGACATATATTTGCATATGCTGGCTAGTTTTCCTGATTTGTTCATTACTTCATATGAAGAGATCAGAGGGTTCAAGGGTGAAGAGATGCATATAGAGCTGAAAGAAGGTGCTAAGCCAGTGCGGCAAAGGCTAAGAAGGATGGTTCAAGAGCAAATGGAAGCCTTGCGAGAAGAGGTGGACAAGTTGTTGAAGGCAGGGTTCATAGTCCCTGTGGAGACCACAGAATGGGTGAGTCCAGTAGTAGTCAGTCCAAAGAAGGATGGGAAGTGAAGGATTTGTGTAGATTTTAAACCCTTAAATGCAGCCACTAAGAAGAACCCATATCCTCTTCCATTCATTGATCAAATCTTGGATTCAGTGGCAGGTTTTGAGAGGTACAGTGTGTGTGATGGTTTTTCAGGCTATTTTCAATTGAAGATTTCTCTTAAAGACCGCACAAAGACAACTTTCATTACACCATGGGGCTGCTATTGCTACACAGTTTTGCCGTTTGGGTTGTCAAATGGACCATCTTTCTATCAAGAGAGAGCAAATTGGGTGTTGGAACCATTCATTGGTAGTTGTGTTAAAGCTTTTATGGATGACTTCTGTGTTTATAGCAGTAGGGCTGAACACCATGAGAAGCTGCAGATGGTATTGGCTCGATATGATGAATGTGGAGGACAACTAAATCCAAAGAAATGTCATCTAGCACAGCCAAGGGTGAAGTTATTGGGCCACATGGTGTTAGAAAATGGCATTGAGGCTGATCCAGACAAGGTTAAGTATATTATTCTTCTTCCATCACCTACGAGTACAAAGCAATTGGCAACCTTTATACACAAAGTGAAGTACATGGCACGGTTTATTCCATTGTCTTCGCAGCTTCTTTATCCATTACAGCAAGTGGCAAAGCATGATCCATTGCAATGGGATGACAAGTGTGAAGAAGTGTTTCAAGAGGTGAAAGAGGTGTTAGGGGGTTTGTCAGCCATGCAGGCTCCTGATTGGGAGAAAGTTTTTTATGTAAATCCATCAGTAGGGGATGATGCCATTGGAGCTATGCTATTGCAAAAGGGGAAGGGAAGCCATTATATGAGGCCAGTGTGTTGTGCAAGCCGAGTGAAGTTGGTAGCGGAGAGAAAGTTATCGGAAGTAGAGCTAGTGATGGCCAGTGTAATATTTGCTTGTCGACGATTTCGTCATTAATTGCTACCACGGCCTTTTTTTTTCTTGACGAGTTATGCCTTTTTGCCACAGTTAATTAATGGTATTAACATGTCAAATGTGGTGAAGAAATGGGTAATTGAGCTGCAAGAGTTTGAGTTCTCTTTTCTAGTGGAAGATAGTACAAGGGCTACCCTAGCTGATTTGTTGACCTACAAGGAGAATCCCCTTATTGCTAAGGAAGAGGTGGTGAGAAAGGTAGTTGAAGAAGTGCCACAGATCAGCAATGCACATGTGTTGTTCTTTGATGGTTCATACAGAAAGAGCCATGATGCAGCTTCAGGGGGTATAGCACTTTATGATCCAGAGGGGAAGCTAGTATGCAAGAGAGGGTTCAAATTGGATGCGCATAGTAACAATGAGGCTGAATATGCTACATTGGAAGCCGAATTACACATTTGTTTGAAGCATGGGGTTCGAAGGTTGAGCATAAAAGGTGATGCCTTGTTAGTGGTGAAGCAAGTGCTGGGTGTGTGGAAGAGCAAGAACACCTCATTGAAGGAAATGTGCTTTAGAATTAAAGGCCTGTTAAAAAAGTTTGAAGCATGGAGCATCAGACACATTGAACGTGCTCTAAATGGAGAGGCACATGAAGCAGCTCAAGGCATGATTGGGGAGCTATTCGTGTTGAGGACCAATTTACCTCTTTATCATGGCCGGGAAAGTTTGGCTCAAGAAGAGGAGTTTTTGCTAACAGGAATCATTCCAAAGGAGATTCAGAAGTCTAAGAAGTATGGCTTTGTGCGTAGAGCATATAGGTACAAATTGATTGGTGATGTCTTATACATGAAAGGGGTTGATCTCGTGTTGAGAAGTGTACCTTGGCGGGAGGAGCTTTACAGAGTGTTGGACGAGAATCATGAAGGCGCATGTGGTGGCCATTTTGCTCTAAAGATCACCTTGCATAAGATTTTGCAACAGGGGTATGTATGGCCTAGTTTGCACAAGGATGTTCACCATTGCTGTAGGTCTTGCAATAGGTGTCAAGCATTTGGGAAGAGAGTGTTGAAGCCAGAGCTACGAAAAACCATTATGGCGTTTGATGTGTTTGAAAAGTGGGGGATTGATGCAATAGGCCCGTTACCTATCACAAGCAGGGGCAAAAGCTATATCTTGATGGCAGTGGACTATCTCTCTAGATGGGCAAAGGCTATAGCAGTAAAACAGATCACTGCAAAGGATGTGGCCAAATTTGTGTATGATGAAATATGTTGCAAGTTTGGGGTGCCATTAGAGCTACTTTCAGATAAGGGGCCAGGATTTAGGGCTGAATTGCTAGACTTCTTATGCACAAAGATGAAGATTAGGCACCAGCATACCACTCCTTATTACCCGCAGTATAATGGCTTAAATGAAAGATTCAATGGTGAGTTGGTACAAATTCTTTCTAAAGTGATAGAGCACCAAGGAAAGAATTGGGATTTGGAATTGCCTAGTGCATTATGGGCTTACCGTACTTCAGTGAAGACAGGTACATGGTTTACTCCATTTCATTTGGTGTATGGAAAGGAAGCACTATTGCCTGTGGAGGTAGAGTTGCCTGCGGTCAAGATGTTAGAGAAGTTGCTTGGGTCGCCTAGTGATGCATTCAAAGAGAGGCTCTTGCAGTTACAATAGGTCCAATTGGATAGGATGAGCGCATTGGAGCATTATGGGTAGATGCAGGATAAGGCTTTGGCAAAGATAAATGAAAAGGTCAAAAGTAAGGGTATCAAGAAGCATGACTTGGTTTTGCGCTACAACAGCAAACTGGACAACACCTTCCAAAAGAAGTTTCAAATTAAGTGGGAAGGCCCTTTCAAGGTAGTTAAGTGTTTCCCGAATGGTATTTATCAGTTGGCTAACCTGGATGCGATTTTACATACGTCAAGAGTAAAAGGATTGCGTCTTAAGTTGTATCATGCTAGGTTGATGATGGTGGAGCAAGATGAGTTTTCTGAAGAGCGAGTGATGTCTGTGAGGGATGAGGAGACCTGTGATGCGGCGAGTCTCATATCTCTCTTTGCTGCTGCTGATCATGAATGATCTAGCAGGCTAGGGGATGGGCAAATTATGTCACGAGTTTTTTGGAGCAAGGGATTGCGCATATGTACATATACATGCATGGTGCATCGAATAAAGGATTACCCAATTTCCATGCCAGGTGGTTACGTGGGGCCCACATGTGTACAGGTAGGACAGCACGTACATAGTGCATCGATTTTCACTATCACCAGTATCAGTATGTTTTTTCTACAATAATGAGGAGTTTATAGCGCGTAAAACTTCTCGAGGAAGCTATCCACGGGCCGACGACATGAGGTAAGCAGGTGCGTCAGATGGCATCTAGTGGCGTCAGGAGGGCGAACGAGGTCAATATTTGCACGCGGATGAGGACGGACACAACGTGGGTGTTTTCTTGTGAGAGTTATGCAAAAAGGTCATCATTAGGACCACTTTTTGGGGCCACTTCACGTGGTGGCGGGATGCATTATTGAAAAAAGTCGAGTGCCAGGTGTGCGGATGATGCAAAAAGGTGATAACTATGCACTGCGAGGTCAGTTTTTGGCCTGTTCGGGGTCCGTTTGAGGTCATCTAAAAGGCCAAGGGTGCCCAAGTAATAAAGCTAAGTGTGGGAACTGAAAAATAGAGAAAAGACCAGAAAAAACGTGGAGAAGAGAGGAGGAACAGCCGCAGCTGTGTTTTTGCTCATTTTGGAGCCTGTTTTGGCCGTAAACTGCTCATCCGAGGTCGGATTTGAGCACTTTGACATTGTAGACTGGGGTTTTGGGCCGTTCCGGACGCGATGGCACTGTCCATTTTGCCAAATTCCTCACTCTTTTCCTGCTGTTTTTCTGTGTGAGTCTCTCCTATGAGCGAAGTTTCTGCTCTAGTTTGTGATTGTATCTGGTATCTTTTACCCATATTGTGTGAGCTATGTGCCCCATTGGTGTTGGCCCAAGCTCATTTGTATCTAATTATCAGAAGTTCCCCTCTTTTGAGCTCAGTTTTTTGGGTGTGTGTGTGTGTGTGTGGAGTGGGCAAGTGGATAGTCTCTCTCCTCTCACTCCAGAGGTGTGTTCCCTGTCTCGGCCAGGTGTGTTGTGTAAGCCGAGTGGTGCCCCATAGTGTGTGTGTGTGTATCATTCCAAGAGTGTGTGTCGGGTCGTTATAGAGGTGCTGTGTGTGTTTTCATCCCGCTCACAACGTCTCCAAAGATTTCCTTGCGGTACCATGTCAAAAGCTTTCTTGAAATCCACAAAGCAACAATACAACTTTTTTCCTTTCAATCGAGACGCTTCCATAAGAACTCGAAGAGTGACAAGGTGATCAATAGTGCTATGATGCTTTCAAAAACCTGCTTGGCCTAGCGCGGCTAAAAAGAACGTTTTCCGTTCTTTTCAGCCCATTCACTTATCTGATACATCCAAATAACTTTGCCATCAAAGAACCAACCATTATAGTGCGATAGTTGTTCACATTGTTTACATCTCCTCCTTTATGCGAAGGTTTGATCCAATTTTCACTCCAATCATGAGGCATGCCATGCTAAAGTGCAAGGTTAAACATATCACATATCCAGTATCGTGTTTTCTTGCTTGTCCATTTAATCATTTCAACCTTGACACCTTGAAGGTCCCCTGCCTTGCGGGTAGCAAGTTTCTCAAGCGCACAACATACATCTTCAATGGTAAAGAAAGGAGGCATAAATGGAAGGGAGCTACAACACTCCATCTTATCAACATTGGGTTGCTCATAGAGGTTCTTGCAATGCATATACATATCCTCAAGAGTCAAGTCACCAAAGCTCTCAACACGCTTGTCTTTTAGATTTTGCCTAAACTTACCACATGCATGTGCTTTTTCTTGCGCTAAAAGAAGTTGTTTTTTGACTTCCCACCTTCTCTCTTTTTTTGAACAAGTGCTTTGTATGTGTGTGAATGTTCCAAGTAACTGTTCTTGTCTTTGCTTGCATTCAACCTTAGCAAGTGTTTTCGGGCTTGACTACATTCCATGTCGAACCATTTCTTCTTGATGCTACCCTTCTTAAATCTTTTTCAAGACATGTGTTTCACCGAAAAACATTCCCTTGCACAAGAGCAAATTACTTCTTTGAAAACTTTCCACTTGCATTATAATGTTGGGCTCTCTTGATGCTCGGTCATGCTTAATATTTGGTCCACCATATCAACATATATAGGTGCTCGTTTGAAGTCTAGATGTAGGTACAAATGATTCACATCATGATTGGAGGCTACATGCTCGGGTCTTTTACCACACTTGAGGTCAATACATAGCATCCTATGATCCGATTCCGGATTCCATTCACCAAGTGTAAAGCTTTGTATGCATTCTGGAGTGGCTTCCGAAAACAACATATATAGTCGATCACACTATTACCATTGTGCTTTCTACATGTAAAGTCATTGGTGCCTTGCCATAAAGATACACCATTTGCAATGAGCATTCCAGTACTATTGCACATATGTAGAAGTGACTTTCCATAGTGATCCAATTCTTTTGCATCATTAGAACTTCGATTATACATGTATGAGTCATCCATCCTTCTTGAAACATGCGGCATGTCAACTTGTTGTGTATCGTGTTGTAACATATTCGTGCGAGCATTCGTGTCTCCAAAGACAATGACTTCACTTTGGTCCTTGTAATAAGCAATGTCTTCCTCTAGTTCAACAAAGGGTTGATCTCTATCCATATCCAAGCGAGCATAAAAGTTGGAGTCATAGTGAGGAATGTAGCAACCAACCACAAATATGACTTGACCATTGGGTGGGTTGATTTTCAGCCATAAGTAGCGTTTATACTTATCTTCTTTGACAATGGAAACATCTTTCAAACCCTTTTTGATCATACATGCTACGCCTCCCTGGCCTCTACGTTGCTTTGCATTTTTGGTCCACATCAAAGAATGCACATCATATTTGTCAAATCCAAGAATTCGTTGTGCATCATGCTCCCATGTTTCAACAAGGAGTATCACATCAGAGTCATTGGTAAGCTCATCAATGCCAATTCCCACATTCCATGGATAGCCGTTACAATTCCAAAAGCTTATTCGCAAGCGTGTGTTGGTCTCATAGATCATGTGTCCCTATTTGTTAGGTGGACTTGCATCCTCCGCAAGTGACTTTTCTTCTTGAGATGACACCTTGACCTTCTTGGTTCTTTCCTCATATGCTTTGCGACGTACATTTTGTTGCATAAGAGTGTGATCCTCATATACATTACAACCCATTTCTTTGAGGTAGATCCAACTATTGCCAAGGATGATCTTTCTCTTTACCTCATCAGCCATGGTACATACAATAGGTCTTTCTCCCGAGCGAGGGACTCCTTGTTTTCCAACTCGATGTGCACCATAAGCCATGATTCTAGACATGCCAAAGTGTGTAGTAAAAAACTCTTCAATAGCAACCGCAAGAGATTGGGGTGTTTTCATGCGTTTCTCCTTGATTCCATGAATGACGATGTTCTTTGAGCGTTTTTGCCGTTCTTGCAATTCTTGAGTGTCCACATTCTCTACATTCTTTGCTTGGACAATGGCTTGCGTGATAGAAGATGTAGAAACCACATTATCCTTACATATATCAGTCCATGATTTGGATGCATTTCTCATCTCACATACATCATGTCGTATTGTATCTATCATTTCCTCTTTCAATACATGATCACTCTCAACTTTACTCTCAACTTTGCTCAAGCACTCTTTCAATACATTCATCTTGTAACATTTAATGGCCTAATAACTTATGTGTAGCGGAAATTAGCATGAACATAGTGGGCATTTCATTAAAATAGATTCCCTATCAGAATTACAAGAGTGCTTGGGTGGAGAGAGCAACAAAAAGCATAACACCTAGTAAGATAGCATCGACAATACTTTCAAAAGAGAGAGAAATTAAGCTATTGACAACAGTTGAGGACCAGATTTTCATGGAGCCGGTCCCCCCTCCAAAAGGCTTTGTATTATGGTTTCTCCCATCAAGAGAGACATTGTACAATACAATTCTTTGTGTTCCTTCAAGACTAGCTAGTGCAATGAAGATGGAAAGTTCATGCACTAAGCAAAACACTTAACAAACACAACTTGAATTATCCCCGTTCTCAGACCCAAGACCTCACACACCTTCGAAGATGGTGAGAGCTAGCAGGGTATGAGAGTAGATTGAGAGGAAGAAGGAGTATCTTACGAGAAAGATGTACATCTCCTCACATAATCACTCATATGTAGCATAGCTTAGCTTAGTAATTAGCTTGGTAGAGGAGATGAGCATGCATTGAAGCTTGGCTCTTGGTTGGATTTGCATCCACATGCCAAAAGCGTGTTGATGTAGGCTTCTATCTCACAAGCTTGGAGTAGGTGATGAGTTCTCCATTAAAGCTTGGGAAGATATAGTCTTCTCTTTCTTCACACATGAGCTTGTGTGAGTGTGTGTGTGATAATGCCTTGCAAAAATCAGCCCCCTCTCTCTGTCTTGGGCGAGCCCTCTTGCTAATTGCTCTTGCTGAAGCCTCATTCGCCCTCCCCAAGTCAAGCCAATTACAATTAAGCAACATAAGTGATAGCCTTCTGACATGTGTCCCCCTTTCCCCTTTTGTGAGAGCTTTAGGTAATTAAATAATTAAACTAAACTCTCATTGGACCCCTTTGCCTCCTGGCCAATAGGAATCAGGCAAGCCATGGGGCTCCTGAATGCTAATTGGACCCCTTGGGAGACTGCCCAATAGTCTTCTAGGACACTTAATTCTCATTGGTTTCTAAATGTTTTTAAATTAATTAAACTAGATTTAATCTAGCTTAATTCTCATTGGTCCACTTCAAGGGTCATCCAATAGAAATTGGGCACACCCTGTGGGCATCTGGCCTAGGGAGCTGACATGTGTCCCTCATTCCCTTTGTGTAAAGGGAGCCTGTGTGTGTGTGTGTGTGTGGCTTTCTCTCTCATCCCCTACCTTTAGGGCTCGCCCCCTCCCATTTAGGGATGTGCAAAGACTTTTAGGGCACACACAAAGCATCCAATTTTCCCTAGGGTTGACCTTTGGACACAACCTTTGAATTTTGGAACCTTAGCATTTTGGAAGTCTTAATGGGCTGAACCTTAGGGTCTTTTTAGCCCATTTTTGCACATGGCTTTTTTGCAGATGGCCCCCCCTATGGATCCCTATTTTCCCTCCTTTGGATCCCTACTGTGGCTGGTCTGCTAGTTTAACCAATATTCTAGCTTTTTCTCCCCTGGCCTTCCCCACATTAAATGATTAGTTTAATATGAGAAAATCATTTAGGAGAATTAGATATTGATTATTATGACATTACCTCTCTCTTGAAATCATAGTCGTACTCGACTATGGTGTAGAGAAGATAAAGCATGTTCATGAGTCCTTTTCTTAGCGGGTAGAGGATCCCTATGTTACCCTACGACATCATTCCACAATGGATGACTAGTCCATTCTGCACATTAGTCCTATCAGTGTTCCATAGTAGAGTGACAAGCTCTACTTGGTGTTTGGGAGATGTCGTCTCCGCAAACTTGATCTAAGCATGCATACTACTTCATTTTTGTGCACAAATAAAGAAAAAGAGAGTCTTATAAGACAAAAATTTTGTTCATTTTTAACATTTTGTACATTTGCTTACTCTTGGGAAGCATTGTAAGCATTTACAAGGTTTAGGTTATCCTTTAATTGTATGCCTTGCATCCATCTAGCATCTTCAAAAGGATAATTCTTAAACTTAATAAGATATCGTCGGATAGTCTTACCGCCTCTTAGTACCTTGTCTTCATGTCGGAGAATGGACTCGGGCTGCAGCACCTCTTCTTGGTCCTCGATCTCCGATGGGTCTTCAATAGTTGGTTCTTGAGGTGGCTCTCCTTTGTAAGGCTTTAATAGGCTCACATGAAAAGCATTGTGTATGAGCCAATGATTGGGCAACTTGAGTTGATAGGCCATGTCATTGATTGGCCTAAGAATCTGAAAGGGACCATAGTACCTTTTTGCTAGTTTAGCATAGTACTTTTGGTGACCCGTAGGATTCTTGCCCGTTGTGTGCCTTAATCGAGCCTTGGGAAACTTTAACAAGACCCAATCGTTTTTTTTAAAGGCTTGGGCTCTTTTGTGCTTGTCAGCAGCAGCCTTTTGCCTTTGCTGTGAGATAGAGATAGCATCCTTAATCTTTTGGAAAGATTCTTGTAGGTCTCGGCTATACTCATCTGCAGCGAAGATCTTCCCATGTACCTTAAGTAGCAAGGGACTTTTTTATCTTCCCTCAATTACCTTGAAAGGTGCTTTTCCCGTGGAAGTATGTACAGTGTTATTGTAAGCATACTCCACCAAGGGTAAGTACTTCTCCCATTGGGATCTTTGATCTACTTCCGTTACATAGGCTTTTAGTAGATCGAGAATGGTTACGTTAGCTATTTCACTTTGTCCATCAGTTTGTGGATGATAGGCCGAAGAGAAGTTTAGCCTTGTTCCTAAATTCTCAAAGAGACCCTTCCAAAAATTACTGGTCATTCTAGGATCTCTCTCCGACACTATGGACATGGACAAGCCATGGTACTTGAAAATTTGTGAAATAAAGAGGGTTTCTATTTGATGGGCTTTGATAGTCTTTTTGACAGGTATAAAATGAGCTTGTTTACTAAACCTGTCTACTATCGTCCATATTCCCGTATTCCCATGGATAGACTTAGGCAATCCAAAGATAAAATCCATGGATATGCTCTCCCATGGTGAACTAGGGATTGGCAAGGTTTGAAGCAATCCAAGTTGCTTCCCTCTATCAAATTTTGTCTTTTGGCATACCACACATTTGGAAACATACTCTTGTATGTTCACTTTCATGGTAGGCCAATAGAAATATGTTTCAATTCCCTTTAAGGTAGACTGAATCCCTCTATGCCCCGCATAAGGTGGAGCATGAGATTTATACATTACTTTCTCACATAGTGAGTTAGTAACGCATAGTCTATTGCCATAGAGAAGATAACCATCTTGTAAAGTAAATGGTTCTTCTTTCCTCCCTAATGCAAGGGCTGAAATCACATCTCTAAAATCGGGATCAATAGCATACTCATCTATCATTGAAGATAGATCATTGTGAGTTGCTATGGAAACCGCATTCACTCTCGGCCGTCTTGAGAGTGCATCAGCTACTTGATTATGCTTGCCAGCAATGTGAGCAATATGAAAATGAAATTGCGAAAGGAAATTTGCCCACCTCATTTGTTTGTCGGAGAGCTTGGTCTGCGTCATGAAGTACTTAAGACTTTGGTGATCCGTTCGCAGAATGAAAGGAGTCCCCAATAAATAGTGCTTCCATGAGTCTAAGGCATGTAGAACTGCAAGGAGTTCCTTTTTGTATATGCCTAGAGCTTGCTCAACAGGGTCGAGCCTTCGACTCTCATATCCTATGGCGTGCCCTTCTTGGAGCAAAAAAGCTCCAAGGCAATCACCACAAGCATCGCATTGGACCTCAAATGGTTTTGAGAGATCCGGTAGTGTAAGCACAGGTTGAGACATAAGCTTTTCGAAAGCATTGTTCTCCTTAGCAGACCATGTATACCTAACGCTTTTCTTTGTTTTGTCATGTAATGGTCCCACAATTTGTGAGAACTTTTCTATGAAGCATCTATAGTATGCACACATACCTATGAAGCTTCTTAGTTCATGAAGATTCCTTGGTTTAGGCCATCCTTTTATTACCTCTAACTTGGATGGATCCATTTGGATGCCATCTTGAGAGATAATGTGACCTAAATACTGAATCTCTTGCAAGAAAAATTCACTTTTCTTTCGATTAACATAAAGTTTATTCTCTCTTAAAACTTGAAATATTACCTGGAGGTGTTGCTTGTGTTCCTCCAATGAATTAGAGTAAATGATAATATCATCAAAGAACACTCTAGTGAAGGTTCGATGAGGCCTGAACAGCTTCTCCATCAAGCGGTTGAATGTGTCTGGTGCATTGGTCAAGCCAAAAGGCATGACAATGTATTCGTAAAGACCAAATGTAGTACGAAATGCGGTCTTTACAATGTCTTGATCAACTATCCTTATTTGATGATAGCCACTTTTTAGGTCAACCCTACTAAAGTAGGTCGATCCTTGTAGCTTATCAAATAGGTCTTCTACCCGTGGAACGGGAAACCTATTCTTGACAGTGATCCTATTTAGTGCTCTATAATCGACACACATACGATATGTGTCGTCTTTCTATTGCACTAATAGCACATGTGAGCAAAATGGAGATGAGCTTGGCCTAACCATAACCTTCTCAACTAACTCATGCACTTGCCGCATAATCTCCTCTTGTTGAGCTTGAGAAACTCTATAAGGAGGTTTATTAGGCGGTGAACTTCCTGGAAGAAGTTCAATTGCATGGTCATCATTACCTCGTTTAGGAGGTAGCTCACAAGGGATGTCGTCAATAAAAACATCTTGAAACCCCTTGAGAAAATTGGATAACTCTAATTCCTTTTGGTTGCTTTTATTTTCTTTTGCTAAAGCATTAGGTTCATTTTGAGAGTCTTTAACAAAAATCATGTACACGGAAATAGATCTCTTTATTGACTTGTTGAAAGCTGGTGTATGTACAATGGGGATGGTGTTACCCATTTCCTTAGCATTTATATACATGTCTTTTTCCCTGAACTTAAAGGAGATTCTCCTTTCAGGAAATTTAACATCGGCAGCCAGGCGGTCAAACCATGGTGCCCCTAGGATTACATCCTCATGCTTGAGAGGAGAGATAAAGAAGTCCTCTTTGTCCACATAGCCTTGGACATGAAGCCTCAATTTCCCGATTAAGGGAGTGACTGAAGCTTCTTGCCCCTTGAAGGCACTGTCTGCGGGTAGGACATCTCCCATCTCGTAGGATTGTATTCCTAGCTTGGTGGCCAACTCTATAGATATAAAATTGTGAGTAGAACCAGGGTCAAAGAGAATAAAAGCATCATGTTCTCTTACCTTTCCCCAAGCATGGCATAGAGGAGATCCTTTGTGGTGAGTTTGGTGAGTCTCCTCCTCTTGGATTTCAACCAAGGAAGCTCTAGGAGGATCTTGGCGGTTGTTCTTTTGGGGACAAGCGCAGTACGCATGCCCTTGTTCTCCGCACTTGAAACACCGGTTATCCTTACGATAACGCTCAAGCTCTTCAAGAGAGAGTTTATTCTTACCTTTGTAAACTCCCTTCTCTTTAGCTTTGTTGGAGTTTCCCTTATGAGACTTTTGGACATTGTCCTTCCCCTTAGGCTCATTGGAACCCTTGTTTTCCGGGGGCTTATTATTTCTTTTTGCCCCCGTTTGGAAATTGATTCGAGAGGCGACCATAGTGTGGTGTATTACCACCGATATGGTACGTGGTCTTTGGGAGTTGACATACTCCGCCATTTCTTCGGTTAAGCCTGCACAAAATTGTTGCTTTTGCTCTCCAAAATCCAACTTTTTGAAGACAGTGGCTTTGAGTTGTAGGTCCCAAAACTTGTCTACATATTTGTGGATAGATTCATTGGGAGAGAGCTTTAAGCTTCGCCATTCGGTGAGTACTTTGTCTTTGGCATCGGTGGCCAAAAACTGCTTCATAATGGAAGCTCTTAAAGCTTTCCATGTTCGTGGAGCTTCACCGTTGGCTCGTAGGCTAGACCACCATTGTCTGGCGGACTTTTGAAAGTGCATAGCTACATGGCGTAGCTTAGAGGACTCCGTGAAGACCTCATCTCCAAACGCCGCATCGAATTGTTGGATAAAGGCCAAGACTTTGTCCGTAGCACCAAAGGTACCATCATGGTTAAGGAAAGAGATGCTCTTCCCTCCCTCTTTGAATTTCTTCAACTTGGACGACCTCTTCCATGCGGCATAGGATTTCCTATGGCCTCTTCTTTTTTATGGTTCAAAGGTTGCACCATCACTTTCTTCAGAAGGTGAAGAATTATAAGAAGGTGGAGAAGAGGGTGACCTCTTTCTCGCCTTTTTCTTGTCTTGATCTTTGTCGTCTTTACCATAGCTTTCATAAGAGGAAGAGGATGAAGAAGATGGAGAAAAGGGTGTCCTCTTTCTCACCTTTTTCTTCTCTTTCTTTTTATCATCCCTCTTTGAATTATGGCGTGGAGAAGAGTGTGATGGTCTTCTCCGCTTTGGTGGTGATGGAGAGCGTTTAGCCCGCCGTCTTCGTGGAGCCATCTCCGCCGAGGTGGCGGGAGACTCGCTTCTTTCTCGTTCCTTCAGTGGAGGCTCTTGAGTTCTCCTTTGGGAAGGAGATGCATCATCAAGAAGTAAATTCTTGAGCCCTTCATATGGATTCTCTTCTTCTTCCCGAATCGGAGAGAGACCTCTTTTGGTAGTCTCACGAGGAGGCTTCCTAGGTGTTCTCTCGTCATGGTGATGAGCTTGGAGAATCCCATGAGCACGGAGCTGCCGTTGCACTTCACTTTGGAGAGATGGATTGCCCATGGCTTGTTGAAGCCTAGAAACAAGATAGTTAACAAGCATTGAAGCATCATTAGTAGCTTGCTCATGAGCAAAATCAAAGTTATCAACATTAATTTCACTCTCTTTACTACTATCAGCCATTCTAACAACTTTTAGGTATAAACTTTTTAGGTGTACTTTGGCACTTCAAGCCCTAGTTGCTACTCCTCTTTATCCCTTTAGAAAAAGCACTCAAGCTATTGTACCCGCAGCTCGAATACCATTAATTGCAAGGAATAGAAGAGAGGGTCTTTCGACACCAAAACAGCACCAGCTCCTGTCAAGCTTCTAATAGCTCAATAGTGGTTAAGCCGTAGGCAAGCCCCGTAGGACTCCACTATTAAGAACATAGCTCTCGATGGTGATGCCCCGTTAACTGAACGAAGGCAGGAGCACTGCAAGGCTGAAAAATCCCTATTTTACTTACTCACAGGCAATTAATAATACCAACCATTTGTAGCTAGCTTGAGGACCTCCCTTCTTGAGCAAGAAAAGAGAAACCTTTAGCTTTGATACCAATGTAACATTTAATGGCCTAATAACTTATGTGTAGCGGAAATTAGCATGAACATAGTGGGCATTTCATTAAAATAGATTCCTAATCAGAATTACAAGCGTGCTTGGGTGGAGAGAGCAACAAAAAGCATAACACCTAGTTAGATAGCATCGACAATACTTTCAAAAGAGAGAGAAATTAAGCTATTGACAACAGTTGAGGACCCGATTTTCATGGAGCCGGTCCCCCCTCCAAAAGGCTTTGTATTATGGTTTCTCCCATCAAGAGAGACATTGTACAATACAATTCTTTGTGTTCCTTCAAGACTAGCTAGTGCAATGAAGATGGAAAGTTCATGCACTAAGAAAAACACTTAACAAACACAACTTGAATTATCCCCGTTCTCAGACCCAAGACCTCACACACCTTCGAAGATGGTGAGAGCTAGCAGGGTATGAGAGTAGATTGAGAGGAAGAAGGAGTATCTTACGAGAAAGATGTACATCTCCTCACATAATCACTCATATGTAGCATAGCTTAGCTTAGTAATTAGCTTGGTAGAGGAGATGAGAATGCATTGAAGCTTGGCTCTTGGTTGGATTTGCATCCACATGCCAAGAGAGTGTTGATGTAGGCTTCTATCTCACAAGCTTGGAGTAGGTGATGAGTTCTCCATTAAAGCTTGGGAAGAGATAGTCTTCTCTTTCTTCACACATGAGCTTGTGTGAGTGTGTGTGTGATAATGCCTTGCAAAAATCAGCCCCCTCTCTCTCTTGGGCGAGCCCTCTTGCTAATTGCTCTTACTGAAGCCTCATTGGCCCTCCCCAAGTCAAGCCAATTACAATTAAGCAACATAAGTGATAGCCTTCCGACATGTGTCCCCCTTTCCCCTTTTGTGAGAGCTTTAGGTAATTAAATAATTAAACTAAACTCTCATTGGACCCCTTTGCCTCCTGGCCAATAGGAATCAGGCAAGCCATGGGGCTCCTGAATGCTCATTAGACCCCTTGGGAGACTGCCCAATAGTCTTCTAGGAGACTTAATTCTCATTGGTTTCTTTTTTAAATGTTTTTAAATTAATTAAACTAGATTTACTCTAGCTTAATTCTCATTGGTCCACTTCAAGGGTCATCCAATAGAAATTGGGCACACCTTGTGGGCATCTGGCCTAGGGAGCTGACATGTGTCCCTCATTCCCTTTGTGTAAAGGGAGCCTGTGTGTGTGTATGTGTGGCTTTCTCTCTCATCCCCTACCTTTAGGGCTCGCCCCCTCCCATGTAGGGATGTGCAAAGACTTTTAGGGCACACACAAAGCATCCAATTTTCCCTAGGGTTGACCTTTGGACACAACCTTTGAATTTTGGAACCTTAGCATTTTGGAAGTCTTAATGGGCTGAACCTTAGGGTCTTTTTAGCCCATTGTTGCACATGGCTCTTTTGCAGATGGCCCCCCCTATGGATCCCTATTTTCCCTCCTTTGGATCCCTACTGTGGCCGGTCTGCTAGCTTAACCAATATTCTAGCTTTTTCTCCCCTGGCCTTCCCCACATTAAATGATCACTTTAATATGAGAAAATCATTTAGGAGAATTAGATATTGATTATTATGACACATGTCCACAAGAGAGCGCTTACCTTCTTGAACTTCATTCTCAAGATGCACCAAGCATGTTGTTTGGATTTCAAGAACCTTCTTGAGGTGCTCATTCTCCACAACAAGAACTCTTAAAGTATCATTGTTCATTGCAAGTGCGCGCAACTCTTCACCTTGCTTGTTGATGGTTTCTTGTAATGAGATCAAGTAAGCCATGATCATTACTTCCGTTGTTGTAGACGATGTGGTTGGATTAGCATCCAAATTCCTTGGAGATTTTGCATCATTCTCCATGGCAAGTGTGGATTTTCCACCCTTGCGAGTTTTGTCCGACATTGCCTTCAAGTCGGCAATAAAAACGGGCAACAAAAATGCAAAGTTTTGAAAGTTTTTTCAGTTCTGAGATGCTGTTACAGCAAAACCTCCCATTGCTAAAAAAAAAAATATGTCTTTGCATCAATGCGTAGAGGGCTTTGTGCTCTTCGATTGAGGCTATAGATCACCTAAATTGGAGTTCAAATGAAGAAGTTGTGATCAAAAGAGTGAACTACTATCTACTAGGTCAAAAAACGGCTGTGTGTGTGTGTGTGTGTGTGTGTGTGTGTGTGTGTGTGTGTGTGTGTGTGTGTGTGAGGGAGAGAGAGAGAGAGAGAGAGAGAGAGAGAGAGAGAGACCGACACAGAGTGAGAGAGAAAAGAAACCTCTATTTGATGTCCTATGGAGCATAGATACAGCGAATTGGTCTGCCGATAGTTCTTCACGTGCCGTGGAGCATATAAGGGGTTGTAAAAGAGGGAGAGAGAGGAGTTGGAACTCAAATTAAATGAGTTCTCTAAGTAACCTCTGTAAAATTCCAACATGACCTATGAGACAAATCTGTCACAAAGAGAGAGAGAGAGAGAGAGAGAGAGAGAGAGAGAGAGAGAGAGAGAGAGAGAGACCAGCAACTTGCAGTTTAGGAGAAATGTGTTATAATATTTAATTAAAAAGTTAAATGCCCATGATGTCCCAATACTTACCTATCATTTCAAATATTATGTGTTTCTTAGGATTAAGATCTCACAGATGAAGAGACAGAGGGTCGATCTAGAAATTGTCTTAGGTGAATAGGAAGCAGAAGAGAGACCACCTAAGTTGCCGTGAGGCTCTTTAAAGAGAGATGTGGACTCAAAGATCATTTCTTGGAGATGATGTTGTGGGGACAGAGGAATCCCCCAATGACTCAAAAGCTTCAGAACAAGAAGAAGTGCCTGTAAGCCAGAAGCTTCAAGTGACTAGCACCAAAAAGAGAAACTTTGATCTTTTTCTGCCAGTGAGCGAGCTACAAAATGTAAGGAGGGGGTGGATGGGGTTGAAGATTCTTCATGTGTGGATGAAAGATTGTTTGATTTTGCAGTATAGTTAGGAATTGCTAAAATGTTCGACAAGGTCTCTTCTATCTTCAATGCCCCATTCTTTTTTGATGACCTTATAGCTTAGCACAATGATTTCCTCAAGTCTAAAAAGAGACAAGTTTGAGCTTGAGGTCCACAGGGGCAGGGTGCTTATTGCTGACATGGCGGTGGTGCACTTAAAAGATTGTGTGCCAATCAATGGATTTTCACTTCAATCTTGAATTAGGTTACAAAGGGATTAACCCTTAATTGAAGTGCCCCCTTGCTTCACTCTCACCACCTCACACACACCTTGCTTCACCAACTCCACAATCAACAATCACAATGCATTTTGTGTGTAGAAGAAGCCTCCTTGTAAAGGCCAAAATGGTTGCCTTCTCTCATGAGACAAAACCATGTGTAGCCGCCATTGTGTGTAGACAAGTCCAAGTTGAGCTCTTGTATGCGTCCATGTGTGGCCGCCCTTGAGTATACAAGTCCACCTAGAAATTGGCCATTCGCCCATATATGGTCGTAGACAAGTCCGCCTGAAACTTGTTCACCGGCCATTGAATTTGGCCACCGTCCAAATACTTTCGACTACCGGCCAACCGGCTATTGACCGGTTGTTTTCTAATCACTTTTCAGCCCGTCGCCTGGCCATAATATTCTAGAAAGAAGATGACTTCTTCTCATAATGGGGGCAATTTTTTTTTGGCTCTCAACCGGGTGTGATTTTTTTTTTCCGGCGAGTGATTTTTCTCGCAAATGATGGTTTCTCCTCATAACAAGCACTTTACAAATGTACATTTTTTAAAATAAAAATTACAATGGGTGAATCAAGCTACATAATTAACACTTTCTCCCTCGACATGTATGGCATATTGAATTTTTGTATATCATGTTGCAATGTGTTTGAGAGGGCATTCATATCCCCAAAGACCATAACATCACCTTGTCTTTAAAATAAGCAATGTGTTTCTCTAGATCAACAAATAGTTGATCTCTATCCATGCAAGCATAAAAGGGGGAATCATGATGAGGAATGTAGCAACCAACTATGAAAATAGGTGATGTTTTTGGTGTCATAATTTCAAGCCATACATAATGTTTGCGCTTGTCATATTTTACAATTGATACAAAATCTTTCAACCCTTTCTTAATCATATATCCTATCCCTCCTTGCCCTTTTCGTTGCTTGAGATTCTTTAACCACATCACTGAATGTACTATATTCCTCCAACCCCATAATCCTCTGTGCATCATGCTCCCAAGTCACTCAATAAGACTTACAACATCGGCTTTGCTAGTTAGTTTATCTGTTGCAATCCCCAAATTCCATGGGTATTTGTTGCAATTTCCAAAGCATACTTTCAAATGTGACATTATCACAATTGAAAAAATCATTGTCTGCATGGCAATTAATGCATTACTAAGTATGATGTTTTTTTTTTCAATTAGAGAACTCAGATTGAATTTCTTAAACCACCTAGAGAGGAAAAGGGGATAGCTTCTATTTATTCAACATTGACCAATACATAAGACATTGAACACCGTCTTAGCCTTCTTAAAAACATTGGTTTCAACTATGTTTGATCCAATTTTTAAATTGTCTCGCAGGGGTGGGGTTACCAGAATCCATGTAAGGGCTTTTACTCAAGGTCCAACCCTAGTTTTTAATCTTTAAAGGAGGAAATATGATAGAGTGCTTACCTACATTAAGTTTTTCTTGAACAAAGAGAAGATTCTTTTTGTGTTAAATTCAACGAGAAAAATAAAGGCACAAAGAGGAAAAATGATCCAATTGTAGGCGGGTTAAGGTTAGACCCATGTACATCCCCATGACTCAGATGGATATATGAATGACTCAAGTTTCTAATCTGAAAAGGAGGAAATGTGACAAAGCGATTGCCTCCCTTAAGTTTTTCTTGACCAAAGAGAGGATTTCTTTTGTTAAATTCAAAAAAATGGAGAGAAAAATAAAGGCACAAAGAGGGAAAAATGATCCTAAGAGGGGGCTAGGATTAGATACACACACATAGTCATGCCTTAATGAGAGATGTTTATGATCAATACACCAATCCATATCTACTGCAACAATGTCCATATCTACGCATGCTGAGTTTATTCATATGCAACTGGTAATACCTTGAAGAGATACCAAGCCACCCAATTAGTCTTGAACTCCAAAGGGCATGAGCCTGGTTTTGAAAATAGTTTCTAGCTCCAAAGCCTAAGAAAAGTACTAATAAATAAACACTGAGAAGGTCATTGAGTCATCCATCCTACTATAACACTTGTAGTACGCCTTCCTTAAAATGTAATCTTTTGGTGTATTTGTGCCACCCTGTGGGGGAGCCTATTTCTCTCCATCACCTGGACTGTAGATCCAACAAAGAAGCCTATTGAAAATCTTGGCAAGGCAAAGGGTGGGCAAAACAAAGTCAACTCGGATAAAGATGTGGAGAAACAAGATCATGGCAACCAAGGTAAGGGCAAGACCACCGAACGCTACCTCTTTTCATCCACCACTCAGCAAAGAACGGCCACCCCAGTAATCCAAAAAATCTTGATGTCTCCAACTCTTAGGTCAAAACATGAGGTATGGCAACGAGTATCTCATATTTCATGTAAACGATTCAAAGCGCAGGCTAGAGCCTTGGGACAAATCAAAGGTCTCTCGCCGGATTTCCCAAAGCCTCCTTTCCTATATGATAACATATTCGAAGTTTTGGTGAAGAAGAACCAAGAGGACCTTTTCACTTCCAAGCTGGATACCATACAAGTTCCAACAAAAGAGGAGCCAATGGAAGAGGACAACCTGAATGGGCACTCTGTTGAAGAGTTCCTGGAGGCAGAAGAATTTGTCCCCCTTTCTTAATGATGGATACTTTCTCTATTCAATCTTGGAACGTGAAGGGATTAAAAACCCGGAAGAAGGGCACTCTCTTCTGGGAAGAAGTGAAGAAAGAGAAGGTAGTCAATTGTTGGGCCATCCAAGAGCACCATTTGGATGCTCGTAACAAGAGAAAACAGGCTATAGGAAAAAAACTTATCTTTTATGGGGAAGGAAGTGACTGTTTCAGTGGTGTCTTGTTCATTGTTTGCTGACAGAGATTTGGAGCTAAAGATGGTTCTAAACCACCCCTCCGGACGAGTCTTTGGTGTTAGAATTAGATGGTACAATCAACCTATCACCATAGTAAATGTTTACGGCCCTTGCAACGCAAAGGATAGAGCTAAATTGTGGATGCACCTCAGAGATACTCCAATCAAAGGGAGTGGCTGATGGTTGGAGATTTCAATATGGTCGAGAAAAGCAAGGATAGAACAGGATCCACCAGTATACTGGCTTGCTCAAAAAAGTCTAAATGGCTGAGCTTATGTGAATAGTGGGCTATGATCGACTTGTGGGAAGTGGGCCCATGGAACAACATGCCTCGATTCACCTACACAAGCCTTCAGTATGCTCGCATTGCCTCCCTGCTGGACAGATGCTACTGCTCTCATCAAGCTGACTGGATCTCATCGACGTTAGAGATGAAGGTAATCTCAACAAAAATCCTTTTCGATCACATGCCATTACACTTACAACTCAAGAAAGATAAAGGGGGGGGGGGGGGGGGGGGGGGGGGGGGGGGGGGGGGGGGGGGGGGGGGGGGGCAATCCACGGGAGAAAAAGCTTTTGGTTACAGGGACACGCCTGTTCAAAGACCCTCTCTTCAGAAGCATCACCAAGAAAACGTTTGGAAAGCTCAAGAAATATGTGGGGATGAATAAACCTAGTGCTTGGAATATATTTGTTTAAAGTTTACAAAAAGCTATGAAAACTTTGGGTCCTTGGGTTAAAAAGGCCAATGAGGCACACATCAAACATCTCACAGAGGAGGTAGCGCAATTAGCCTCTAGGAGACTGGCTACCGAGGATGAGCACAAGTGATGGCTTGAAGCTAAATCTCACCTGGCCAACGAACAGCTGGAGGAAATCAAGAAGACAAGGCTGCTCTCTAGAGAAACTTTCCTTCAACCAGAGCCTTCTAACCAAGCACATTCTTTTAGGGCTCTGAAAGTGAGGAAGAGTCGAGGCCGCGTGCAAGTGGTCAATGATGAGAAGGGAATACAATTCAAAACCAAGATGAGATGGCTGGACTTATGCTCAATTATCTCAGGCAGATTATAGGTCAACCAGAGACCCAATCTCAGGGAGTGGAAGAAGCCTGAGTGGCTTTACTTGGGAGTGTTGAAAAGAAGGTTCCCCAAGAAAAAGCCAACCGCATGGAAAAGGCCTTCTTTGAGGAGGAATGCTCAATGGCACTAAAAGCTCTTGGCAATGAAAAGTCCCCCGGTTGGGATGGACTGACGACTAAATTCTTCAAGAATTTTGGGATAATCTCAAGGGCCCAGTCACATGGATGGTCAATCAAGCTGTTTTCGAAGAGTCATTGGATGCAAGTGTTAAGAGAGGGCTTATCAAGCCCATCCCCAAACAAATTTTCTTCTCTCA
The DNA here is from genome assembly GCF_014529385.1 of Adiantum capillus-veneris. Classification (NCBI taxonomy): domain Eukaryota; kingdom Viridiplantae; phylum Streptophyta; class Polypodiopsida; order Polypodiales; family Pteridaceae; genus Adiantum; species Adiantum capillus-veneris. The sequence continues at coordinate 155,858,241 of NC_140944.1, forward strand.
GCTTAAACATTGGCGTCCCATTACGATGATATCAGTAGCACACAAAATTATTGCCAAGGCGATAGCTCTTAGACTTGCCCCCTTCCTGAGTCGGATCATCTCTCCCCATCAACACGGGTTCATTAAAGGGAGATCTATATATGACAATACCTTAGCAGCAATGGTAGGAATAGAGTATGCATCCTTCTCCAAGCAAGAGTGCATCTTGCTGCAGCTGGACCTCAACAAAGCCTATGATACAATAGAATGGTCCTATATAGAAGAAGTCATGAGAGCTCTGGTCTTTTGGCCTCGCCTTTGTCACCTCATACGCACACTCATGGCCAATCAGAGCTCCTGTTTAATGACAAAAGTGTGGGCTCTTTTGAGGTTAAAAGGTCTATAAAGCAAGGATGTCCTCTGGCCCCCTTGCTTTTCGCCATCGGGTCGCATCCGCTCATTACAATGCTCAAGGCCAGTGCTGCGCGGGGAGAGATTCAAGGTTTGGCATTACCGTGCAATGACCAGCTTGTTAAGTATGGAGCTTGATTTACCCCTTGTAATTTTATGTATTAAAAACGCACATTTGTAAGGTCACCGTTATGAGGAGAAGCCATCATGCATGAAGAAAAATCACTCGCTGGAAATAAAAATCAATCGCCAAAAACCAAAATTTTCATGCCTCGCCAGAATATTCCTTTTCGCCGAAATGCGGCGGCCGGAAAGTGGTTAGAAAATGACCGGTCAGATGATTGGCTCCTATTCTTGAAGGAGTGCCCTCAAGTTGTTAGGAGAGCTCTAGAGATTGTGCAAACATTTTCCGTGGCCTCGGGATCCAAGTGCAATATAGAGAAGGCAAGGCTTATCTCCCTCTGTCGAAGAACGACTCTTTTGACCTTGCAGTCTGGATAGGAGAGATTATCTCAAAAGGGAGTGTATTTAGACACCTGGGAGCCCCCATAGGGGTGGACATAACCCATAGGCAAAGATTCAATGGGTCCTTGAAAAAATAAGCTAAAAAATGAGAAGATGGGAGTTTGTTCTCCTCCCCTTCCAAAGCCAGATTAGAGTGATTAATGCTTTTATGATCCCTTATATTGCTTTCCTCAACCCCGTGCTCAAGATGGCTAAGTGTAACTGGAAATAATTCTTAAAACCAGTGAAAAGGTTTCTTTGGAAGAACGACACGAAAACCTCCCGTCCATGGCAGTGGTCCAGATGGGAGTTAGTTGCTCGCTTAGTAGATTAAGGAGGGCTCGGCATTCTTAACCCTGTATCCCATGTTGAGGCCCTTTGTAACAAATTTATGGTCTCATTGGCTAAACAGGACCAAGCTTGGGCTATCATGACCAAGGAAATGCTGTGCAGTACAACTAGGATAGAAAGGGGGAAAGTGGAAGGGGGTTGTGATGCACGACAAAATTCTCGCCCCGAAGTGGTCTTATCTTAGATCTGTAGGACTCTCAGGGGAGCTAATGAGGAAGTGCAAAAGAGCAGCTGAGGTTTTGGAATGGGGAGAAGCAACTAGATACTTTAAGAACTCCATTTTGCACTGGTTCCCTTGTCTCTCTAAAATATTGGGCCACCACCAAATCCCCTATTGGATAGAAATGGCCAGGAATGTGAATAATAAGGGGCTCGTTCGACTAGAGAAATTTTGGGATAGCAACAGGAAGTGCTAGAAAATTGTTGACTCTTTAGCCATCCAATTTCAACTGAATGGTTTTGAGATCTTACTAGTCTACAGGGTGATGAAAGAGCTTGATAAGGTGGTGATGCCAATTTGTGAATCCAACTTTGAATGGGATGCTTGGAGATGGCCCGGGAGTAGCCTCTTTTGGAAACCACATTCTAAAGGCATTTACCATGCATTACTGCATGAGGCTAATTGGTGTAGCCCCCTCAAAAAATTATAGAAGAGGCACTGGACGGAAAAACGGTGGGAGGGAGTCATGGAGAACATCAGGAAGCCAAGGTGGCCTTAGAATATGAAGATATTTCTGTGGAAAGTGATGTCGGGTGCTCTGCCGAGATATAAGAAAGAGGAATTGGGTCCGATCGTTGCTCGGGGTGCAGAATAGCTAGTGAAGACCTAGCCCACCTTTTCATGGGATGCCAGGAAATCAATGGGGGGCAAGGCTGGGAAAATATGCAAGTGAATTCAAAGGACATGGCAAATTAAATTCTTCAAGACTGATTTGTTCTTTGGTAGTAACAGGTTGGAAAGTCCTACTCTTCTTGTCTGCATTCAAATAATTAGGTACTCTTTCACCATATTTGGCAAGTAAGGAACCGCTGCATGCTTGAGGGGGATCTGGATGTGGGCAAGCTTTTGTGAAATCATACAAGAGAGCAGAGTGACTATCCACAGGATCGGAGGCAAACAAGCCTCAGAGGACTGGTCTAGAACAATATATGTCATGATGACATCTTGTAGTAAGTAAAGCCTAGGAGTAGTTGTGGTTTCTCTGTCAAGCAGAAAACTTGTAATCCTTTGACCCTCAAGGCTCGGTCTGAGCTCGAGGTTGGTGTATATTTCTGATGTTCTTAATACTATCCACTCATAATTGTGAGTTTTGCAAAAGAAAAGTAATCTTTTGGTAGAATGTTTACCAAAAGATTACATACTTACCACTACAATTGTAGCATCCTTTTTTTGGGCACTAATAAAAATAACAGTTCTTTGTGTTATGACTTTAAATACCTCAAGAGCACTGTGATGCTATTGTGCAAAGAGGGACCTATTTCTTTACCTTTGAAACTACCATAGGCAACGCTGAGAATGCTTCATACCAGGATGTACATCCCTTTATGCCCTCCAAGCATGATGTCCTTCCAAGTGAAAGTCTTCATAAAAAAATCATTGGAGGCTTCTTGTACAATGGATACAATATTAGAGTTAGAGTTAAAAAAAATAAATGGGGGTTAGCCTCAATAAAATGATAGAATCTAGGACACCATCTAGATCCTCTACCAATCCTACTTGCTTTATATCCAATCCATATTGCTTGACGTGGAATCTATACAATTATATTGGGGGAAGGGATTCCGACCTCTCCCTTAGACACGTGTCGAAAGGAGATTCATCCAGCTGGTGTGGATTGAGCAAAACGTGAACACGAGGACAACGTCTGACAGTCCTCAGCGAGTGTGCTTTGCAGTAGCCCGGCCTAATAGCAGAAGACAACGTGCACACACACACACACACACACACACACACAAAAGGTTGATGCCGACGAATCTCACTTTCACCTAATTTAATGCCAACCCCTTTCAAACCCTATGCAGTTGCGCTCTTGCCCCTCCTTGCCCTTGCTATTGCTCCTTAGAGCATGCAGTGCCACCCACCTCCAGGCCCTTTCTATGGCCTCAATCTACGTAGACTATTTGGGTTGCAGGCAAGAAAGAGAAGAGTGGAAGTAAGACCTATCTTTGGACCTTGTCACGGACTGCACAAAGTCAAATTTTGCATATTCGAATGCAACTACCTGTGTGTGTGTGTGTGTGTGTGTGTGTGTGTGTGTGTGTGTGTGTGTGTGTGTGTGTGTGTGTGTGTGTGTGTGTGTGTGTGTGAGACTGAGAGCGAGAGAGAGAGAGAGAGAGAGAGAGAGAGAGAAGTGACTACAAAAAATCTTTTTAAAAAACTTAGCAAGCTGAGAAATAGTAGACATAAATTGACTATTGGAAGGGTTTTTTTTAACACTAGATTTCTCTAAATTTTGCAGGATTGTGAGTTCCCACCTTCAAATTTAAAATTTAGAGGTAAATCTCAAAATTTGTAGGTGGAATTTCACTAAACCTAGGTTTTTTTTTAGCACTATGTGATGCTTATAAGGGTGAATTGAGCAAGGTGTTATCGCTAGTACTGAGAAGAGAGAAATTGTAGAAATACCTCGAGGTCTCCCCATTCTAAGACTTTATTGCTCTATTGTATTTTCGAGTGAGCTCGCTCATTGTACCCCCAAGTTTCAAGCCAACCCATCGAGGGGCAAGCAACTTGTCATGCACCTCGAGCCCTTTCCATTGGCCACCTTACAAGCATAGTTTGGCACTATCCATCATGGCCTTTGTCATAATAGCCCATGCATGGTCTTGTTTTGTGAGAGCAAATACAAACTTGGTGCATTGGGCCTCTACATGAGTACTAGGGTTAAGTATCCCAAGGTTGCCTTGCTCTATAGGTCTCACAATTGCTACCCATCTTTCCCATTGCTAGGGTGTTGAGCCTGTAGTGTGGTTCTTTTTTGTAAAAATATTTCACCGGTTTTAAGAAATCTTTCGAGCTACATTTGGCTATTTTAAGTAGTGGACCATTAAAGGCTATACAAGGGAGCATAAACAAATTGATCACTTTCACTTTGCTCGAAAAGGGGAGAAGCACATACTCCCATCTTCACATGTTGCTCCTTATCTTCTCCATGAGCCACATGAATCTTTGCTTGTGTGTTATGTCCACCCCCAGAGGGGCTCCCAAGTGTTCATTGAGCGGTTAACTTTGAAAAGTAGAATGAGTCGTTCTGAGAGAGAGAGGTCAATCTTGATTTTCAATACTACACTTTAACCCTGATGCTTTGGCATACATTTGTACAATCTCCAAAGCCTTCCTTATTTACTAAGGGTACACTTTGATGAAAATTAGGGAGTCATCCACAAAAAGATTCACCAAAATTTGGTGGTTACTTGGCAAAGATAGCCGTTGAATTTTTCCTCTCACGGGATTGTCTTCAAGTAATGTTGTCAAAGGATGGGATCCAATGGCAAGCACTAGAGGGGCTAGTAGGCAGCCATGTTTGATTGATCTTTTGACCTCAAATTCACCCACATTGCTCTCATTAAATAGGATCTCAAATTTGGCTACCGACACCAAGGGTGCTTATCAATCAACACATTCGTGGCCCAAAGCCAAGTGTTTTCATGACATCTTCAATAAATAACCATGTGATCCTTTCATAAAATTTATCTAAATCCAATTGTAGCAAGATACACTCTTGCTTAGTGAAAGCAGCATATTCTTATCATATATTGACATTCCATTGATGAATACATGATGGTGGGGAATAATGACTTTATCTAGGAAGGAAGAGAGCCTAAGGAATATAGTGTTGGCTGTTAAGTATGGAGCCTGATTTACCCTTGTAATTTTTTGTGGTAAAAGCGCACATTTGTAAGGCCCCCACTATGAAGAGAAGCCATTGCGCGTGAAGGAAAATCACTCACCAGAAACCAAAATTTTCACGGACAAGAATCAGGGGCAACTTTGAAGGCCTCGGGGGCGGAGGCCCCCGAGACTTTTTTTTCGCCGGAATATTATGGCCGGACGGCGGTCGGAAAGTGGTCGGAAAACAACCGGTCGGTTGGCCGGTGGCCGGTAGTCAATGGCCAATGGCCGGTGGTCGGAAGTCAATGGCCGGTGGCCGGTGGTCGGAAGTCAATGGCCGGTGGCCGGTGGCCGAATTCAAAAGCGGACTTGTCTTCTCAAGGGCGGCCACACATGGGCGGATTGGAGGGTCCGATTTGGACTTATTCGCACAAGGGCGGCTACACATGGCTGTCTCTCATAAGAGAGGGCAGCCCTTTTGGCCTATAAAAGGAGGCCATTTCTACACACATTTGATAGTGTGAAGTTGATGCAACAAGGTGAGTGTGAGGTGGTGAGAGTGAAGCAAAGCAGCTCCATTAAGGGTATAATCCCTTTGTAAATTACTTCTTGTTTTGAAGTACTAAAGCCATTGAGTGGCTGCTTTCCCGTGGACGTAGCCCACATTGGGTGAACCACGTATATCGTGTGTACTCTCTCTCTCTCTCTCTCTCTCTACTCTATAATCTCGTGTATGTAAATCTGTCTCTCTCCATTAAGTAATCTACTCAATTATCTATTTAGCTACGTCTTATTTCCTAACAACTGGTATCAGAGCAAGGTTTGCTCGTAGCTAAATTATCTCAAGGAAAGGATTCCTTGAATTGAGTGGGAGTTATGGCGGAGGAGGGGAAGCTCAAGATTGAGAAGTTCAACGGCAAAAACTACCAACATTGGAAGATGCAGATTGAAGACTATCTCTACCAGAAGGACCTCTATTTGCCACTAGGCGGTCTTGCGAAAAAGCCCGCAACAATGGCAAATGAAGCATGGATTGTCCTTGATCGAAAGGCACTAGGAACAATCCGGTTAAGCTTGGCGTCAACGGTGGCCTTCAATGTTTCGGAGATGAAGACCACGGAGGACTTGATGAAGTCACTTGACGACTTCTACGAGAAACCATCGGCATCCAATAAGGTATTTCTTATGAAGCGCTTGTTCAATCTAAAGATGGCAGAGAATGGTTCAGTTGCAGAACACCTAAATGACTTTAACACAAACATAAGTCAACTTCGATCAGTGAAAATCAATTTCGATGACGAAGTGCGAGCTCTCCTTATACTATCATCTCTACCGTATAGTTGGGACAGCATTGTGATGGCTGTAAGTAATTCTATCTCTGGCACAAATACTCTTAAGTTTGATGATGTTGTGGGTGTTCTTCTAAGCGAGGAAATGCGAAGGAGAAGCACAGGAGAATCATCAAGTGCTGCACTATCAGTGGAAACAAGAGGAAGGCCTAAGGAGAGGTTCAAAAACCAAAAGGGTCGTGATCGCTCAAGACGGAGCAAATCACGAACAAAGTCAGTTCTTGAATGTTGGAACTGCGGCAAGAAGGGCCACGTCAAGAAGGATTGCTAGTCCAAGAAGAAGAAGGAGACAGAGTCTCAAGACAACAAGCCAACATCGGAGGCCAATGTGGCAGGTAAAGTAGAGCAAGATGCTCTAATTCTCTCATTAGACAATGTGTCTAATTCCTGGATAGTAGATTCCGGGGCTTCATTCCATGCGACACCACACAAGCAACATTTCCAAGACTACACCAAAGGTAATTTTGGGTATGTATACTTGGGAGATGATGAAGCTTGTGAGATTGTCGGCAAAGGTACAGTTTCTGTCAAAACTGCTAACGGAAATGAATGGAAGCTTAAAGATGTTAGGCATGTTCCTTCTCTTCGCAAAAATTTGATCTCTACAGGACAATTGGACGATGAAGGTCACAACATTGCATTCGGAAACAAACGGTGGAAGATCTCAAAGGGATCTTTGGTGGTTGCCAAGGGTGAAAAAGTCAGTACACTTTACTTGTGTGCTGTTAGCACGCAACCTTCAGCTTGTGCAGCAACTACAGAAGTTGACAGTGCGGTGTGGCACTACCGACTTGGGCATATGAGTGCCAAAGGAATGCAAATCCTTCAAACAAAGAAGCTTCTACCAGGTTTGAAAGAAGTGGACTTAGAGTTCTGTGAAGATTGTGTTTATGGTAAACAAAAGAGGGTAAAATTTCAAAAATCAGGAAATGAAAGAAAAAATAAAAAACTTGAGTTGGTTCATTCTGATGTTTGGGGTCCTGCAAGTACACCATCACTTGGTGGCTCATTGTACTATGTAACATTCATAGACGATGCGACTAGAAAAACATGGGTTTATGTCATGAAGAATAAATCCGATGTATTTTCCATATTTCAAAGGTGGAAAGCCTTTGTGGAGAATGAAACAGGTACCAAGGTTAAATGCCTCAGATCCGACAATGGAGGCGAATATTGCAAGCCAAGCTTTTGAAAGCTTTTGTGCTAGCAATGGCATTCGGAGGCAAAGGACAACCCCAAGGACACCTCAACAAAATGGGATTTCGGAAAGGATGAACAGGACAATCATGGAACGAGCACGAAGCATGCGGCTACATGCAGGCCTACCGCTTGAGCTTTGGGCGGAAGCTGTAAGTACGTCTGTGTACTTAATCAATCGGTCACCCTCAACGGCATTGGATGGGGGAGTTCCAGAAGAGGCATGGACAGGTAAACCGGTGAATTATGCATTTCTCAAAGTGTTTGGGTGTGAGGCTTTCATGCACATAGATAGAAGCCTAAGATCAAAGTTAGATGCAAAGTCCAAAAAGTGTTTCTTCATTGGATATGGAGAAGGAGACTTTGGGTATCGCCTATGGAATCCTGAAGATGGTAAAATCTTAAGGAGTAGGGATGTAATTTTTAACGAACAAAATATGTACAAAGATTACTTGGAAAGAAAACAAACAAAAGAAACAGGTGATGAGTACATGGAGCTTGAGGACGGTGAAGACTCAAGGACTGCAAACGGTGACAATGTGCAACAACATCAACCAAATGAGGAGCCTCAACCTATTCCCCGAAGATCTACAAGAGCAAGTAGACCTCCAGAAAGGTTTGTTCCTTCCTTCAACCATCTCTTGATCTCAGATTCTGGAGAGCCGGAATCATATGAAGAAGCTATGCAACATGAATCCAAAGAAGAATGGACGAAGAGCATGCAAGTGGAGATGGACTCACTACATCAGAACCAAACATGGGAGTTGGTTGAGTTGCCTAAAGGTAAGCGGGCACTTCAAAACAAATGGGTGTACAAGATAAAGGAAGAAGAAGGTGGGAAGAAAAGGTACAAGTCTAGGCTTGTGGTAAAAGGTTTTTCTCAAAAGAAAGGTATTGACTTCAATGAAATATTTTCTCCTATTGTAAAAATGAACTCAATTAGGCTTGTCTTAAGCCTTGTGGCTGCTCATGATCTAAATCTCGAGCAAATGGATGTAAATACGGCATTCCCTCACGGTGACTTAGAGGAGGAAATCTACATGCTTCAACCAAAGGGGTATGAAGTAAAAGGTAAGGAGAAAATGGTTTGCAGATTAAAGAAGAGCTTGTATGGTTTAAAGCAAGCATCAAGACAATGGTACTTGAAGTTTGATCGATGGATGTTGGATCATGGATTCACAAGATGCAACTCGGATCACTGCGTCTACACGAAGAATTTGGGAGATGGGAAATTCATCATCCTAATGTTGTATGTTGATGACATGTTGATTGCAAGTGCTAACATGCAGGACATCAAAGACCTAAAAGAGGAGCTGTCCAAATCTTTTTCAATGAAAGATTTAGGTGCTGCAAAGAGGATACTTGGTATGAAAATATCAAGGGACAGGACGAAGAAAACAATAAAGCTATCTCAAGAAGATTACATCAAGAAGGTACTAGAAAGGTTTGCAATGCAAAATGCAAAACCAGTTTCTACACCTTTGGCTGGTCATTTTAAACTAACGAAGGATATGTGTCCAAAGACACAAGAGGAGATAGCCTATATGTCTAAAGTTCCATATGCTGCAGCGGTAGGTTCTCTAATGTATGCTATGGTCTGGACAAGGCCAGACATTGCACATGCAGTGGGAGTTGTGAGTAGGTTCATGGACAACCCAGGTAAAGAGCATTGGCAAGCTGTGAAGTGGATACTTAGGTATCTAAAAGGGACAACAACAAATGCTTTGTATTTTGGAGGAACTGATATTTTTCTAGAAGGGTATGCTGATGCAGATATGGCAGGTGACAAAGATACTCGAAGGAGCACTACTGGCTATGTGTTCACGGTTGGAGGCACAGCAGTAAGCTGGGCTTCAAAGCTGCAGAAAGTGGTTTCACTTTCTACCACGGAAGCAGAGTATGTAGCAATGACGGAGGCAAGCAAAGAAATTCTGTAGCTTCACAGATTCGTAGAAGAGCTTGGATTCAAACAAGACAATTGTGTCTTATACAGTGATAGCCAAAGCGCTATCCATCTTGCGAAGAACTCAGCCTTTCATTCAAGGACAAAGCACATTGAGGTGAGATATCACTTCATACGCACTCTTTTGGAAGAGGGACAACTAAAGCTAGGAAAGGTGCATACAAGTGAAAATCCTGCAGACATGTTTACAAAGGTGGTCAACAAGGAGAAGTTGAGCTTTTGCTCATCTTCAATCGGCATTCAAGGATAAAAAGCCAGAATGGAAAGCAGTCACAGGTTTGGTTTGGAGATCAGTCTCCAAGTGGGAGATTGTTAAGTATGGAGCCTGATTTACCCTTGTAATTTTTTTGTGGTAAAAGCGCACATTTGTAAGGCCCCCACTATGAGGAGAAGCCATTGCGCGTGAAGGAAAATCACTCACCAGAAACCAAAATTTTCACGGACAAGAATCAGGGGCAACTTTGAAGGCCTCGGGGGCGGAGGCCCCCGAGACTTTTTTTTCGCCGGAATATTATGGCCGGACGGCGGTCGGAAAGTGGTCGGAAAACAACCGGTCGGTTGGCCGGTGGCCGGTAGTCAATGGCCAATGGCCGGTGGTCGGAAGTCAATGGCCGGTGGCCGGTGGTCGGAAGTCAATGGCCGGTGGCCGGTGGCCGAATTCAAAAGCGGACTTGTCTTCTCAAGGGCGGCCACACATGGGCGGATTGGAGGGTCCGATTTGGACTTATTCGCACAAGGGCGGCTACACATGGCTGTCTCTCATAAGAGAGGGCAGCCCTTTTGGCCTATAAAAGGAGGCCATTTCTACACACATTTGATAGTGTGAAGTTGATGCAACAAGGTGAGTGTGAGGTGGTGAGAGTGAAGCAAGGCGGGAGCTCCATTAAGGGTATAATCCCTTTGTAAATTACTTCTTGTTTTGAAGTACTAAAGCCATTGAGTGGCTGCTTTCCCGTGGACGTAGCCCACATTGGGTGAACCACGTATATCGTGTGTACTCTCTCTCTCTCTCTCTCTCTCTCTCTACTCTATAATCTCGTGTATGTAAATCTGTCTCTCTCCATTAAGTAATCTACTCAATTATCTATTTAGCTACGTCTTATTTCCTAACATTGGCAATAAATATATAATCTACTAACATCATAGTTATAGGGCACCAAATGTTTTAGCTAGGAGCAACAAACTTGTTTGGGGATACCTTTCAATGCTTGTTCATGACTCCACTCATACTTGTGAGTTTGGCCCATTTATATAAAAAAAAGTGAAAAAAATAAGGGAAACTCTCCACAAGGCATGTGTTCAAAACCTTTCTTAGTGGTGGAAATGACACATTCTGTAACATTTAATGGCCTAATAACTTATGTGTAGCGGAAATTAGCATGAACATAGTGGGCATTTCATTAAAATAGATTCCTAATCAGAATTACAAGCGTGCTTGGGTGGAGAGAGCAACAAAAAGCATAACACCTAGTTAGATAGCATCAACAATACTTTCAAAAGAGAGAGAAATTAAGCTATTGACAACAGTTGAGGACAGGATTTTCATGGAGCCGGTCCCCCCTCCAAAAGGCTTTGTATTATGGTTTCTCCCATCAAGAGAGACATTGTACAATACAATTCTTTGTGTTCCTTCAAGACTAGCTAGTGCAATGAAGATGGAAAGTTCATGCACTAAGCAAAACACTTAACAAACACAACTTGAATTATCCCCGTTCTCAGACCCAAGACCTCACACACCTTCGAAGATGGTGAGAGCTAGCAGGGTATGAGAGTAGATTGAGAGGAAGAAGGAGTATCTTACGAGAAAGATGTACATCTCCTCACATAATCACTCATATGTAGCATAGCTTAGCTTAGTAATTATCTTGGTAGAGGAGATGAGCATGCATTGAAGCTTGGCTCTTGGTTGGATTTGCATCCACATGCCAAGAGAGTGTTGATGTAGGCTTCTATCTCACAAGCTTGGAGTAGGTGATGAGTTCTCCATTAAAGCTTGGGAAGAGATAGTCTTCTCTTTCTTCACACATGAGCTTGTGTGAGTGTGTGTGTGATAATGCCTTGCAAAAATCAGCCCCCTCTCTCTCTTGGGCGAGCCCTCTTGCTAATTGCTCTTGCTGAAGCCTCATTGGCCCTCCCCAAGTCAAGCCAATTACAATTAAGCAACATAAGTGATAGCCTTCCGACATGTGTCCCCCTTTCCCCTTTTGTGAGAGCTTTAGGTAATTAAATAATTAAACTAAACTCTCATTGGACCCCTTTGCCTCCTGGCCAATAGGAATCAGGCAAGCCATGGGGCTCCTGAATGCTCATTGGACCCCTTGGGAGACTGCCCAATAGTCTTCTAGGAGACTTAATTCTCATTGGTTTCTTTTTTAAATGTTTTTAAATTAATTAAAATAGATTTACTCTAGCTTAATTCTCATTGGTCCACTTCAAGGGTCATCCAATAGAAATTGGGCACACCTTGTGGGCATCTGGCCTACGGAGCTGACATGTGTCCCTCATTCCCTTTGTGTAAAGGGAGCCTGTGTGTGTGTGTATGTGTGGCTTTCTCTCTCATCCCCTACCTTTAGGGCTCTCCCCCTCCCATGTAGGGATGTGCAAAGACTTTTAGGGCACACACAAAGCATCCAATTTTCCCTAGGGTTGACCTTTGGACACAACCTTTGAATTTTGGAACCTTAGCATTTTGGAAGTCTTAATGGACTGAACCTTAGGGTCTTTTTAGCCCATTGTTGCACATGGCTGTTTTGAACATGGCCCCCCCTTTGGATCCCTATTTTCCCTCCTTTGGATCCCTACTGTGGCCGGTCTGCTAGCTTAACCAATATTCTAGCTTTTTCTCCCCTCGCCTTCCCCACATTAAATGATCAGTTTAATATGAGAAATCATTTAGGAGAATTAGATATTGATTATTATGACACATTCACAGCCAATGATTGTGAGGGCCTTCAGTTGTTCGTTGGCTAGCTAAGATTTAGCTTCAAGCCATCGCTAGATGTGGGGATGTTCGTTGTTTGTTGTTCGTTGGCTAGGTAAGATTTAGCTTCAAGCCATCTCTTGTGCTCATCCTTGATAGCCAGTCCGGCAGCCTTCCTAGAGGCTAACTGCGCTACCTCCTCTGTGAGATGTTTGATATGTGCCTCATTGGCTTTTTTAACCTGCATGCCCGAAGTTTTGATAGCTTTTTGTACACTCCAAACAAATATCTTCCAAGCACTAGGGTTATTCATCCCCACATCTTTCTTGAGCTTCCCCACTTCTTTCTTGGTGATGCTTATGAAGAGAGGGTCTTTGAACAAGTGTGTCCCTGTAACAAGAAGCTTTTTCTCCTCTCTCGGGGAAATCCCCCCCCCACCCCCCCCCCCCACCCCTTTATCTTTCTTGAGTTGTAAGTGTAATGGCATGTGATCAGAGAGAATTTTTGTTGAGATTACCTTCATCTCTAACGACGATGAGATCCAGCCAGCTTGATGAGAGCAGTAGCATCTGTCCAGCGAGGAGGCAGTGCAGGCATATTGAAGGATTTTGTAGGTGAATCCAGGCATGTTGTTCCATGGGCCCACTTCCCACAAGTCAATCATAGCGCACTTCTCACATAAGCTCAGCCATTTAGACTTTTCTGAGCCAGCTAGGAGACTGGTGGAGCCTGTTCTATCCTTGGTTTTCTCGACCATATTGAAGTCTCCTACCATCAGTCACTCCCCTTCGATCGGAGTATCCCTAAGCTGCATTCATAGTTTAGCTCTATCCTTTGCGTTGCAAGGGTCGTAAACATTTACGATGGTGAGATAGGTTGATTGTCCCATCTGATTCTAAGACCAAGGACTCCTCCGGAGGGGTGGTTTAGAACTACCTTTGGCTCCAAATCTCCGTCAGCAATGCACAAGACACCATTGAAAGCGCCACTTCCTCCCCCATAAAAGACAAGTTTTTTTCCTACAGCCTGTTTTCTCTTGAAAACGAGCATCCAAATGGTGTTCTTGGATGGCTCAGCAATTGACTGCCTTCTCTTTCTTCACTTCTTCCCAGAAGAGAGTGTCCTTCTTCCGGGTTTTTAATCCCTTCATGTTCCAAGATTGAATAGAGAGAGTATCCACAATTGGGAAAGGGGGTCAAATTCTTCTACCTCCAGGAACTCTCCAATAGAGTTCCCATTCAGGTTTTCCTCTTCCATTGGCTCCTTCTCAGCTGGAACCTGCATGGTATCTACCTTGGAAGTGAGAAGGTCCTCTTGATTCGTCTTCCCCAACACTTTGAATATTTTGTCATATATGACAAGAGAATTTTGGAAATCCAGCGGGAGATCTTTGAATTGTCCCAAGGCCCTAGCCTTTGATTTAAACCATTTACATGATATATGAGATACTTGCTGCCATCCCTCATCTTTTGATCTAAGAGTTGGAGACATCACGATCTTCTGCATTACTAGTGTGGCCGTTCTTTGCTGAGCGGTGGATGAAAAGCGCTAGCTTTGGGTGGTCTTGCCCTTACCCCGGTTTCCATGATCTTGTTTCTCCACATCTTTATCCGAGTTGACTTTATCTTGCCCACCCTCTACCTTGCCAAGATTTTCAATAGTCTTCTTTGTTGGATCTATTGTATCCATGGCACCTTGTGGTGTAGCCTGTGATTCGCTTCTCTCCTTTGTAGGCTATAGCACCTCAGTGGGACACGCCCTCACATAATGCCCGAATTTATTGCATTTGAAGCAGGCCCCAAAGAAGGTGTTAAAGTTAAGAGGAATGACCTTTAGTCCTGCCCCAACATTCACCACCAAGTTCTTTGGCTGTGGCTTCTGCAGATCCCACCAGATACAGACCTTGTTTGCTACTACACCCGAGGCTCTGGAAGATGGGACAAACAGTGGATCACCAACCAAAGCTGCGAGGTCATTTAGGTTCTTCCAGCTCCCACCTTCTCATCTTACTGTTAATTTTTTTCAAGACCCAGTCAAATCCTTTTTTTCTCCATGATGTCCACCAATAATGGTTCCATGAGGTGCCTAAACACATTTCCATTTGAGATAATCTTCTCCAACCACTTGGTGGGGTCAAAAAAATCGGTTTTAGTGAGAAAAATCAATCTTGATTTTTTAATGCATTGCAAACATTTAGACAATCTCTAGTGTCCTTCTTAGCATCTCGGAGTTTCCTTTTACAAAGAGTGTAGATTCATCAATAAACAACTTAGCCATCAATTTTTTGCCCCCTAGTAGAGAGAATCCTTGAATCTTCCCTTTTGCAGCACTATCCAGTTGTGTGAAGACACAAGTGGATGTAAACCAATTGCAAATATTATCGAGGCAAGCGAGCAACCTTGTTTGATTGATCTCTTTACTTCAAACATTTCTACTAGATTGTTCTTGAGAAGGTGCTTAGGGAAACTACTTTCCCCAAGGGTGTGCACGATCATACACATTTTGGGTCCAAAACCCAAGACCTTCATGATAGATTCAATGAACAACCATGAAATTATTTCATAAGCTGTTGATCGCTGGGTCAACAACATAACTCAAGTTTCGTACCAAAGTCTTATCTTTTGCGAGTTATGAAATGCTGCAGATTATGGCTATAAACGTCATTTGTAATGTGTAGTTATTCTAGTTTCAGAAGCCCTTTTGGTTCTGGTTTTGGTTATGTCACATCTACTAATAATTTTGTTTATGTGCCACCTGCATCCAAAAAGGTTGTAGTGTCTAGTGTAGAGGAGGGCACTCAGCAACCTTCCATGAAAAATGGAAACAAGAGATGTAAGAGAGGAGGTTGTAGGCTTTATCAATTGCTCAGTCTATTGTTACAGGTATCATTGAGACTATTGGTATGATGTCCATACGAGTTTCTTTGCTAAGATTTACTCCTTTGGTGACAATGCTAGTGACAACCGGCCACGTACAAACCTTTAGGCTATTTTGTTCTCTACTCAATCTGCATCTAGGAAAGCGGCTAGCGGTGGGAGGACAAGGAGACACACAAGCTACTATAGCAACTACATTCTTTTCATAATTAAAACAATTGCCCTCAAGCTGCATTAAAGAAAATTTCAAAGTGTTTATGTGCTTCAAACAATCTCTGGCTATGGCTGAAAATGTCTCGAAATGTACTATGGGCATCCTCCATTCCGATCGAGGGGGGGGGGTATATGTCTCATGAATATAATGCATTTCTGGCTAGTCATAGAATAAAACACCAATGTACAATGTCGTATACAGCTCAGCAAAATGGTGTTGCTGAGAGAAAAAACAGGTCTCTTACGAAAATGGCAGAATGCATGGTCAAAAGTCAAGCTTTACCACATATGTTTTGGCTTGAGGCTGTTATGTGTGCCACTTATGTACTTAACATGTGTCCTACAAAAGCTTTGCAATTCATGACTTCTTATGAAGCACGGCATTCTAGAAAGCCTTATGTTGAGCACATATGCATTTTTGGTTGTTTGGCTTATGCTTTGGTTCCATAAACGCAATGCAAAAAGTTGATGATAAGGCTATCAAATGCATTCTTGTTGCTTATAGTGCTGAAATCAAAGTTATAGGTTGTATCGTCCACAAAAAAAGTGTATCTTGGTTTAACAGGATGTTTTGTTTGTGGAAGATTGTGCTCAACCCTTGTTGTCATGTACTAGAGACAGTAATGTAAGCTCACAGGACATTTATGACACTTTGTTGCCTCTTTTCAGTGGTGGAAGTTCGAACGTAAACTCTAATGAGGCAATCATGGAAAGCACATTGGAGACCAAATTCTGGCACAAAACATCAACATATCGGGCATAATAGTCCATCACCCTACTTAGCTCTTTGCATCACACCTTTGACCTAAAAACCACATTAGGCATACATTTCCATAGCCATTGGTCTGTCGTGGAACTTCCCACTCGATGTAGCACCTTCTTGTGCATCTGTAGATACACCTCCACGTGTGCCATCTTCTCCCGTTGATAGCCTTTAGCTGCACCATCATTTCCCACCCCCCATTTGAGAATTCATGCTCAACCAAAAGCACGCTTATTGAACCGAATACCCTACCAACACTGTGACAAATGAAAAAAAAACCTTATGTACACTGGCTTTCTTTTCTCACCCGCCGCTCCTTCTCATGCGGATTGCCCAACCCCCTGCATTTCCTGTCATCATCCCCCTGGGTCAAACACGTACCTTTGGCCATCACCATACTTCTGTAGTACTAGCCACGCTCCATGTAGTACTCTATCCATGCAAATATCCGATGGTGCACATAGAAGGAAGCTAGTACACCAGGACCGCTCCAAGCATCTACAGGCCTCCCATCTTTTTTGTATAGAGAACCATCATGCTCACTATCCTACTCAAAGGCTATACCTGCAATCCTCTCCCAACCATATAGAGAAGATACCTCCTCCAAAGACTCCTCTAGCTGGCGAGACTGACCCATTGCACTGCCGCTTCCATCAGCATGTCCATCAATAATGAGCCACAGACCTTCGTTATCATCTTCTCCATTTCCCTATCGTGTTCTTCTTCTTCACGCACAACTGGAAGCACCTGTTCTTCATCCAAAGGTTCTTCTATCAGCTTTGCACTCCACTCCAAGCCTACAATATCTTCGATCACCACATCTTCAAGACCATCCACATAGGTAGAACCATTCAAGCATCACGTCTTGTAGACCCACTTCATCTTCATGTTCTTCAAGCACATGCCCTGCCATCGCTGCCTCTCTAAATAGGGAAGAAAAAGGAACATCCTCTACCACATCATCCTGTAGCATAGCCTCAACATAACCTTCCTTCTCATTTTGTTCAACCCTACCATCATCTACCTCCACCAAACTCAAACATGGGCTCGCTTTACCATCCTCACAAGGTAGACTAGTAGCCACTACTCCATTTCTTTGCTCCTCTTCCATGACCATAGCAACTTTTTCCCTCTTGGCCAAGCTTTGTACCTATTGTATCACCATGGCATACTCCACAGCTACCTTTATAAGAAGCATCATCATCAGCACAATACCGCCTAGTACCTTCATCTGCATGTCCTCCTCTCCATGCTTGGACACTTTCACTTGCTCTTCATTCACATTGCCTACCAACATATCTTCATGCACAATATTAGACAGTTTCACTATTACCAGCTTAGATTCATTGGGCTTTGTTTGCTTGCCATAGGATGTGAATTCATCCTCCAACCTATCCTCTTTACTTGTCTTCCAAAAGGTGGAGCTTGCATCATCATCATCACCATAGGTTGAATCCATATCAACATCTTCATCCTTTTGCTACTCCAAAAAAATTGGGCCACCGTCTTGGTTTTGCACACTCTCTTCCTCTTCCTCCAGGTCTTCCGCATCTGCAAATTGGCTAGCATCTGCTATGCTCTAATACAAGAACAAGATTTAGTTCCTCTTCAGGCTGCACTTGGCTCCTGGCATCTACCACTTTCTCCAAACACATGTTCTCCTTGACACAAGTCTTATCTTCGCTAATAAGCTCGGCTACCATTGGCACTGGCCCTTCACAAACAAGAAACTCCAAAGGCACATAATTGACCATTGCCTTACCTCAACAGTCTCTATACTTTGAACTCTTTGGTTCAAACACATTGTCGCTGCAAGAGGCACATAATCCTCAGGCTTCAGCAAGCCCCCAACTCCAGCTTTCTTTTTACCTTTCTACTCTTTATCTTGGCCAAATAGGCCATCCCTTCATAGTTATCTGCATCAAACTACACCTTTTCTCTGATTCTCTGAATGCAGGCAATCCAAAAACTTTGACACTTTGAGCAGTTCATGGCCACGGCACCCCGTAGCTACCTCTAGCTGCCTCCAATAGGCTTCAAATTGCTCAACAAAAATAGAAAAATCTTGACTTAGATCTTGGCATAACGCCCTCAACTTGGCACCAGCTTCCTTTGTAGTAATCACCTCTCAAAACCTCTCCAGAAACTAACTTTGAAACCTCTACCATGATTCTCAATCACTTCTCTTTAAACCATCAAACCAAATCTCGGCTCATCCTCGCATCAACATTGGCATCGTTTGCAGCTTTTCTGCATCCGTCAACATATGCATCGACAGCAACCATAACTCAAAATCTGCTAACCAATACTCTGGATCTTCAACGCCCGTAAATATGGGGCCAAAACCTGGCTCCACCATCTCTGCCAGCTTCAAATTTGACCATTGAACACTTCGACCCTCAGCCAACCGCTTTGTCGGCCAAAAAACATCTCTTCAAACTTCAAATCAGAGCATTAGATAGCTCCTCATTGGGGTCACTAGAAGATGGAGAAGGGGAATAGGGAACACGCCCAACACACAAAGGGAGCTACCTCCTATATCTTAGGGCATACACAACACCCCAATCCACTTAGTGAGCACCTTCGACTCACACAATTCCCGATATCGCACACACGACTAACCACAACTGGATGCACCCACGCTCGAACAGACCATCAATCAATTCGCACCGACAAAATGGCTGCAATTCACCATGTACCCTTGCACACAAACACCTCTCTCTCTCTCTCTCTCTCTCTCTCTCTCTCTCTCTCTCTCTCTCTCTCTCTCTCTCTCTCTCTCTCTCTCTCTCTCTCTCTCTCTCTCTCTCTCTCTCTCTCTCTCTCTCTCTCTCTCTCTCTCTCTCTCTCTCTTTGCACACACACTCATCGAGGGGGGCGCACACGCCATCAAACACTCAATACCACATGCAACAGAGTAGAGAAGGAGAAGGGGAGAAAGAATAGCATGACAAAAACAACCATTTTCAATGGGGGGACATCATTCTCTGCTCAAAAAACACCGTAGCCCTCTGCAAACAACAACTCTCTACTGGCTCTTTCCCTCAAGGTACACCCCTCTTGCCAAGAAAAAGGCCCCTAAAATGTTCAAAACAACCCTCTTATAGGGAGGGAGCATCCATTTTTGGCATTTTTTTCATTTGATGACACTTGGAAACATGCTTGCATGGTCTCTCTCTCTCTCTCTCTCTCTCTCTCTCTCTCTCTCTCTCTCTCTCTCTCTCTCTCTCTCTCTCTCTCTCTCTCTCTCTCTCTCTCTCTCTCTCTCTCTCTCTCTCTCTCTTTCTCACTACAGGAACCACCCCTCCTCCCAAGCACTAGGGATATCGCTAGTGGTGGGGGTGCTTGACTTCTACTCAAAAGGGACCCCTTTTAAGGGCGCGGGAGCCATGACATGTCATCAAGTTGCCACCACCAACCGTCCGCCACCACCGCATGCAGCCTCCACACCTTTCAAAACCACCATGGTGTGCCACCGGCACCGCCCACACACAATGCCCCAATCCTGTACGCCATTGCTATGCAACGGGAGAGGTCACCCCCTCAAGTGATGCCCTATTGTGTACATGCTCTAGGCCTTAGACTCTGCCCAGCGGCCCCTCTCTCTTGCATATGGGACCTAATCCCACCACGTGGCACGCACTAGGTCATCGAGCCTGTAAAGGCATTGAAAGTCTAAGAAAAACACCCTTAAACACTGCTTTTTGGGCCCACATTCCCCCTATTCCAATGTATTGCCCCGAGGTTGGATCTGCAAGCCGCAAAGACAAGCCAATAGAGTTGGTCTCTGCCATAAAACTCCCCTTGTGCCCTTTGATTTTTTCTCGGGCCCTCTTCCCGAGGCCGTCCAAATTGCTAAAATCAAACTAATACCATGGCATCAGGAACAAACGCCATCTTTAAACTGCAATACCTCCTTCGTCCAGACTCCAATTGGGATTCTGTCAATTCATCTTACCTCCATATGATCCATATTATCACCAAGAACCTTGGTGGGCTCCAAAAAATCACCACAGGTACACTTTCCAATGCGGCCAAACCGCCCTAGAACTGGCCCCCATCCAAACATTGCTGGCTCATATCTTGCAATCCATAGCTCCGATCATCGATCTAAAAGGATTGACATACTCCATAAATTGAGTACTCCAACACTATCATCTCACATCCACTTCCCTAGCCTAGCCGCACATGTCCATCCTGCCAAGAATCTGAAACCACCTCTGCCTTCAAACTAGCATATCTCTATCTACATAGCTCCATTTGACAAGCCATCTGGACCATCATGGAAAGCACATTGGAGAACACATTCTGGCACAAAACATCAACATCTTAGGCATAGAAGGCCATCACCCTACTTAGCTCATTTCAGCACACCTTTGACCTACAAAACCACATTAGGCATACATTTCCATAGCCACTGGGCTGCCGTGGAACTTCCCACTTGTTATAGCACCTTCTCGTATACCTGTAGACATACACACCTCCACCTGCACCATCTTGTACCTTCAACACTTGTTGACCGATGGGTCAACAACACAACATAACTCAAGTTTTGTACTAAAGTCTTATCTTTTGCGAGTTATGAAATGCTGCGGATTATGGCTATAAATGTCATTTGTAATGAGTAGTTATTCTAGTTTTAGAAGCCGGGGTGCAATGGCACTTCCAAATTGTAAATACAAAGCCATCTGACCTTTTCAACCCCATTTTTGGTTAAACCTAAGGTAGCCTTAGTATATAAAGTACCTAGGTCATTTTGTAAAAGGATTTTTTTTCATAATCAAACTTTAGCGCTGCCGTCTACTGTGTGTGAGAGAGAAAGAGAGTGAGCGTGAGCTTCATCCTCTCGTTACGTCCGGGTCGCTCAACACATTGGAGATCCGACTGCACCATTGTTGTAGGCTTGAGGAGAGCTACGCGACAACGCCAAGCATTCCACGCGAGAAGAAGCGCACACGCCGACGCATCTACGAGCTATTTGTGGCTGTAAGTGTATCAAACAATGTCTGTTTTCTGCGTGCTAGTAGTCTATAGAATCGTGGCGACATAAGCTACGCATAGGTACTCATAAATTTCAGTTTCGGCTAAAGAGATTTCCTCCTTGTGCCTATCGTGTCATTTGTGTCCTCGATTGACATTATGTTGATCTAGGTAGTGTTTGCATGCACTTCATGGGTGTATGAGTCGCTCCCCGTCCAACATTGGCGCCGTTGCCGGGGACACAAGGACCTAAGTAGGTTTCCTACTAACACTCGTGTGATGGTTGCTTGATTTAGCTTCTGCTAAAGAAAGCATTTTTCTTAAGTGGATCCGGAAGAGGATATTCCGTGATCAAGTGGATAGCCAGGAAGCGTGTGTCTTGCCGAGGGTCTGCGACTAGATAGGTTTAGTTAGGATCTGTGGATTGGAGTAGTTGTTGGTGGTCAAGTGATATGTGAGGTGATAAAAGCGTTTACTAGTCCATGTGTGGCAGTGAAGCGTTTTTCTACTTATAGATGCAAAACCCCATATGATTTGTAGGAGTAGCTTTAGGTAAGTGATGCGATTCTGATCTAGAGCTATTCAACACTGAATTATTTGCTAAAGTCCTTGATTGCATTTGAAATCATGGAAAAGTGTGCTTTTGAGGGTAAAAATGCATTAAACAAGCTTTTGTGGATATGTTTGTATGACTGACTGATGCTGTGCATATAAAACAGCATTTGCAAGGGTTCTGTGAAGAAAACCTGCAATTCTGTAAACACAGACATCCTACGCGTAGGATGTCTCAAGGGGGTTCTGAAGACAAAATTTGAAAATTTTGACTGCACCAGTGTGTTCAGAAGGGGGGGTTTACCCTTAGTATACATTGAAACTAAAGTTTTGACCAACTCTTGACACACAAAAGACCAAAGACGGAGTGTCAAAAACGCGAAAACAAGAAACTTAAGATTCTGAGCACAATTTTGCATAAAAACTGGTGGGAATGCTTGAAAAGTAGTGCTCAAGACTTGGGGAGGCCTGTGGATAAATTCTGCCAAAAATTTCATCAGTAGACATCCTACGCGTAGGATGTCTCTAGGGCACTTTTGGCAAGGAATTTGGGAAAACTGAGGTTACCAGTGGGTTCAGAGGGTAGGGTTTACACTAGTAACATATTGACTTGGGTGTTTTTCCCTATTTTTGTTGACCAAAAGCCAAAAGGCGGAGTCAGAAAACTTAAAATTTCAGAAAAGGCTTAAATTGAGTGATTGTTGCATGTTTTTGCAATTGTGAAGGATACTTGCACTTGCTGAGAGCATAAGGAAGCATCAGGGACACCTCAGGCTCAAAAAATCAGCAGTAAACATCCTACGCGTAGGATGTCTACAGGGTGATCTGGTGGAAAATTTGAAATTCTGAGTTGACCAGTGTGTTCAGAAGGTAGGTTTTACCCTATTTTCACCTGGAAAGTGGAAATTTGACCATATCTTGACAGGATAAGGCTAGATAGACTGAAATTGCCAGACATCCTACCCAAATTGTGCCAAGGCATTATTCCAAGACCAAAACCATAGAATGGCTGCAGGAGCATGATCTGCATGATATACTGAGTGCATGTGAGAGTTTTCAGCTCATTTGGGTGAGAAAATTGGGTTCAAAGCGGACTTTAGCACTTTTGACTGAAAAAGGCAAGAATAGCTAGTTTTGGGGTCTTTTGACATCCAAATTAAAATCTAAGCATAGCATTGGGTTGCTGACATCAAGGGGAAGCTGTGAGACAAGTCTGGGGTCAAACAGGCCAGAAACACATCCTACGTGTAGGATGTCTTCTGTGTGATTTTGGACTCTAAATAAAATTCTGAGCATACCACAGTGATCAACACCTTAAGGAGAGTCTGTGGTTCAAATTTAGGGAAATTCTGAGCAAAAAGACATCCTATGCGTAGGATGTCTAATGCATAATTCTGAAACCAAAATTCTACTGTGACCATACCATGCTGTCATATAGCCTTAGATAAGCCTCTTAGGCAAATTTGGTCCAATTTGGAGTTGATCTGACTTAGGAGTTCATCAGAACAGGCATCAGGCTTTTGGAACAGATTCTTGATCATTTGACCAACCTATAGGTGTCAGAATCAAAAAGTAAAAATAGCTGTGAGTTTAGCACATCAAGGGGAAGCTACAGTGCAAGTTTGAGCTGAAACAGAGCAAAAAGACATCCTACGCGTAGGATGTCTCCAGCTTGATTTAGGACTCCAAACCAACCTATGAGCACACCACTGTGATCAGCACATCAAGGAGAATCTGGGGTAAAAATTTCAAGTCATTCTGAGCAAAAAGACATCCTACGCGTAGGATGTATCAAGGCCATTTTTAAATCCAAATGAAATTCTGAGCATACCGTTGTGTTGCTGGACTTAAGGGGAGTCTCTGGACCAAATTTTGTTAAATTCTGAGCATATAGACATCCTACGCGTAGGATGTCTCTAGGCCAGTTTTAGGGTCCAACTGTACTTTTGACCATACACAAGTGTTCACAGTGTCACAGAGATCCCAAATCTTCTTTTAAAATTGAATTTGGACTCATTTTGACCATTCTAAACTGCATTTCACGGTTTTGGCCATAACTTTCACAAACGGTATCGGATCGGAAAAGTTTTTATATCAAAACGTAGCCTAAGAGCGGCTCTACAGATCTTAGAGCAAAACTTGAACTAAATGTATGCCTATGGAAATCATTTAGTTCAACTTTGAAAAAAACATCGTTTGAGGCCTCAAAATTCATCCGGAAGTCAAGGGTGTCTAAAAGCGACAATTTGCGAGAATTGTGACGAAACGGTTGCAGTTTTGGACATAGTTTCGACTTTTCCCTAACCAAGGCACTTGAGCACAGTGGACTAAGTCTACTTGAACCAAGACAAAGCTCTGAAGCCCAGAAATCATGTCTACCCTAGATTCAAACGCAGCTTACACAAGCTTGGAGATCCCGACGATAAAGGAATATCCTCCCACAATGGATCTTCCAAACTTGCAATTGATAAAGACCCATCTTGTTGAGAGAGTTTGGATGATTGGTCATGAGAGTGAAGGACTATATAGATACATTGACGACAATGAGGTCAATGTTTATAGGTGCTCAGATCCATACCTAGAAGAGATAACGGATTACAAGCTCTTATATGTCTACACATACGGAGTTGACTGTCAATGGAGATCTATAGTTGTCGACAAGTATGGACGAGAATACAGAGTTGTAGAAAGCACAAATCCACAGACTGTTCTAGAAAGAGGTGGATATTTGGTCAATAAGGGACCACAAATGCCTCCACCAAACACGAGAATTCCTATAGGAATTCCAAGAAGAGAGCCACCAGGATTCCCTTCAAGAGCGATAATGAGAGAAGGATTGGGAGAGTCTCTAGTTAGACTTGTAGACAATCGACGAGTTAGACCATCCCAAGTCCAGAAATGGGTAAACAGAAAATACTCCAGAGATAAAGATCCGAGAGATCACGTAACGGCTTTTAGAAGAGTGATTAGAGCAGAGGAAGTTTCAGATTTTGCGACACAGTTTGCGGGATTTGGATTGACTCTAGAAGATGATGCAGCTACATGGTTCGACTCGGTGGAAAAATGGGATTTTGAGACCCTAGATGAGCTGGTTGAGGAGTTTATTGAAGAATTCTTGCCAAAAGGCATTGCTCACAACACGGTCTCGCAAATCCATAGATTCCAACAGAAAGAGAATGAATCAGTACGCAAAGCATCATTACGGCTCAAGAGATATGTTAAGCTCTGTCCGAGAGCGGCTGTCCGAGAGCGGAATTACCTACGCAAGCACGACTGATGCTGATCTTTATCCAAGGAATGAGAGATGCGGGCCTTCAGAAGGATCTGCATATGATAAGGAGGATGATGCTAAACGAGTTGATCAAAGAAGCTCTTTATCTAGTGGATAATTATGAGGCATACAAAGAAAACAACTTAAAGAGTGAAGGAGATGACACATCCTCTCAGAACAGTGTTTCACAGATAAGTGAGTCCATTGCCAAGCCAACGGCACCTATTGATCAAGAAAAGCTTATCGACGACTTGGTCGAGAGGTTGATTCCTCTTGTAAGGTCTAATTCGGGAGAGCCGAAGTGGTGTGAAATTGAGAGAAAATGGACAAACCATACGGGGGAAGAGTGCTATTATAGCATGGAAAATGCTAGGGAGAGGTATGTACAACCTGTTCCAGAAGCACCTACTCCACCTAGATACATTACGGGGAATGCGCCAGGACCAGTAGGAGTTTTAAGGCCACAGCTTGTCTTAGGACAACAACCTCCACTGCTGCCAGGTGTTAGAATGCAGGTAGACATGAGATACATGCCAATGATGGAAGCATCAAATAAAACAACGCCTGTACCAGCTACAATGTGGTATAGCAACCAAAGTGAGTACTACCCTTCAGAGCAACAAAAGGCGAGAGAAACACATGGAGTGGTGAGGCCGGTACAACCTCCACCTCTTGGGTTTCAGTCGAAAGAAAGAAGGTATGAAATGGATGAAAGGACATTGCGATTCATTGCAAATAGTGGCTTATCTAGGTCAAAGCTTGCTTATAGCCAAGAGGAAATGCTAAAAGAATCTCCTCAACCAGAGACAGATTGTCACAAAAGTCGTGACAACCACTTGGTCAAACAATGTCCTCATACGAAGATCACTGAAGTAAATTCCTATTGTCTTGAGTGTGGCATCACTCACTTGATCCCCGATTTCCCAAAAAAACCAAGCCAAATCAAGAAAATCACGACAAATGTATCAGGGATTGTTCAGCTACCTAGTAGCTTAGAAAATGAAAATGTCGTACCAGTTCAAGTGGTTACGAGAGCACAAGCTTAAAAGAAAGCTGAAGAGAATCCAGAGACAAAGAACACGGAAGGTGACATGAGTCCAAAGACAGATGATGGACCAAAGACAAATGCACCTAGTCAGAAAACCAAGAGCAAACGAAATAGTTGGAAAGCTAGAAAGACTAGGATGAAAGCACGCAGGGAACGAGACCGAAAATCCCTAGCTGAGAAGCTTACCAAAGCTGAGGAGAAGATAAAACAACATGAGGAAAAGGAGGCACCTTCTCTTACACAGATGGTTAAACCTCTAGAAGAACCATCCACGGATGAGAAACCGAGAAGTGCTAGTTCAGGAGGATCTGTGTTAGCAGAGAAGGTTAATGAGACATTAGATGCCCTCTTGAAAGCCTATGATGCGAGGCTCAATAACAACCAAACCCAAGAACACAGGTGGATGACATATCCCTATACGGAACTAGAAAAGAAAAGGTTTGAAATGTGCAAGAAAATGATTCAAACAGCCCAAGCTTTACTAGAACCACCAGTTGCAAAACCTAAGGACGTGATCTGTGTCATTCCTACACAAGTAATCCCACCAAACCAGGAACTAAAAGAGCCAGATTCTAGTCATGAGCACAGAACAAACCTCAAAGACCCAGCATTAGAACCAAGGATAATACTGAATACCACGGATAGCTCTTCCGACGGATTTCACCAAGCTATACCTGAGAATTGTAAAGAGATAGATGGTCTTGACGAATGTGGAAACAAGTCAGAGAGGCCAATGAAGCCGATAACCTAAGAAGACGAGTAGACAAGACTGGTGATGAATGAGGAGTGTTTCTACCACCAATAGAGGAATTTGAGACTGGATCTCAAATAAATCTAGACGTGCGATCGTATTGGGGCGACAAAGGATCTGTACAATCTATGGATAGTCAACCCCATTCGCTAAGAACACTACCGTCCTACATGGGAGAGTACGAGACCAAGTCAGATGTGGTTGCAGTCCCATCACAGAGACTGTCTCCCAGCAAGGCCATAGATTCAAAGGGGCTAGTAGATATTCTATCTACCCCAGTCACCTGTACAATAATGTTAGCCAAGTTGCTCAGAATAAGACCAAACATGTGGGCTAATGTGGGTAAATGTCTGAAGAAATTTGGTGTAAAAACCCCAATGACTCAAATCGAGGAAGGCATCAAAGAGATTGAAATGCCTCAACTATATACTAGGCCATTTCCATTAAAGAAGGTAGGCGAGTATTACGAGGGAGAAGATGGAAAAACCACCCTTCTTGTGGAATTCAATGGTGTAAAAACCATGGCAATCCTTGACAGTGGAGCTGGGGTGGCCATTGCAACCAAAGAGGTTTGGAAAAAATGGGGAAAACTTGCCTTGATATCCACACGAATGACCCTGCAGCTTGTAAACGGACAGAAGGAAAAGCCCATAGGATTGCTAGAAAAAGTACTTGTTACTTCTTGTGGCATTGAATATGAACACACTTTTGCTATTGTTGACTTTGGCAAGAAGAACAACTATGACATCATTCTGGGAAGACCATTCATGCGACAATTAAAAATGGTCCAAGATTGGGGTTATGACCATATATACCTGAGACATATGAAGACCATAACAAAGATAAACTTGAGGGACCATAGCTATAGGGACGTGACGAGAACACCGATTAAGGAGTTTGATTCTGCCACAGTAGCAGGATCCGAACCTCTAGCCTGGTTAGGTAAGCCTAAAGAACTATGGATGTGTGGAGCTTCACCATGTGATAGCTTGAAACGTGAGGAATGTATCCTAGAGCGGGTTATAGAGGATATGGACTATATCCCAGAACCATTTCCTGAAGAAGAGTTAGAGCCTTTTGGATGGGAACACATCTTGGCTACTCTGGACATGTGCGCTGTGGAGGATGCTCCCACAACAAAGTTTTGTGATGAAAATGGCTATGATGTCGTTCCTTATTTTGCAGTGAGTGTAATCCAGGAAAACAAAGAGAACCAGAAATCAACCAGCTCTCAACATAATGAGCAAACAAAGAAATTTGGAGAATCAAAAGATGAAGAAGACGACGAGTTCTATGACTCTGTAGAACACTTCGAGCTTCTAGAAGATCAACGACCCGGGAATCAATGTCATCGCTATATGAATAAAGTGCATCAAAAGTGGATTCCAAAGTCCTCGGTGAAGACACAGCCACCAGAAGCATCCTCATACATGGCTCCTAATAAGGATGCAAAGACTCAGCTAGGAGGAATACGACCAAAGCAATGAGCTAACAATGCTCTAATCAATGGGCTAGAAAAGTCCTCCAAGAAACTACCACCCACGAGCAAACAGACAGTAACTTTCCACTACCAGCCAAAAAATCAAGGGAAAGTACAAGAAGTCAACCTTGCTGAGGATAGTAGCGATAGTGGTGAATCTTACGACATCCCATATCATCAACTCAAGCCATCACTATCACCAACCCCTTCAGCAACAACCATGACAGGTCAAAAGAACAGGACAACAAGTCAAAGCCAAAAAGCTCGACAAATCTGGATACCAAAAAGCTAGATCGGCCAAAAACAGATATGGATCAAAAAGACAAAGATCTCTAATGACAAATCACAAGATCCAACACCAAAACAAAAACAAAGAAAGTGTGCACGAACGGGTAAGAATATCACAAAATTGCAAACTTTCACAACTCAGGTTTGGGCTCCAAAGAAGTTGATTCAAGCAAAAAAAAGTCAGGAATTCATTTGGATTCCAAAACAACCACACTATCAACTTTCAAAGCCTAAATCCCGCTCCCAACCAAGCATACAAGGGCTGAAGCAAAGACCACTGTCGACTCACACAACAAAAAGGTGGATACCAAAGAAGTCTCTTCAAACACAAACGAAGCACGGGCAAGTATGGGTTCCCAAACGAGCGCCAGCAACAAAATAGCCAATAATCGCAAAGAAATGGGTCCCAAAGAAGAACAACAAAATTGTTGTCAGTGCATCGCTGCTTGAATTCTTACAATTCTTCCTACGATTACAGTACAGTTAGAAGAGAGAAAGTCGCTTCAATCAAGCAACGATACAGGAGCTTCAAAGACCACTACATTGCTTAGAATAGGAAGCCTCGCCAACAAATGCCAATAAGAAAATTGCTTATACCCACATCTTGCACAACATAAATCTTTTCCATGCATTGACTGTGTATGCATAATAGGGCTACATTACAAGGCCTGCATAGGCACAACTTTTAATTGGCCAAGCACAACACATACCCTTTGCAATACCCTGTCGTAAAGGATGACTCCAAATAGGAAGGGGGGAGGCATTTTGAATGCGGACCTAACATTATGACTATTAGAGGGCAATGTTTTGTGAGATGCATTGAATTTTTGCGTTTTATTGTGATAAATTTTTGACGAAATTTAGAGTATATGCCCTCATAGTAGTGTTACAGAGGAGTATGGGGACAAAATCCATATATGAGCCCCTAGGGACATGTGTATAGTGTACATAGCATTTAGATTTCTATTTGAATGATTTTTCTTTTGTTAAGTTCGTTTTAAGATTTTCTTTGTTTATTATTAAGAAAAAAATAAAAAAATCCATAATCCACATGAAGAAAAGACTGACGAGAGGCCTGAGCACTACAAAGAGAAGAAGGTACAGGGAAACGATGAAACTTCACGAAGTATGTCTCAGCAGCCACTACAACAGCCGAAGAACTTGTCACAAAGCAGTGTCAACATGCAACCGACAAGTCATACAAGTCAGAGTCGAGTAGCTATGCCACAAAATGAGTGAGGTGTTAGTCCCAAAGCTTCAAGTATTATTCTCTATGGTCTAAGCGTCTTAGCTATTCTAGGTACTGCTCAAGCTGGAAGAGTTGAGCATATTCACGTTGTGTCGCTCATGCTGGTATAGGTGAGCAAAAGAGTCGAAGTCTAAGTACTTAAGTCTGGTGAAGTGAAGGAGAAAGTCCAAAAGACACTCACGTACTTAGCACAGTGAGATGCGAGTGGAGAAACTTCTACATCAAAAACCCTTCTTGGAAAGGTGGAAGCTATTGAGACATCTTTTGATGTCACATGTGCTACATTTATTCCTCGAAACACCCATCATCTCCTTCTTTCACATTGCATGCTTTTGGTGACAAATTTCTCATATGCATATAGAGTGTCCCATAATTGGCACTTGCATGAGGCACTCTTTCCGTGTTTCACCCAAGCACTCACCTTTCATGAACATGTACTTCACGTTCAACTGCTCGACTCCAATAAGAGCGTATACCAAAGGTATTTTTTCCCACCGGGTTTTTTCCCTTTGGTCATCCAGGTTTTAGACCCTAATCTAAAGACACCTATCACCATCCTCTTGTACATACTCCTTCTACATCAACAATAAGGAAATGCTACTCAAATCAATTGACAAATGAATTGGAGCACCAATTTCAGATCATAGCATACTTCTCCTCAATGGCGAGTCGAAGAATGGCCTACAATGACAAAGTTGTAGACAACACTAACAACATAACTCAAGAACAAATAAGTCCTCAATGACAAAGAGCAGACATAAGAGGAATCAGAAGACCTCAAAAGCTTGTCCTTGATAATGCGCATCGAATGCTCGACAGGGTTTTGAAACTCAAATTAGCATAATTAATTCCTGGATTCGGCCTGATAGACAGACTTTGCATTGGAGTGCAACTTGGTATAGTCTATACTTTCTTTCCAACAACAAAACGACAGCAAAGACCACATCGCCATCGACAATCAGGTCATGTCGGGGACGACATGAACGTGGAAGGGGGGAATGTTGACCGTTGGGTCAACAACACAACATAACTCAAGTTTCGTACTAAAGTCTTATCTTTTGCGAGTTATGAAATGCTGCAGATTATGGCTATAAATGTCATTTGTAATGAGTAGTTATTCTAGTTTTAGAAGCCAGGGTGCAATGGCACTTCTAGATTGTAAATACAAAGCCATCTGACCTTTTCAACCCCATTTTTGGTTTAACCTAAGGTAGCCTTAGTATATAAGCTACCTAGGTCATTTTGTAGAAGGACTTTTTTTCATAATCAAACTTTAGCGCTGCCGTCTACTGTGTGTGAGAGAGAAAGAGAGTGAGCGTGAGCTTCATCCTCTCGCTACGTCTGGCTCGCTCAACACGTTGGAGATCCGACTGCACCATTGTTGTAGGCTCGAGGAGAGCTACGCGACAACGCCAAGCATTCCACGCAAGAAGAAGCGCACACGCCGAGGCATCTACGAGCTATTTGTGGCCGTAAGTGTATCAAACGATGTCTGTTTTCTGCGTGCTAGTAGTCTATAGAATCGTGGCGACATAAGCTACGCATAGGTACTCATAAATTTCAGTTTCGGCACTTTCAAAATTCGGCTCTGTCATCCTACGCATTTTCCGCAGATGGGTTTAGAGTGAGGGTTTTGAGTGTAGAAGCTTAGGTACAAGTGTATCCTAGTGAGGGGATAGTGTTCCTTAAGTTTCGTACGAATCTAGGATGATTAGGTGAGTTACCTTCCGCATGTGTGTATGTGGCTAGGTGGTGTAGTTGAGGGCAGTGAGGTTCTTGATTGTGGTCTAGTTGGCCTTCCAGAGTGTTGATCGTGTGCCTATCGTGTCATCTGTGTCCTCGATTGACATTATGTTGATCTAGGTAGTGTTTGCATGCACTTCATGGGTGTGTGAGTCGCTCCCCGTCCAACAACACTCTTTAGCTGCACCAACGGTGTCAAGAAGTTTGTGGTCTTGCTAAGAAAGCACAGGGCTTCTTGCCGTGAGAATTTGTGAGGTAACTTCAAAAACTATATGAAGGAGTTATGCATAATTTCCATGAAGCGTAAAGTTTGGTAGGGAGTGCAATCAAAGAAGCCACATTCTCTCTCTCTTGCACTCACATACACAAAGAAAGAACAAAAAAGAGAAAATCAAAACAACACAAAGATGAAAATGTCAAGGCTTTGGTCATATCTTATCATAGGTAGGATGAAAGGGTTAATAGATGAGTTAATGGAATTCAACCTTTGCCGATCAAACAAGCTACAAATTGTTCTTTGGAACTGTAGTTTTGTGCTTACTATGATAAATATGTTTTGTCTAGTGAGTGGGATTAATTGTGTATACAAATCCTCTTGGTTCATAGAAAAATAACTATAACAAAAGGAAAGTTATAGTTTAGAAGGGGTAGTATGATAGGATTTGGTGAAAGAAGTATTTCATTGAGCCTTTTAGGGCCAAAGAGAAACATTATACGTTGTTGAAAGTGTATTTTATGGCTAATCCATACGTTATTTGTAATAGATCGCACAGAGTGGAAGAAAAAGAGATTTACGTCATGTGTATTATTCATCTAGGATATTTCTAGTATGTGACAAATGTAGATGTGAGAGAAATGAAGAGAAGAGAATTTTCCCTCCCAAGCCCTATTCTTGTCCGTATGCAATAAGGGTACTGCGGAGAGAGATGTACCTATAGCAAGGAGAACCTAGAGTTCGTAGAGAGAATGAGCTTCTAAGAGTGAGAGAGATTTGTGAGAGTGTAAAGATATGGCTACTCACCTTGTGCATTAGCATAGCTCTCTAAGAAGGTTGATCATAGCTTTGGCGGAGTGTTGTAGCTTGAATGCCTTCAACAATTAGGACACAAGAGACATGGAGATAGGGATAGAGATACAAGTACAAGAAAAGATAGAGGTAAGGGTGGGTCTACAATTAGAAGTAAATAATAGCTAGGTTAGGGAATAGACTAAGAGATAGAGATAGAGGAAAGGATTGGGCTAGAGATAAAAAGCAAAACATACAATAAACCAACAAAACCACAAATCAAAACACACCTTGTTTGATAAACCCTTCAAGATTTATTTAACAGTGTGATGCAGAGAGAGGGATAATGAAGACTTTCAACATTGAATGATGCACTAAATGCAAGTCCTTCTTTGATTAGATTTGATCTTACAAGGATTGCTTATAAGATTGGCTAGCCTTCCTTAAGAAATAAGTGTAGGCTTAGGCATATGTTTATGGCTAATTATAATTAATCATTAATCCTCTCACTCTCTAATGAATGGTTTTCAAGGAAAAAGAGGTCCCATTTCATATGTGAAAGGAACCCCCAAGGGTTACACAAGAAAGAGAGGAGCCAGTGTGAACAAGAACTAGCAAAGTTTGAAATGGCTTGTCCTTGCATGATGTGGGCAGACTGGAGTCCACCATTTTGAGCATATCTCCTCAA
Organism: Adiantum capillus-veneris; assembly: GCF_014529385.1. Classification (NCBI taxonomy): domain Eukaryota; kingdom Viridiplantae; phylum Streptophyta; class Polypodiopsida; order Polypodiales; family Pteridaceae; genus Adiantum; species Adiantum capillus-veneris. The sequence goes on from NC_140944.1 coordinate 155,891,655, forward strand.
TTGTGGCTCCAAATAAAAAAATACAAATAGGGACAAAAATTTCAGATCATAATCTACGACCCCCATTTTATATACATTTCCAACTCGAATTGGAACCATGTGAAAAAAAATCATCCAAATAGGGTATTGTTATGGCAGCAAAAGTCTTTTTGTGGTCCCCTTAGCTTAGACTTTCATTTGATTCCAATGGACACCTCATGCTATATGAAAGCATGATATTTTTCCTTGACAAAGTTCTGTAAGCATCCTCTCAATAATGCGTTAAACTAGGTACATCTTAGAAAATTATGCAAGGTAGTGTCCCACTAGGAATTGATACCTTCCTAGTAGCTATAAAAAAGAAATATGAAAAAAATATAAAATACATCAAATATATATATATATATATATATATATTGAAAATTACCTTAGATATAGGATCTAGCTAGAGTGTAAAACGATAGTGAGATAGTAAAAGAAAGAACCAATGTTTTTTGGCCCAAGTTAAAGAGGCGGAGCTATTGACACTTTTTTCCATAGTACTTTCTAACGATAAAGTAAGAATATATTACCCTTGAGATAAATAATAGAATGAGATAGAAAGCTTTTTATTATACTTAGATATGATTATGTACATTGTGGGAAATATACTTATGTATCTAAAAAGTCACAAAATAAACCTCCTAGCATTCGTTCTCACTATATGTGTGCCGCAACAGGACATCTGCCCCCTCTAAACCTACACATTCTCTGGTATGTGCCACATTTGAGTTTTTGCACATTAAATACCCTTGTAGATCTTTCATGATTTCATCTTCATTGTTAGATTACAATGCTTCATCTTCACTTTGATCTTCACCTGTGTTTTTCTATTCCTCTTCCTCAACATTGTCTTGATCACTGTCTTCTCTTGTCTTAAACACTTTGATCCTTTTTCTTGCAATGGGAACCTTTACATTTGTACCATCTAGTTTAGACAAGCTGTAAGTAGCATTTTAATGCACATGCTTTACAACATACGTCCAAACCATCTTTTTGAGAACTTACATATGATTGTGTGTTGGTTATCGAGACTACTATCATACACTAAAACCCAGTCACCCTTATCAATTGCTTTGCTCATGAGGTTGATGTTGCTTATCAAAGTAGTCCTTGCATTTTTCAATCGCTCTTTTGCAGCCTCAATGTCTCCAGGTCTTCTCTCTAATTGCCTTATACGCAATGTAAGGAGATCTTCCATGCAGCCAAGCCCCTCTTAGCAAGGTAGTACATTCCATGTGGAAATTGTATCTTCAATTGGCATCACTAGCTTTTGACCATACATCAACTCCGCACGCATATAGCCAGTTACTAAGCTATGTGTTGTACGATCAGCCCATAAATCATATGGAAATTTTGGCCACTCATCAACTCTTCCTTCGCAAGCCATTAGGAAGAGGATGGTATAGAGGGCCTTTTTATTTTCCATGAGCGTATGGAGGTGATTAACAATTTGATGAATAGGTACACGCCATGTGTGCAAGAATGGTGGGTGTTTAAGAGTGGTCAAAGTATGCACTTTTTTCCCAAAAAAAAGAAGTGGACAATTTTATGATTTTTGGCCTTCCATAACTTCTACATATGATCTACGATTTGAGCGGAGATCATTGAGCTACAATCTATGTGTCGAGCTCTTTTCATAGATATGCTACATGATATGGTTTTACCCGCTAGATTTTAAATTCCATTTTGGGGGGAAACTTTGAATTCAAATAACTAGCAGTTTTGCCTTTTTTTACTCAAAAGGTGTCCTTTGATACTTCCTTAATACTAAAGGTTTGACTTCCTTAAACTGCGAAGTAAAGAGGCCCTCCTAGATCCCATTCTCTTCCTAATGCTTGGCCAAAGCTTTGATGATAGGAGGATGCCCTCTTTCACTCTTTCCATTGCCTTCAAGGTTTTGAGTTGTAGTAAGGAAAAGATTGATTCCTAATTTGGAAAATAACTCCCTTGCTTCCTCGGCATCCAGTTCACCTCTATCTATAGTGATCTCTCCCACACAACCCTAATGTTAAATCACCTCATCAAGAAGAAATTTGCATGCAAATTCTGTGGTTTTTTCTCTTAATGCTCGCCCTTCAACCTGGTTAGTTAGGTCCTCTCGTGCAAGAACTAAGTATCTCATCTGCCAGAGTTCTAAAGGCATTGTGACTAGATCCACAACCCACTTATAGTGCATGGCTAGTGGATATGTAGGGTGCAACCCATCATGATGCCAGACATTTGAAAACATTTGACAAGTTACACACATAACTCTACAAATTGAGAGAGATATTTTTACATACCCTTCCACCAGTATTTTTCTTTCAACTTGGAGAAGGTTGCCCACACACCTCGTGTTCAACCCATAAACTCTCATGAAACCCTTGCATGAGCTTTACTTGAGTCTCTTTTTTACATATAACCCTTTGTGGTGTAACACCCTTTTGTTTAGGATGCTTCCACAAGTAACCATCCCTCAAAAAGTATCCATATGATTTTCTACGTATCCTCTTGAATTCTTGTTTTAAGACCAATCATCTTGTTTTGTTAGAGTACTCAAGTGGATTCTAATAAGAAGCCAATAACCTTCATAAAGATCTTTCAAGAACAATCAAGTGGATTAGACATGCAGACATTGCTACCTTTGACATGAGAGATAGAATAGAACTTTGTGCCCTCATCATCACCCTCATCAATCATCTGCAACTTGTCTTCATACCTTGCCCTTGACATCATATCTGCCATTGTATTGTCATTAGCTACAATGCACTTAAACTTAAGATTTTAGGACTTAATGTAGGCAATCCACCACAACATAGCAATGTCTGGTGTTGAGTAGCTTGTAATCATCCCAAGAAGTGGTAGACAATTTGCTTCTACAACCACACATGCCCCAATAAGGTACTCTTTTCCCTTTTTCAAGGTCGTAACCATACCCCATAACTCTCTCTTTATCTGTGGATAGTTTCTTTGGCAATCACTTAATACCTTTGTTCCAGATCCCACCACATACATGTGTCCTTTATCATCATCTTGCCATGTTTCCCATCCAATCCCTGTAGGATTGGTGTCTATTATCATAATTACTAGCCTTTTACACTCATAGTCTACCTTTCTCAAAGTTGGTGCCAAGTGGAGCAACTCCTTTAGCTTTTTCATGGCTTTTACATGTACATCTATCCGTTTAAACTTTTGATTCTTTCTAAGCAATTGATAAAAGAATCATCTACATGTGCATAATGTGGAATACAAATAACATAAAAGACACATGCTCCCAAAAACCTTCTAACCTCGGTGATGCTAGTGCATGTTTCTTTCATTCTTTGGATGGAATCTACCTTTGTTGAACAAGGTTTTCTACCATATGGCCCACACATGTGCCCAACAATGAGCACCTCATTGACACCAAACATAGGCTTTTTCCCTGACAAAGTGAGATTCACTTCCTCCAACCTAAACAAACTTTTATCACAATCATTTATGTGATTTACCACAAACCTACGACACCCCCTCATATCCAAATCTTCATCTTTCTCTTTTTTTTCACATCCTTTGATAAGAAAATCATCAATGAAAGTAATTTTGTGATTTGAGGAATAAAGTCATGTAAGGCCTTATTCATCCCATTCATCATATGTGCAACCGAGTTGGTTGCTCCCTGCACGACAAGGTACATATTCTTAACAAACCTAAAGGTGTCCTCATGGTTGTCAGGTCTATGTTTTCAATTGCAAGCTAAAATTGATCATACCCTGAGTAGGGGTCCCCTATTGAGTAGATTGCCCTCTTTAAAAAGTCCCTGCAAACCCTGAGTAGGGGTCCCCTATTGAGTAGATTGCCCTCCCTAAAAAGCCTCTACAAACTCTTTTACAATTGGGCCTGTACCTACATTTCTAACTATCACGTTGTTCACTGGTTCCATATTTTGAATGAAGCGTAGAGCACCATTCTTCTTTGGAACTGTGAACCACCTATCTAAGTATGGAGCACAAGAAGGCTCCAAAATTTCCATTTTGATCTTTTCATTCAATAGCTCTACTAATTTTGGCAATTAAGCCTTTGGAACCGGAATAGGCCACAAATTTCAAGGCACAAAAATTACCATAGGAGCTACAATAGAAGGATCAACACATCCTATCTGATGTGGCACAAATGCAAAAGCCTTACCATGCTTTGAAAGCATTTCTTTAAATCACTTTGTCTCCTCTTGTGTTAGAAACTCCTCGCAGCCAATTTGCAACTCTTGAAAAGACTCCTTTGTGAAGGTGTGCCCAATAATTTTAGGATTCCTCAAACTTGGTTACAAAGAATCCTGCTCAATATTTTCCTTGTTGTTGGGTGGTAAGGAAAATCTATTGGTTTCACCTTCTTTGCTACACTCTTGTATTTAGTTTTAGCATGGAATTTTGGGCCAATTGTTTGCTTGAAACATTGGTTTTCTTTAAAGGCTTCTATAACTTGATACATTTCCACAGAGCGTACGTCCACAGCTTCATTTTCATGATGCAAACTAGACTCCATTATAGCATCAAGCTCACCCATAGTATCTACAAAAGAAACTTGCTCACACAAACCCAAAACATTTTTAGTAGGCTCTAACAATCCACTTTATTTCATGCCTATTTGTACATTATGTACATATTTCTTCTCGCATCTCTTCAAATCCTCAATTTTTGCAAAACATACTGATCCATTCCTTGTTACCAAGGAGTCCATAGAAAAAAAATCATCCATTTTTAGATCAGGTGCGATAACATGTACCACTACAATCTTGTTTATGATGGAATTTTGCCAAAAACCATCATTTCCCTATGATCATGAAACTCTTTACTCACCTTTGGTAGAGGATGATCTTTGAGGTTGTCCCAATTTCTTTCATAGTTTACACAAACTGTGAGAAATTGAACATCACATTTACCATCTTTGCTTCATATCTTGGCATAAGCTGAACCATCATCCATTACCTTTGTTTCCATTGATATGAATATGTGTCCTATATAAAGAAGTTTTGTTCAACCGTTACATCACCTATTGTCGCCTTTACACTTGGACATGCTGCATACAATTCACTGATGAAATGTTTGCCACTCTGACCATCCAGCCATGTTTTGTGTCAATTTTTCATTTACATTTGTTGTAAAGACTCTTTGATATTATATTTATTTCAGAACCATGGTCAATTAAGGCAACAAATGGTTCTTTAAAATCACCTACCTTGACCAATGTCTCTGTAGTAGCCTACGTCATTGGCTTCTAGAATAGAGGCTCCTAGGAATACTTTGAGATTCTTCCCCATCATTAGCAAATTTCACTTGTCTTACATTCCAAGAAGACTCGTAGCATCCTACCATAGCTTCATCATTTTGTTTAGCATTCACATGTACTCCTTGTGACTTCATAGTATCGCCTTGAACTTGTGGGCAAATAGACTCTCCAAGTGTTTGCTTCTTTCTCTTGATGATGTTGATAACTTCTTCATGGAATTCATACTTGGCTATGCCAAGCACCTCCCTCAAACTAAACTTACCTTGCTATTCAAAATCCTCTCCTCTAGCACTTTCTTCAAGTCTATAGCAAGCTCAATGTCTGATTGTAGTTTGTAAGCTAGTTCTTTTGGCTTACCTTTTGTTGGCTCCTTCTTGTTCTCTTTTGTAGACTCCTCAATGGTCACTTCTGGTGAAGGTCCCTCTTGTGTTGATGGCACTTGCAAAGGTGCTACATCATTCTTCCCTCCACTTCTTGTAGATCTTTTTGAAGCTCTTTTCTCACTATTTTCACGCCTACAGTTTTCTTCTACAATGGCCTTCATGGCTGTGGCAGTTTGTGAGGTAGGCATGCACGGATATTGAATCCACTGGATCACTCCACCCTATTTCTAGACATATGCAATCACCTGCTTCATGTAGAATCTCTTTTATAAGATTTCCTTTTTTAGCTAATTCCATGACCTTTGGACAAAGTCTACCATGGTGATCACTCATCGCTTATCATAAGATGCTCAATTTTCACTCCATATGTAGCTATTAGCAGCAAGCAAACCCATGTAACATTTTTCGGCTTCATTGTAAAAACACTTATTCTTTTGATAAGTCTGAATATTATAACTCCTATTTGATGAGTGGATATTGTAATCTATGAGCTAGAGCTATAAGCTTCCAGATTGTATCAGTTTATCCTTGGTTAGAACTCCTCCCAGATGATTAGTTTTTTACCTAAGAAACCTTGGCTAAGGTAAAAAAGCCAATTTTGTAAAGTTATTATTAAGTTTTTTGGATAATAAATACACAGCGTGAGCTAACCACACTCTCTTCTCTCCTTATCATGCTTCTATCTCCCTTGTCAGTTGTCACATTTCATTGTGTCTATTGCGTGGCAACCACAAGTAAGAGCTCTACGCATTGATGTAAACATAACATGATAAATCATAGCATTTGACGTCGCTGACCCATGGCCTAATTTCATTATAAGAAGGAATTTAAGCTAGGAAATCACAAAGTAAGTATAGGTGGGTATTGGGGCATCATTGCTAAGCATTTAGATGCATTCGGGGTCAAAAATGACTAGGTCAAAATCTCACTACTGTTAATAATCGCATTTTTTGCCCATCATTAACAGTGAGATTTGATAACATAGGCATGTGTGCTTAGGTATTATATACTTGTCCTAGAAGTTTCATAGTATTCGGATGTCGTTTGATGTTGTAACAATCATGGTTTGCTTGTCAATTAGCAACTAGCTTTTGATGACTTAGGTCATTTGAGGGTAGCTTGTGGTAGATGCAAGTTGTATGGTGTTTTCCAAGAGATTGACACCCTCTTGTATCCTCCATGCACTAGTCACCCATGAATTGATAATTTTGTTCATGGTTCTCGCTATGTCTGCAATAAGATAAGAGTGAGGTTAGGAAACCCATCCACATTTGGTGCCGCTGTTGGGGAGGAGTAGACCTAAACCAGGGAAAACAAGAGAGTCTATTGGAGTTTTCCTTTAACTTCCTCTAGGATCACCTAGAGTTCAACTTTCTCTTTAAAAACGCATAGCTTAAGAGTGTCAAGTTTTGTTATGTAGAGGTAGCTTGAGCGTAAATTGTACTTGCTAAGTACCTTGTAGGATTGTAACATTGTAGGATTAGGTTGGGATTTTGAGAATGATTAGATGGGGACAAAACAAGTCTTAAGATCAATGCTCAGAAAACTATAAAAAACAAGAAAACAAGTGTCTATGAACACCTTCCACAACCCAATTACAGCAGAACCTAGGAGTAGGGTAAGTAGAATCCGAGGTGAGATCTCAAATCATTGCTCACTCCAAACGAATCATCTATGAGTTTTTTATGTGAAGTTACAAAATTTTAGCTCTACGTCTTGAAACAGTATCAAAAGAGTGTCAACCATTGAAACCGGCTAGAGATTATGCTCATAAAAGTTGTATGAATCAATGGGTAAGCATAAGGATGCATTTGAGGCAAATTTTCATGAGTTGGCAAAACCTCATATTATTTACATTTTCTTGAGAATTAAGGCCAAATTAAGTTTTGACTTGACTAAGAGACTTAAAACATGTCACAAAAAGACTGACCATTGCAAAAATTACAAAAACTGCTCATTTAAGGCCAAAGGTAAATAATCGCAATTATTTACATTTTATCTCAAAATTGGTCAAACATGAATTGGATAAAAAAGAGATTAGATCCGTCCCCATGAACAAAGTTGGAGAATACTACGAAGGGGACCCTTCCTGTGAGATACAATGATGTAGAAACCATGGCAATACTGGACAGTGAGGCAGGCATAGCCATAGCCACAAAAGTAGTATAGGAATCATGAAAAAAACCATCCATTATAGAAACTCGAATGAAATTACAATTGGTGGATGGAAACATAGAAAAACCCCTAAGACTACTTGAAGGATCACGCTTATAGAGATGTAATGAAAACACCCATTCAAAATTTTGACTTAGCCTATTCAATTGAATCAAAGCTTCCATCTTGGTTAAACAAAGACACGCCTATTTGGATGTGTGGAGGCTCAGAAAACGGGAGTTTAAAACAAGAAGAATGTTTCTTAGAAATGGATTTCACAAATGAAGCATATATACCTGAAACCTTTCTGGAGCATTTGTTTAAGCCATTTGAATGGACTCAAATTTTGGCAACAATGGATGTGTGTGAATACGTCTATGCCTACTCAATTTTGCAATGAGGATGGTTATAACATAATTCCCATACAAGTTATTTCAACCATTCAAATTGAAGATGAAGTTCAGGAACCCAAGGACTTATTGAAATCTCAACAAGTCTTTTCCGACCTCTATTATGATGCTACTAATCAGTTTGAATAACACTCAGCTACATCCGATAATTCTGGATCAAAAAAGAACATGTGAGAGCCCATCTACTCCTAAAAGGAGGAGAGGAAAAGTTTTTGGACTTTCCAAACCAAAAACCAAGATGACGAAAATGCTATAGAATGAAAAGAGAAAAAAAAAACATGAAATTTATACCTATGCCATCAGTTTCTGATGCAGATAGATGCACATGATTGTGTCAAAGAAAAAATCACGGATAGATATCCCTCAAACAACAAGCAAGGAACATCAAAAACATCAAGGAAGATTAGAAAGGAAACTCAATCCAAACCTAAACACCAAGATGATAAATCATCCATGACACGGGTTGAACGAAAGAAAAAATATCAAGAGTTGAAGAAAACTCTAAAGGAGGTGTATACCACTAAAATGGAAACAACCAAAAAAGAGAGTAAAGATGTAATAAGTGTTCCATCCCATTACAAGAAATATACTCTCTAAGAACGAAAGATCATAGTGGAACAACTTGTAAGGGAACAAAGAAAGCAGGATGAGTCTTATGAAGGACTTGAAAATGCAAAGGAAATAGATTTAGTTGAACCAGGAGAAGAGCCCAGACCTGCCTACATTGTGAATGCCTTGATTGAAGAAGAAGAAGAGCTTTTGCTAAGCTTACTAAAAGAATACCAAGATATCTTTGCTTGGTCTTATAAATATCTCAAGGGTGTTGATCCAAAAATTTGTCAACATACCATACCTATGAGAGATAATGCAAAACCAAGTAGACAACGGCCATATACTTATAATGAAATATTTGCCAAAAAGATCAAAGAAGAGATAGAAAATCTCAAGGAAACTGAATTCATCAATGAAGAATTGAACACACAATTTGGGTGTCTCCAATTGTGGTGGTACCCAAGAAAAATGAAAAATTAAGAGTATGTGTCAATCTCAAAAAAGAGAATGCAACCACCATTAGAGATACTACCCTCTCCCAATCAGCGAAAATGTTTTAGAAAGAGTTGTAAGGAAAGAAGCTTACATCTTTTTAGACGTCTTTTCGGGGTATAATCAACTTTTGGTTGATCCAAAAGATCGGCATAAAACTGCCTTTGCAACTCAATGGGCTATTTTTGCCTATAGGATTATGCCTTTTGGGCTAACTAATTCTCCTGCGACCTTTCAAAGATTGATGAGCCATGCTTTCAAAGAATATCTTAGGAATTTCTTGGAAGTATATATGGATGATTTTTTTGTACATTCATTGATTCGGGCTGATCATTTTGAACATCTCAAAAAGGTATTCCAAAAATATAGAGTTTATAGGATGTGCTTAAATCCTAAAAAAGTGCACATTTATAGACAGACAAGGAAAAATTCTTGGAAATTTAGTGTCAAAAAATGGCATAGCACCCGATATGGATAAAATTCATGTTATTGTTGAATTACCTAGACCGACAACAATCAAAGGGGTTTAGGCTTTTATGGGACATTGTGGATATTATAGACGGTTCATTTATATGTATGCTATAATTGCAAAATCCATGTATGGCATAATTACACTCTTTGTATGGACTGATGAGTGTGAAGAATCCTTCATGAAGCTTAAATAATCTCTCAATATAGCCCCAACATTGAAAGCACCATATTAGAATAAGATATTCCATGTACATGTTGATGCTTCCAATTTTGCCATTGGTTGTATATTAGCTCAACCAGGAGATGAAAAAATTGATTTTGCCATTTCTTATGCTAATAGCTGATAGCTGAATGTGGCAGAGAAAAACTATACAAATCCATGCAACACAAGGAGAATAGTGAGATGGTTCATCATTATTTTGGAATTTGATTTCACTGTAGTTGTGTAAAAAAGGGCAATACACACCAAAGAGCATATCATTTATCAAGGATTATTTCAAGAGAACCACCAAAAGGGGTAGACGATGATCTACCAGATGCATATCTGTTCTCCGTGGAAATGATACCCCGTTGGTCAAAAAATATGGTTTCATTGATGATTATAGCTCAAGTGGATTCTCAAATATCACTTCCTAATACACCAAGAATAATTGGGCAATGGGCTATGTATCAATTACTAGCTGGAAGGCTATACGAAAGAAATCAAGATGGAATATTGCTTTTGTGTATTAATCTTGAGGAGAAAACCCAATACTTAAATCAAGCACACATTACCAAACTATATGAGGCTTGGAGTATTTTGCCAGCCATGAGGAGTGATGTTCACTCATTTGTGAAAAATTGTCTTCAATGCCAAAAACAAACACCCATACCTCATGTGACATTATTTCCAATCTCACTCGTTCCTAAGTGGAGTAACTATATAGTTAGTTACTTATCAAGCAAAACATTTTTGGAGGATATGAGTAAACATCGCCAAAGAGCTATTGAAATTGAAGCAAGAGACTATGCTCTTCTTAGAAACCAATTTTATCGGAGAGGAAAGAATCAATATTTGCATCTCTGTGCAAATGAAGATGAATGTATACCCATTCTAGAACAAGCACGTGTTGGATTAGCTGGAGGTTACTTTTTTAGTGAAACCACTACTAGAGCAATTTTAATGGCAGGCATATGGTGATCAACACTTTTTGTAGAATATGCTCAAAGATGTGATGCATGCCAATGAGCAAAAATGCCAATGAGGGTAGATAGCATGCCTTCAAGACCAATGATAGGAGCTGGAACTTTTGCAAAATGGGGCATAGATTTTGTCGAACCAATACAACCACCTGCTTATAGAACTCAATCTCAATATATCATTGTAGTTACGAACTATTTGACCAAGTGGACAGAGGCTAAGGCAACTAGGAAGAATGATGCTAGAACCACAACCGCATTCTTGTATGAGAATGTATTCACAAGATATGAACTTCTAATAGAAATTGTCAGTGATAGGGGAACTCATTTCCTCAATGAGGTAATTGAATATCTTCTAAATGAATTTATGGTCATCCATAACAAATGTGCTCCATATCATCCACAAGCGAATGGACAAGTTGAGCAGGTTGTGGACGAAGCTCAAGAGGAAGCTCGACTTTGAGTACTCAAGAGGAAAGCTGCTTTCAGAAATCAACAAACACATATTCCCATCAACACTTTGGAACTAGATAAAAGACAATGGCAATCACAAGATGATGCAATATCAACAACAGATGATGAATGGTTGGATGGAATTGACCTACGCATCACAATACAATTGAACAATCATAGCACAAATGCATTAGTAGATCCCGGCGATCGAATGAATGCAGTCAGTTATTCCACTTACAAGAAAGCTACAAATCAATCTTTAGCATTGGGAATATCTAGTATCAAAGGATGCAACAAAAACCCAACACCGGCATTGGGAGTGGTTAACTTGAATGTGATAGTAAATGGGCTTTCATACCCTCATCAATTTATATGCATACCAGATGAACATATGAATGAAATGATGATTCTTGGAATCTCATGGATGCGGACATACAAGGCCATACCAAATTGGGACACCAATCAACTCAAGCTATCACTTAAAGGAGGACAACTCTTAATTCAAATTGCACTAAGCAAAGAGGAATGGAAAAGAGGTCACCCACAAAAGAAACCAAGGAATAGTCAATCTACGTGAGCCTCTAGACAAGCAAATGCTACAAGTAGCATGGAAGAAGTCAGGTAGATTTGGGTACCAAAAGCACAAATCGAGGGAAATCTGTCTCAAAATTGGGTGCCCAAAAACACATCTACCATACTGAATGAAGTTTCACATGTAGCAACTCAAAGAAAAACATCTTTTAGAAGAGAAACTAGCACCAGATGGGTTTGGAAACCAAAGGAGCCTATATCTTCTCCACCAACTATATAGTTGATGAATCAGTGGAAAGTTAAATCTCAAAAAACTCCACCATGGCAATTCATGAACCGAAAATCAAAATACCAATGTAGGGCTAAATCTCAACAACCACCATCATTGTTACCTACAGTTCAAAAAATCAGTGTATCAAAGCATCCAGACGGTACAATCAGGCAAAGAGCACATAAATTACAAAATTTGCTATTTAGAAAATACCAACAAGATACTTCAACCATGGAAACCCTTGAGTTAACTACTCAAGACCCAACTCTTCCACCGCATACTAATTTGAATTGCATTGACCTTCAAAGCATGGTAAAGCCAACCACCACTATGCATAGACACGATTGTTCAACCCATGCACACAGTCGTCCTGGAGTACTCCATCTAGGAGGGGTGGAAGGAAACTTCATTAATTAAGGGCAATGTTTGAAGAGGGAGAAAAAAGTTGTATGTTAACGTGTGGTTTTTTGCAAAATTACCTAATAATGCCCTTAAAAATCATCAGCAAGAAAATTTCAGCTGATAAAATCTCCTTGATGAGTGTAAATAGTGTATATACTATAAGATTACATCAAAAAATAGCCCTTTTGTTTATTTTCATTAATTTTTCTTGACATTGGAGTTTTTCAGTGGATTTTCTTGATTGTTGATCTTTTAATTTTCTTTTTTAATGCATTTTATTATTTTCTTTGATTTTTTCAATAAACAAGTAAAAAATTAATAATAAATAGCAAATGAGCTCAAATGAAGAAAGTGTGTATCATTTCAAGCATAAAATTCAACTTCTATAATTTTTCTTGATTATTTACTTTTTTGCAAAATTGACTTGAAAATCATCATCATGCTTCATCTACACATGTATTTCATGTCACATGTCAAATATGAGCCCAAAATGTCCAGTAATTCTCAAATTTTGTCAAAAAACGCACTAAGAGCTCTTCAGTCCAAATTTTGAGTTATTTGTCACATTTTTTTAATCCAAAATCTCCCATATCTCGCAAGGAGGTTCTATAGCATGTTTAGAACCAATTTGAAAGAAAAAACATTCAAATTGATGAAAATATAAATAATCACGATTATTTAAATTTTTGCCCAAATGAGCCCAAATCTCATCTTTGACCTCATGGGACCCAAGTAGATGATGTGACAAGCCCACCAATCAAGTTCGATCGCATTTCAATCTCAAACACCCAAAATCCCTTTATATCTACTGTTTCAAAATCTGAAGACTAAATCTAGCACCATTTTCACCCTCTACACTCAAATGAGCTCACTTCACTCTCAGAGTATCTAAATTACATGTTCTTCAAGCCTATAAAGTCAAAAGTGCAAAAATATGGAAAAAAAATCCCCTGTTGTGAATAATCACGATTATTTCCTTTTCTTGCAATTTTTTCTTGGATTGAATGATTGATCTATACATGTTTTTATGCATCTATGCATGCTCCAAAATTGGTTTGAAGCAAAATGGACAACATTTGCCAACAATTCAGACACATGGCATGTCAGAGCGGACTTTGTGGAATTTTCTAACTTTGAAACTTTATTTTCCTAATAGGTGCTGAGGGCCGCCTTTTGAAATCAACCCATCTCTCTCTATGGAAAATGCCCCTTCTTAAAAAAAATTAAAAAATCTCAAGCACAGGGCGTCGTGTGAACAACAACTTGAGAATCAAGATAAATAGAATGTCCAGTAAAAGCTTTCACCGAAGCAAAAAATCTTGAATGGTAAGTAGCCTTTGTCCCTAAGTACCAGGGGAGACATTGGTAATCATTTTTCTTGTCATGCCAAGGGTAGGACTATAGGAGGGCACGGCCCTCGACAAGGGCAGACGGATACACATGCTGTACAGCGGCTATATATAGCTATGAGCCAGAGGGCCAAGGGCCTATATATAGGTATGGTTGGGTGGTTATTGGCATGTCTATCTCCCTATGCCCTTTCACTAGTATCAGAGCTCAGGGGAGGGAAGAGCTATGGAAGAGGGGGGGAAGACCTTGCATGTTGGCTCCATGGTGGTTGCATGAGCTCTCTCTCTCTCTCTCTCTCTCTCTCTCTCTCTCTCTCTCTCTCTCTCTCTCTCTCTCTCTCTCTCTCTCTCTCTCTCTCTCTCTCTCTCTCTCTCTCTCTCTCTCTCTCTCTCTCTCTCTTTCTCATTTTTCAGGAGGATGTGCAAGGAGGGTCCAGCCAAGGGCGGAGATGCAAAATTAACCCCTTATATGGGGATCTTCATGACGGGCTCAAGCACCCGACATGGAGCATGGTGTGCAAACCGGCTAAGCAAGAAGATCACGGGGTCGAAGGTCGTATGCAGGGCCGTTAGCGTTGAGGAGGCGAGCACCTTGAGGTGCATGAAATCTAATGGGGTTGCACTCATCAGGGTTGCAAGGCCCCAACCAGTGGCTTTTGACACAGGGCAGAGCCCCGGTTTGCCACGGACGGGACCCTGCGTGCCGGGTTTCTTCTCGTTGTGCCCCTGCGCCCTGCCATCGTCACCGCCATGTTTTTTTTTCATTAGGGTTTCAAATTTGGGCGCCCTTTGGGGCTTGAAGACTTCAGGCATCCCCTTTCCAAGGAGGCTTTCCCACCCCACCCCATGTCTACACTATCTACACAAGCCCTCGAGGTCTCACCGATCGGTACAAGCCGATGGCAGCCCACAAAGCCGACACAAATTGCAAGCCATTAACAATACGATAGAAATATTTCAATTATCTGAAAATTGTGGGTTGGCGACGACAAAGAGACCACAGCAAAGATGATATTGCTATTGATTCAAGGATCATAGACGCATTGATCGGCAAGGCTACAACCTACCATGGTAGGGAACATCTGCACGGATACAAAAAGCTGAGCATGCATGTTCATGCATCTTGCAAGACATCGACGGCACAGCAAGTCGCATGATTAACAAGGTATGCATAGATTTTCACATATGCACACTTTAAGCACTCCAAGCACAAGCACAGCTTGTGACAGTTATCTGAAGCATTCAAATTTTGTTGCCTACATTATTGGCAAGGGCCAATTATTAGTTGCAAGCCCGCATCAAGCACGGCTTGAGTGCCTTGATAGAGCACGCCCATCAACGGTTCAAGTTTTCTCCAAAGGCAAGGCAAACCGGCAATGTTTCAGCATCTCAAGGAGATAGTCACGGCCTATTGCTAGACTTGTGGAAGGCCGCAAAGGTGTTTGGCAAGGCTGACCACTTGTTCCAGATTGAGACATAGATTGTTTCAAGTTCTGGATTTGAATTTTTGCTAAGAACATGGTTCCTAGGGAAAGTTTGTTTGAGTTTTCAACAGCTCACGACAAACCTATACGGTCAAGGACAATAGTAATCAATCTCAGCAAGTACGCATACATACCTTCTCAATCCGGTGTACAAGTAGACAAGATCCATTCTTGGTAGATGATCGACAAGGTTGACTCTCTTTGCTATGACATCTGTCGCCAATAGCGTTTGTTGGCAATGAGGCCATACGTAATTATATGACTCTTGGCTTCCATTTCTGCATCTTGCATTGAGACTCCCCACGTTTGACATATGCCATGAACATAAAAAATTGGGAAGGACTAGGCAATGTGTTTGCAGGTTATTTCATTACGTACCAGATGGGTGTATAGGATACACGAGGGCGTATATGCATATGCAACAACTCTCTTTTGCAAAGCAAATATGGCTATGAGTCGGTTTGGAAGGATCCATATTTCATGACAACTGGTGGTAGTCGAACGACCAGGTTAGCCAAGTTTCATTTTTTCTTGTTTTTTTTTCCTCCATGTTTACACTTGGTAACTATTGTCATTGTGCAAAGCAAAGTGCTTTGACAGTTTTACACGGCAGTTTTATACAAAACAAGGCAGTTATGGTTTTGGCTCTCATGTTTGAGGCCATCACTCTCACCAAGGGCTTAAAACGCTATATGCAAGGCATGCTAGCGAGGTGGATTAAATTCTACCGCCTCATGAAATACGCTTCCGCTATCCCACTAGCAACTCTGTCAAGGACAAGAGTTGTTCGGGATTGTTTAACAGGATTTTTGGGTTGCTATCAACACACACCAAAATTAAAAGGAACCTAAATCTAGGACTTCTTTCACAGGCAAGTGCCATTTTTAAGTCATTTTCGTAAAGTCACGACCCCATACATGGTAAGTGGGTCAAGCCGTGGCTTGTGTTTTTATGTTACCTCTCTCGATGAGAGCGTTATACATAGGTAGATTGTTGCATGCTTATAGGATAAGCTGCAAGTCAGGCAAAAGATGTGTAAGAGCACATAGATTGGGCACACACTCTAGAAATTTAAAGAAAGTTCCTCAGCCCAGCATGCTCTTCTTCTCTCTTGTTCTCTCCCTCTCGAAGAATAAGGAAAACTTTCTAAGAAGCTTTGATACATGTTTTGCTTGTGAGTCAGTTTGAGCCAAGGTGCTCTAACTCTCAGCTAGAACTTGGCCAAGATGCTATTCACATTCGTCTTCATCGGTTTGTTTATTGAACACTACTTGCCATAAGGGCTATGAGCCACACACAGGCTGGCTAAGAGCCATTGTCAGATCTTGGGTACGAACCAACTGTTGGCATTATTTGGGTGATTAACCTCTAGTTTGACCAAATCTATCAAAATGGATTACCCATCGGCGTTCATGGGCAAGCAAGAGTCTTGTCATAACGCATGTTTTGGATGTCATTTTTGCACTTTTTTTATAAATTGCGACGCTCAAGTTGAGTTTTTGATAATCTTAAACTCACATCTGTTGATCTATACCACGGAGTCTAGAGGTAGCAAACAGTTGAAATAGCATGGCTGTCCATAAGAGCTAGGCATTTCACTTTTGTGGATCTCCCGGTCTCTCTATAGCACTAGGCGTGTCTATGGAAGCACAGTTTGGGGTAAGACCCACCGGGTGATTACTAAATCACTTCATAGGCATTCAGGATCAAGGTTTGATCTAACCCAGTTGTACTTTCAAGGAAAGAAGTCCGCAATCTACCATGGGGTAGTGGACAACTTTAACTTTTCAAGTTTCTTCTCCTAATTCTGTACACGGTTGACTATGTTGGTTACCATTACCTGCTAGTTGAGTAGTTCCTACAAAGGGTCTTATCAAGGGGTTTGACTACGTAGATTCTACCCAACGGGCTTGGATTGCAAAGGCAACACCCAGGGTTTACAGTGCAATGTTGCTTGGGTTTTTCACAGGTGGGAGTCGTACTCCTGTGCATTTGAATATGGGTAACTGAACTTTGAATTCAATCCCATGGGCCATGCTAACAGCCAAGATTTTAGGGCCGTAGTGTCCGAAATCAGTATTTGCATTATGCAGCTATAGACCCATTTGTAGGGTTTATTTGGCACATGTTGTCACATGGGATGCAACATGGTCTAGGAACTCAAGGAGTTTGGTTTAGCCAGTGTGGAGCAAGGCTAATGAGGGTCCCTCTCACTCCCATCATAGAGTGTTTGCAGTTAACTCCACACACAAGTACATCTTGTACTTGTAGGATGTTCTTTTTCAGACATCCTTAGTTGAGACATATTCCACATGTGGCGAAGACAATGGCGCCCACTATTTTAAGTATGTGTCACGACAAGGTCCCTAGTAGGTGCTGGTCAAATCTGTTTTCCATACCAATTTTAGCACGACGTATCAGGAGCATATTTGGTGGCCAGACATTGTCGAATACTTAGAATGACTTGTTAAGGTACAAGTACTGCTAAACAACATTACAGATGGTTGTTTTACATATAGAAATCCTATGAATGAAGAAGTTTCATTGTTTGTACCTAGAAGTGATCACTGTTTCACCTTCTATTATGGTTTAGACGTTTCAGCAAGGCTTGCAAATGATTGCAACTGAAAGTATTTAGTTTCGTTTTAGAACTATTTACATTCCTCTTTAATGTGTGCTAGGCGCATCACATTTGCCATAAGTATTGTGGATGATCATGGATATACAGGCTTGAATCTGTTTTTGCTAAATGCATGCACACTAGGTGTTATGGGCCCTAGTGTTTAGCAAAGGCTGATTTGGAACGGCATGCATATTCATCAAGTTGTTGCTTATGAAGCATTTTGCACTCTATGTGTAGTATCTCTATGAGATTACTTTTGGGTCTGGTAATCACCAATAGAGGTCATGGCTCGGTTTGGGTGTTTGTGGATTTTTCAAGATAACCACGATGGTTATTCCGGACATTGTTGATTCCTCAACAAGGTTATACGATATTGTGATTCCCATTTACTAGTCATCTGGGAAGACTGTATGTAAACCATGGGGGAAACACACCTCAGCATTGTACGTCAGTTATCCATGGGGATAGGCAGATTACAAAGTGTAATCTTGGGCTAAAGGATATGCAAAGTGTGTACATTAGCACCAAGCACTCCAATAGATAAAGCATTTATTGCTCTACTTGGAGTGTACTTACTATCAGTAACCCATGTTTGCGACTAGGTTTAGTCTCTTCATGTATAAGTCAGGTTCTCAACCTTGAACGCTAGCTATGGTGGAGTTTTTTACTGATGAAATTTGAGAACAAGTCAACGACTTCCACTTGGCTGATGAGTTATGTCAGCAAGTTACCTTCATGGAAAGTGAAAAGCGACACTCTTTCAGGTACATCTTTGTTGTGATAACTCGTTTAGCATGCTCATGTGCGTTCTAAATGGAGTCTACACACTATGATTGGATTGGAACCGATAACACAAGATGGTCACAAATGGACAACAATGTGCAAAATCAAGATGTTATTCTTGATTACATTGAACCTCCTTCTGCACCATGTTTTGTTCAAACAAACAGTTGGATCGATGAGGAATACCATTGTGGGAAAACATTAGTGATCTTATGAAGATCCTATCACTTTTGTTTTCGCGGACGAAATCGCTTCTCCAAGGGGGGAGTAATGTCATGCCAAGGGTAGGACTATAGGAGGGCACGGCCCTGGCCAAGGACAGACGGATACACATGCGGTACAGGGGCTATATATAGCTATGAGCCAGAGGGCCAAGGGCCTATATATAGGTATGGTTGGGTGGTTATTGGCATGTCTATCTCCCTATATCCTTTCATTTCTCCCCCCTTTATTTTCTCCTCAAAGGGATCCACTTTCAAAATAATTGATAACTATATTAGTAAATAAGAGGGCACTCAATGGTTTGTACAACCATGACCACCACCTTCTTACAAAAGCAAATAAAGGGGGCCTCCTTCTCATTATCACCTCTTTCCACCTTGTCCTCTTTCAACCATGGAACCCTCCCTCTCCTTGTCTTCTCTCTCCCTCTCACTCTCTCTCTCTTGGGTGAAATGTTCACTTTTTTGTCCCTTATCTCTCTCTCTCTCTCTCTCTCTCTCTCTCTCTCTCTCTCTCTCTCTCTCTTTGACCAACAAAAAAAACTTTATCTCCCTCCACACACACACACACAAAACTGAAAACAGCCAATTTTTAGCACACATAGAGTACATGCACACACACACACACACACACACGTTCTTCTCTCTCACTCTCATGTCTTTGCCAAGTTCTCAATAGTTGAAAATTGTTGTTTTTCAGCCAAACACACACACACACTCACATACACATACACACACACAACTTACCATCAACACGCACCCCACTCTCATAATCACCACCAAACACTCTCACAAATCAGCCCATAAGCCCCAAATAGTCAAGCTACATCCACAATCAATTCGCACACATGCACATGCTCTTGTATATACGCACTTCGCGCCAACGTCTTCAATGAAGTGACGACCATTGTGAAAACCGCAAAGGCACTCGACTACAACCACTACAAATGACACGATGCAAGGGAGGCTTGTCCGAGCAAAGCATCAAGTTACGAAAGCGCCAATTAGGTGGGCCATGCCTATGTTCATCAATTTCAAATGACAACATCAATCTTGTAATCATCTTTTACTCCACCTACGCCCTCATAATCACTCTTTTGTGTGTTAACACAAAATCATTGTATATTTTTACTCTAGATTTGAAATCTAGAGCATGAGTGAGAGAAACAAATCCACAATAAATGAAGTCTTGTCAAAGATAGAGCCACTACCGCTATAAGTGGCGGATTTATCTTCTCCAATGACAAACCACCTTTGGCAACCTCTTGTAAAACAATCCTCTCTCCTCTCTCAAATAAGCTAGCTACGACTAGCATACCTTGTAAAAACCGCATTCCTCTACTCTCCTTTCCCCTCCATCTCTCTCTTCCCCTACTATTTTCTCTCCATGGACCTCTATCACAAGCATCATTGCAGCAGACATGGCCAACCCACGGTCACATGGTGTGAGTCACGTCCCAATATAATATAGGAAAATTCCATCCTCTTTTCCTATATAAGGAGGGGTCTCTATCACCAAAACAATAACAACGCTCTCACCACAACACAAGCTCTACATTATTAGAAGTTATGAGCATTTTGAGGGGTAGGCACCATGCCTCCACACTTCTAATATAGCTAGAAGTGTTAGTCCATGTAAAAGAGCATTGGGAGACACCATCACACCACAATGGTAAGGAGGTTATGCACACACAAGCTACTCATAAACACATATTCCACCTCCATCATCATCAACCGCCACACCTTGGTGCAATTTGAAGTGGAGGATTCGGCATTCAACAAGAGTGAAGGTTACCTTCACACCACTCCTTGACATCATCTCTACCCATGGATGAGGCACCCATGGTCTCCTCCTTCCTCTCTTCT
Organism: Adiantum capillus-veneris; assembly: GCF_014529385.1. Classification (NCBI taxonomy): domain Eukaryota; kingdom Viridiplantae; phylum Streptophyta; class Polypodiopsida; order Polypodiales; family Pteridaceae; genus Adiantum; species Adiantum capillus-veneris. The sequence continues at coordinate 155,912,544 of NC_140944.1, forward strand.
CCCTCTCTATCCATTATCTCTCCCTACAAATAATCTACTCTTTTTGTTATTTTATTATTGTGCTGGATTTGTGAGTATGTCACATAGTTGTTTATTTCTTTTGCGTTGTATGTAGAGGTGTGCGGGTTTGCTACCTTAGGGTTGTTTTGTTCTTGATTTACATGTATTAGTGTGTAGTTTCACCACCTCTCGCGTGAATAGTAGTCCATACACCTACATTCACAACTCTTACTATCTATCTCCACTTGTTTCTCTGCCACCTCATAGCACAATTCATAACATGGTCAATTGTGTGACATGGTGTGTGGTGTGTTGTATAGTATTTCCATTGCGTCCTAGCCGCATTTCAAGGTAGGTTGTGCCCCTATTTTTTTCCTTTCATGGTGAGGCCGTCATGCGAAAGCCCTTGTGTTGAGGCCACTGGGTCTATCTTGGAAATTTTCCTCTCAGTGCAATGCAAGCTGCTGACAAACCAAAGAAAAGAAAGACTCAAAAGGAAAAGCTGCAAGAGTTTCCACCATAATAGTTGAAGCCCGATTCTGTAAAAATGGCCAAAGTAACCTATCTATCAAAAGAACCACAATCTTCATCGACAAATTCAAAAGTGAAGATGGAAGTCAAGTGGAGTTGCAGAGGCTACCAAAGGAAGTCTATGATGTAGCAGCTAAACTAGCTACGAAAGAAGCCAACAGGAGGTTGGGGCTTCGAGAATTTTATGATCAAGAACCATGTGGAGTAGACTTCCAAAGGGCTTACAAACTCCTATCGATGATTAAAGAGGATGGATCTACCCAGATTACAGATCAACAAGGACAAAAAGGTTAGGTAGTCATCAACAAAGACATCGTGGTTGAAGCACTAAAGCTTCCCACTGAAGGTATGACAATGAGAGCCAGAGATAGGAAAATAGCAGGAACATTCACAAAGAGTATAGCTACCGCCACCTTCTCTGATCTTATGCTAAATCAAGTATAGGATCCTGCACGCCTATACCACCAGCAGTTCCACTTCCTCGCCAAGAAACCACCAAGGTACACTGGCCCAAATCATGTTGTTGTAGCCACCTTCATGCAATTATTGAAGTCATCAAGTAGACAATCAATAGATCATGCTCAGTATGTGCTTACAACACTCAAGAGCACAAAGAAGGAAGGAAAAGTCACGTACTTAGGAGCTCCAGAATTCTTGACCCAAATTTCATACCATGCCATTGGGATGGCCAATAACTTGCCGCCATCCCAAGATTATCAGAACACATGGATAATCACAGAAAGAGGTTAGCCCTATCCAGGAGCCACGAGATCAAAGAAGAAAGGGATTTATAAGTCAGATGAAGAATCAACAAAAAGCTCACGTGAAGTCCATAATAGCAATGAAGAAAGTTTGAATAATGAATAAAAAAGGGCAAGAAGGGAAGAGATGAAAAGAAAGGCAGTGGTCGCCCATTAGAAAGAACCTCCACAAAAAAAGGTGAGGGTTGAAAGAGAAAAGGAAGCTTATGAATGAAGTCGACAAGCTTCTGAACAGACTTCAGATCTATGGAATCCAAAGGAAGTCAAGGGTCCTAGAACAAAAAACCCTAAGAAGAAGATCCAAGAATATCCAAAAGACATGTTAGAAAGGATGTATGCAGAAGCTGAAGCCCTGAAGATACAAGAGGCATTAGTTAAAGCTCAAAGAAAAGCTAGAGAAGAGTCAACTTCTCAACAACCATAGCAAGCAGAAGTTGTGAAACCAATTGAAACACAGCAGGAACAGGGGGAGATATCTCCAAGACCATCCTCACCCAATATCGAACAAGGGGATCAACCTCTTCCTAGTCCAATCTCTTCATCAACTAGCCAATCAGATGAAAGCAGGGAAATAAAAGGAGATGGGTCAAAGAAAGAGAAGGAAGCCAAAAAAGACTGTCACAAGCAAAGATGAGGTTGGACCTTCCAAAGAGCCTCAAGCATAATTTGAAGAGTGGGAAACAATGGATGAATTCATCACTCAAGTAAATGAATATGCAAATCAAATGTAGTTGATGACTAATAAAATGCGAACAACAGCTCTTAGCCCCAGTGCTAAAGCTCGAGAACTTGAACAGGTGATTGATGCACTCCAACGTGAGCTTGAAGACAGAATGAGTATCATTAAAAATCTTCACGGACAAATCAAAGAGCTCAAGAATGAAGCATAAAAACATCAAAACGTCAAGGAAAAGCAAGAAAAGGAGATGGAAGAGCTAGGGGAACTCCTCACAAAGTTGGCATATGCTTGTAAAAGCAAGGAGCAGTAGCTAGCTGAAGTGACAAATGAACTTATGAGCACTACTAAGTCAGTACAAAAGCTCCAGGTACAATTGAACGTAGAAAATGCTTCTTTATAATACTCAGAGCAAAGGATCAATGACCAAGCATCATTTCTAAAGAAAATAAGAGAAAATCTAGCAGCAGCTTCACTCAAGGGGATTGATGAAGTTTACAAAACTTTAGAAAAGAAAAACAAAGAATTGAAACTTGAGTTGAAGCTGGAACAAGAACAAAGAAGGGACTTCACCCTAATGTGCATGTAAAGGGAAGAGCAGTTTCTTAAAGAGATAAAAGAATTTAAAAAACCAATCAGTTTTGCTGAGATAAGGGACTGTGGAAACTCAGGAAGAGGCAGGTACATCTGAACAGCCAAATCTAGAGATACCATCAGTCTCCTTTGTAGAAATTGAAACACAACCAATTGAAGGGCAGACAGCAATTTTTCAATTCCAGGCACCAATGACAAATGAGGAACAAGTGACAATGGTCCAACTCTCTAAATCTGAAGAAGATGCACTTAAAGAGCAGATTGTTCAAGAAGTGGATGTTGAAGGGAAAGCAGCTATGGATTGGGAGTCGAGAGTCCTTCACTCTGTCAATGTAACTTGGCTCACTCCCAATAAAATCGATACTCAGTAGACATACCAATAGATCACATGAGAGGACTCCTCTTCTAAGCCTTGCGTCCAGGTGAAGACTCTGCAATGACAAAAGAAGTAGTATACACTAAAAAGGATTTAGTGGCCACCATAGAGGAGGGTGTCATAAGAGGTGTAGTGGCCGCCAAAGAGGATGTGAAGGGTGCCGAAGATGGTGTGATGGTTGGCATGGAGGAAGGAGTAAGGCTCCATTTGCCCTTTACCCTTGTTGGGTGTATTTCTTGCTAGTGATGTAGCTTGAGAGCCACTCCCAACAGTGTATTGAGTATCTCCATGAGAAACGAGAGGGAGAAAATATTATTGTGCCTCCTCCATGTACTCATCACTCTCATTCTTAAACCCTTTACTCAACAATCATCATAAGCACAATGTGATATAAATTATCACTAAAGTAAAGGTCACACTCAAGAAAACAAGAGGCAAGAGTCTTCAAGTACTTACTCTTTGGCATAACTCTATTTCTTTCTTAGTAATCATGCCCATTGGATATCCCAACCACCAAGGGCAAACATTTACCTCCCATGTTGTCACTTTTCTCTTAAGAAAAGATGGAGAGTACATGGTATTCTTGTCACGCACACTAATCCACTCTCTAGTGAATATTGGGGTTGTATTAAATTGTTGCTCCTCTACCCATTGCGCAGTCCATATACACATGCAAATAGAATGAAATATAATCACAAGTGATTAACAAAAAAAAGAGGATATACAATTTTAAAGAAATTTGCCAAAGTCTCTTTTGACCGAAGACCTCTTTAAAATTAAAAAAAAATCCACCCTATCTTGGGCTCCCGCATGGGATTTAGGGATTTTCTTCACATCAAAATTTAAGCCATACTCAATATGGTCATCCATCACATAATCTCCTTCTCCCAAAAACCAGCCACCCCATCTTGGGTTCCCATAGGGGGTTTAAGGATTTTCTTGCAAACCAAAGTCTCAACAAATAGATTTAAATAGAATCACAAGCGATTAACAAACAGAATAGGACATTTGGTTTTTTTTTTAATTGTCTAAGTCTCCTTTGTACAAGATCCCTTTTCAAAAGAAACTATCCACCCTATCTTGGGCTCCCGCATGGGATTTAAAGATTTTCTTACACATTGAAAGTTAAGCCACACTCAATATGGTCACCGAAACATAATCTCTTTCTTAAAAAAACTGTCCAACCCTTCTTGGGCTCCCACACGGGTTTTAAGGATTTTCTGGCACACCAAATTTTAATTCATACTCAATATTGTCAACCATCATATAACCACTTTTTCCACAAAAAAAACGTGCACATACAATCACATAACTTATTTGGTAATATTGAATAGTGTAAGGTAAAGATACAAACCTATAAAAAAACTCGCTTAGCCAAAAGTAGAAGTTTTGGCATCTTCTCGCTAGTCTCAGAAGACTTCATTGCATCCATGAGACAAAGAAAAGCCTACATACATAGTGACAAGTGAAAAACATGTTCAAGTTGATCTTGCCTAAACCTGAACATGTCTATCATGTAATAAATAAAATGCTTAAATGTCTACTTGCAATATATGATTGTTCATGCTCATCTTGTAGAATTGGTCAAAGGAATTTGAAAGTTGTGGACCTTCTACTTGCATCCTTTCAATCAAAAGTGTAGAATCCCCATGCAAGTGATCCCAATAAGTTTCCTTCTTCATGTAACTGCTAAAACGTTTGTAGTCACTAAAACAAGGGTATTGTGGATCTTTGAACTTAGTGAGACTAATAGATGCAAAATTATCTTTTTTTCTACAATATATAACAACATCATACAAACAAATGCACGGTAGTATGCATATTACTAACAAATTTGAAATAGAATCTTTAAAAGACACAAGAAAGTGTCCCATAGTTTCCAAATATCCAACACAATTGAACGAGGAAAGAAGCCATTTAATATCATCTCTAGCACACCTAACGGCTTAATGTACCACCAATCAACAAAGAGGAACAAGAAAATGTCCTCTTATTGACATAAAAATAGCTAAAGACATCCTTCATCAAGACAAGAGAGATTTTCTTGCCTAGGTGTCTTGAGTGCTTCTTCTCCTCACCCCCATCATCCCCTCTTGATCACTACCATCATTATCTTCTTCATTATTATGAAGATCTTCATCAATGAACATTAGTCTCTACAAAAGAAAAAAAAGACAAGCATGCACAATCAAAACACCTACAAAGACATAAAAATTAAAATAAAGATAAATATACTATCTTCAAAGACATAAAAAGATAAACACCTATAAAGACATAAAAATTAAAATAAAGATAAATATACTATTATTATGAAGATCTTCATCAATGAACATTAGTCTCTACAAAAGAAAAAAAAGACAAGCATGCACAATCAAAACACCTACAAAGACATAAAAATTAAAATAAAGATAAATATACTATATTTTCAGATTACCCATGATCATTGTATCATTCTCCATGTTATTGGGGTCTTCATCAACATGAGCTTTAATGTCAATGAAAAAAAATCTTTTAAAAACACAACTCTTTTGTCTGGAGGGAGTTTCCAAGGGTCACATACATGATTATGCCTCCTGATCAAGTGTCCTATTAGGAATGCAGCTTAGTCTCAACTTCATGCTTACTCAACGATCTTTAAATGGTGAGAGTGGTGGTATTCTCTTCTTGGTATCCCTCTTAGGTGCCATTATTTACCATTAGCAAAAATATGAACCCCAAAAGAGCCTTGTAAAGGATCCCTAATTTTAACAGATTAAGGTTAAAAATGTGTGTGATCTAGGAGACAAGGCCATTGAATGAGGGTATTCTCATAGGCTTTTTTCTAGGTTGTTATAGGCTTTTTGTAAGCTAAAATAGAGGCTAGGGAGGGAGGATAGGTACATTCTCTCTCTACCCAAAATAGTGATTTTCCTTATGACAATAATTACCCTCCCCCCTTTCTTTTGCCACATCATCAAGGGCATCCATAACCCTAGCCCAAAAAATCACTTTTTCATAAAGTATCAATTAGACCTCATTTTTACTCAAAACTTCTCCCCAACCTATATGTATATCCAAAAACCAATTTTTTTCCTCAAGATCTCACTAGTAGACCTACAAAATGTCAAACTTCCTTCCTTTTTTTATTTCCCTCCAAATTCACTCCCTCTCTCTCACTCCTCTCCCTCTCTTCTCTCTCCTACTTTTCAGCACACCCTCTTTCCCCATCTCTTTTCTATCTCCTACTTTTTAGCACACACTCTTCCTCCTTTTCTCTCCTTGTTGCAGATCTCTTTGTTGCAGCTCTCCTCTCCATAGCTCTCCACCCCGTATCTTTTTTGTAGATATTCCCCCCAAAGCTCTCCACTCCATAGCTCTCCTCTCCATAGCTCTCCACTCCGTACCTCTATTGCAGCCCTCCATCCCATAGCTCTTTACTTCATTGAACATCCAGCTTAATCCCCTCTACAAGTCCTCTCTCCTTCTCTTGCTTGAGGCCAGCTTTATTCCCCTCTCCATGGATCTAAATGACAGTATTGTTGGGGTAAGCCGTTTAGCTTACACTCGATGCATAGCCAACCTCTAAAGCCAAGCATGCCAACCATGCACCATTATGTGAATGTGTGCATCCCACCTCATAGATTTCCCTAAGCATATGCTTCTATATAGTCACATGCTATTTACTATAGCCACATGACATTTGACCCTTCCCCCACATGTGATGGAAATCATTTTCTAGCATTAAATGCCACCGTCCACTCTGAGCCTATAAAAGGCCATAATGCTTAGTTTGTAACTTGCCCTCTTGAAATCTTATCAATCTACTTACTTTTGGTATTTTGCACTTTGTGTTGCTTACATTAGTTATTAGATTAACATATTAAGATTAGGGAAAATTTGGACTCACAAAGGGGCCTTATAAGGAGTTTGACTTCCTCTCTCATGTCCAAAACAAGCTTGCAGTAAAATTTTTGCAAATCAACTCTAAACTTGGCGGAGATTTGGCAGTTAAAATCTCCTCTTCAAGCTCTTTCTAATGATATATAGCACGCCATGAGATTCCTCATATTTTGAAAGATTTTATTTTTGATTCTCTTGATTCTAGACGGAGTTGTCACATCACAAGAGAATCAAAAATAGAATCTTTCAAAATATGAGGAATCGCATGGCGTGCTATATATCAATAGAAAGAGCTTGAAGAGTAGATTCTAAATGTCAAATCTCTGCCAAGTTTAGAGTTGATTTGCAAAAATTTTACCGCACGCCCGTTTTGGACATGAGAGAGGAAGTTAAACTCCTTATAAGGCCCCTTTGTGAGTCCAAATTTTCCCTAATGCTTAATGCTCTAATTATGAATGCAACTAATCTTTTTCCGCCTTAATCAAGTCTTACAACTGGTATCAGAGCGCTATTCCAAGGCTCATTATAATTATTATTAGCATTCATTTTTCTTTATTAAAGCTTGCTTGAGTGTATGTGCTTTTTCTTCTTGCTCTCTGCGTTTTTTGAGAGCCAACCCACCTTGGTTGATAGCATGGATTGAACTTTGAAATGTGTGTGTGTGTGTGTGTGTGTGTGTGTGTGTGTGTCCTTCAAGTCACCTTTTTTTGAAATAAACGACAAAAGTTTTTTTTTCTTTTATCAAATGAGTGTGTAGCTTTTTTTACTTTTGCTATGGCGTGTCTCATCACTAGTTGGCCATTGTGGTGCTCATCCCCTGTGTGCTCCTGCTTCTGCAAAGTGATACATGCACCTTCACCATCATCACCAATCCTCAATCAGCCAAGTTCCCAGCTTGCCATTGATTTGTGTTTATTTTCCCCCACACACTTAGTTTGCCTTTTTGCTCTTTCCCGCTGCCTTGTTGTGATTTGACATAAAATTGCCAAATCAAACCTCTTGCAGTACTTGCTACCGAGCAAATCCTCTTGAGTCTTAGCAACATCGCCTTAGCACCATTGGATTGTGATACTCTTGGCCCACTACAGTAGAAAGCAGACAACACCGGCATAGCTCTGCTTATAGGCAAAACTGCCTCTTGCCACTAGCCGTCAAACTACCCCATCATCACATGTGCAGATTCTGAACTTCTCAGGCATCACACAATCTTTACGAGATGGTAACAGCCATATGTCATCGAGCTTGGTAGTCTCTAGCTAACAACCATCACGGATTCTAGATTTGTTGTGCACTGTTGAAGATGATGAAACAGGAAACAGAAGGAAGACAGCAACTCAGAGTAGGAAGAAGATGGAGAAGGAGAAGACACAGAGCTTGTGTACAAGATCTCTGTAGTCTGTCTCTCTGTATTGGAATAATAATAATATTGTGTACAAACTCAGAGCTACAAAGCTTATATGAAACCCTAAGAGATAAGGTGTCCTTTCACACCAGATGTCCAGGGGGAAAAACCCAGTGGGAGAAAAGTGCCCCTGGTGAAGCGCGTATACACACTAACACTACTACATGTCTACAAATCCCCCCTGTAGTGATAGTGTGAATCCGTACAAGGTAGCAGATCATCATGTGTATGAGAGTAAGCCCAAAGCTTTTCGGAAAGCTTCAAACTTTTCTCGTGATAACGCCTTCGTAAATAGATCTGCAATGTTATCCTGTGTAGGACAGTAAGTTAGTGTGATCTCCCCTGCATGTAGCCTTTCCCTGACATAGTGGTAGTGAACCTCTATGTGCTTTGTTCTTGCATGAAATACTGGATTCCTTGCAACTGCCATAGCACTCTGACTGTCAGTGAAAATGGTAGTGGGTGCCTGTTGACACTCACAAAGATCTGCCAATAACCTGCGTATCCATACACAATCAACTGTTGCCATGAAAGCTGCCCTGTACTCAGCTTCACAAGTTGATGTAGCCACTGTGGGTTGCTTCTTGCTTAGCCAAGATATACATGCATTTCCCAAGAAAAAACAATTGCCACTTGTGGAATGTCGTGTGTCAAAATCACCAGCCCAATCTGAATCGCTATAACCAAGAAGCTGCATAGAACTGTGCTTTCCATACATATCCCCCCTTGGAAAGAACATGGCAAGATTAGGGGTACCTGAAAGGTAACGAAGTATGCGCTTCACAGCTTGCCAATGATGCATACCTGGGCTGTGCATAAATCTGCTTGCTTGTGAAACCCCAAATTGAATGTCTGGACGAGTGTTGCCTGCCAAATATATCAAGCAACCAATGGCTGCTGCATAAGTATGTACATCAAAAGGTTCTCCAGCATCGTGCATGCTCAACTTTGATCCAGTTTCTACGGGTGTAGAGATTGGCTTACAATTTTGCATACCAAACTTGTCCAAAATTTTATGCAAATATTTTGCCTGCAACATGTATATGCCATCTTCTGATTGCACAAACTGAATACCCAAGTAATAATGTAGCAAACCAAGATCAGACATCTCAAAGGTTTTTCTCAAAGCATCTTTAAACGCTTCAATTTCATCTGCAGTATTGCCTGTAAGAAGCATATCATCCACATAAAGTGTTAGCATAATGAGAACTCCATCTCTCTTTTTGACATACAAAGTACTTTCTGTTGGACTATTTTGAAATCCCTGGCCAATCAAATAAGTATGTATCTTCTCATACCATGCTCTTGGAGCCTGTTTGAGACCATACAAAGCTTTACGCAATCTACATACCTTTTGCTCTTGACCTTTTACAACAAAACCACTTGGTTGACTTACATAAACTTCTTCCTGCAAATCACCATTCAAAAAAGCAGTTTTGATATCCAACTGATGCACTTTCCAACCATGATGAGCAGCAATTGCAACTAGTGATCTAACTATGGACGCACGAGAAGTAGGAGCAAAGGTTTCATCATAATCTATGCCTTTCTGTTGCGCATAGCCTTTTGCCACAAGCCTTGCTTTGTACATGTCAACAGTACCATCTTGTTTCCTTTTTACCTTAAAAACCCACTTTGTACCAATAGGCTTTTTACCTGTAGGCAAGTCCACTAGATCCCATGTATGATTCTTATGAATAGAATCAATTTCTTGCTGCATAGCATCTTTCCACTGAACACACTCTAAAGCTTGTTCAAATGAATCAGGCTCATCTGCATCACAAAGAGTGCTAAAGCAAGCCAAATCTACTTGCTCTCTGCCAAAAGTAGTACCAGCACGTGTTTTTCGTGGCAACGGTGCATCCAACTTGCTATCCTGCAAAGTTTTCTGAACCCATTTAGGCAAGGTTCTTTCTTCCCTGAGAACTTCTTGCTCTTCACGCACAATTTCCTCTACATCATGAGGTGTCACATGCTGATCAAAAGATTGATCAAGATTATCAACCTGTTGTGATTCTTGATTCTCCACAAAAGAAGGAAGCAAACCTTCAAATACATCATGTGTCTGCATATGAGGTACATCAAAAGCAACCATAGGTTGAGCAATAGTTTCTGCAAAAATTACATCACGACTTTCAAAAATCTTGTTTGTAGCAGGATTGTAAAGTCTATAACCTTTACTTCCACTACTGTACCCCACAAATATACATTTGATTGCCTTATCATCAAGCTTCCCACGTAACTGCTGAGGGATGTGAGCATAAGCAAGACAACCAAAAACACGAAGATAACTGACTGAAGGTTTTTTGTCATACCAAGCTTCATATGCAGTAATGGTCTTCAAGGCACGAGTAGGACACCTGTTCAAAACATGTGTTGCACAAGCAACTGCCTCCATCCATAGCTTATGAGGCAAACTCTTAGCCTTGAGCATACATCTAGCTGTCTCCATTAAAGACCTGTTCTTCCTTTCTGCAACACCATTCTGTTGTGGTGTGTATGGCATAGTGCATTGGTGTTTAATGCCTTTCTTTCCCAAAAAATCCTTAAATGCACCTGACATGTATTCACCTCCTCGATCGGTACGAAGAGTCTGTACTTTGCAACCTGTTTCATTTTCAACCATGGCGACATAATGTTGAAAAACTGCAAACACATCTGACTTTGCTTTGAGTGGATACACCCAACAAAACCTGGAAAAGTCATCAATGAAGGTCACAAAATAAAGGTTGTTTCCTATAGATGGCGTCCTCATAGGACCACATACATCACTGTGTACAAGCTGCAACTTTCGTGTCGCTCTAACTGAACCATCCTGCGAAAATGCAAATCTGTGCATCTTTCCAAGAACGCAACCTTCACATACATGTCTTGGTGGCATCTCCAATAAAGACAAATCATGCACCATATTATGACGTTGTAAAGTCATCAAACTGCCATAACCAACATGCCCAAATCTAGCATGCCACAACTCAGCATCCTGCATGGCCTGAGTCTTTGTTTCTGCAATACATACCTGAATCTGCTTTTCATAACGATCTAGCACAAATAGTCCATTGTCCAGCGTACCTGTAGTGATAAGAGAATAACCATTCTCTCGATCTCGTACAACACATCTGTCATCCTCAAAAATGACCCGAAGACCATTTTTTGCAAGAGAGGATACAGACAACAAATTCTTCTTGATCCCTGGAACATATAAGACATCTGGCAAGCATAAATCTGAACCATCTGAAATGGTAATCAAAATCTTACCAACGCCTTTGATTGGATAAGAAGCATTATTTGCACATGTCACCTTCTTTCCTGCTAGAGCTGCATCCAATGAACAAAACAAATCCTTCCTTGAAGTAATATGCCTGGATGCACCACTATCAAAGTACCAAATCATTTGTGTCTTGTCAACACTGTAAGCAGAAAAATTTGAACATACTACAAAAGCATAAGAATCCTGCACAAAGTTTGCAGACTCTTCTTTAGCTGTAGAAGAATCACCAGAAGCTGAAACAACCAAACTTGACTCTTTCTTCTTTTCTTTAGCAATTCTCTTTTTACACTCACTAATGTAGTGACCAGGTTTCTTGCAGTAGTGACATTTACCTTTCTTCTTGGACTTGTCGGAATCACCTTTAGACTTCTCTGAAGATTGTCCTGCACTAGACTTGGAGTGATGAGCACTCTCTTTACCCCTGTTTTTGTTCTGTACAACAAGAGCATGATCCATACCATCCACCTGTAAAAACTTGTTCTTACGTGATTGATCCTCCTGCAATAGCAAAGCCACTAACTCTTCAAAATGAAGAGGGTCAGGATTAGCTCGCAAAGACAGAGTCAAAGAAGTCTGAAAAGTCAAATAAGATGGTGGTAGTGAATTGAGTGTTTTGGAAACCAAGTCCTTCTCTGGAATCACTTCATCAATGCTAAGCAATTGCTCTTTAAGATCCCTGATTTTTGTAAGATGCTCGACAATATTGTCACCTTCGTCCATCTGTATTTTGTCAAGTTGTTTCTTCAAAAACTCTATTCTGGCAGCGTTTCTTCCTCCAAACATAGCTTGCAGAGTGTTCCAAGCATCCTCAGAAGTTCTGCAAGATCTGATATGTGGTGTGATTGTCCTCTTTATGGTTAAGGCAATCACAGCCATAGCCTGTGCATCTTTAGTATCCCATCTCTTTTGCTCTGGAGTGACTTGTGAGGGTCCTGCACCAACAGCTGCACCACGACCAGGCGTGGCAGGTGCAATGCTACCTGGACGAACTTCATCTCCAGATACATAATCCCACAATCCTTTACCAACCAAAACATTTTTGGCCATAAAAGACCAAAGAGAATAGTTGGTACCATCCAATTTGTCTTCGGATGTAAACGCACCAAAAATCTCTTTCTCCGTAGATTGAGCCATACTGTAGATGCAAACAAGAGAGCAAAAGAACCTCCAAGAGATTCACAAATCTCCTCTCCAATCCAAGCAAAACTCTACACAAAATCTCAGCACAAAGCTAAGACAAGCTGCTTCCCAAAAGAACTGTTTACCTGAAGAAAATCTGTCAAAAAGCACACCCTCTTGATCTAAACGCCTCCGAAAAGTAACTTTTGCTATGCTGCTCAGAACAAAATTCTGAGAGCTCGAACGGCTTCGAAAGGGGGGTAAAACCCCAGGTCGCCTGATCAGAATACTCCCGGAACGTCGAGGATGCTCCCACGAACAAATTTTTCGAAAACTGCCTGAAAACTGCGATTGCGCGCGCGGACGCGAAAACGCAAGTAGAGGCTCTGGAAATCACCTCGCTCTGATACCAATTGTTGAAGATGATGAAACAGGAAACAGAAGGAAGACAGCAACTCAGAGTAGGAAGAAGATGGAGAAGGAGAAGACACAGAGCTTGTGTACGAGATCTCTGTAGTCTGTCTCTCTGTATTGGAATAATAATAATATTGTGTACAAACTCAGAGCTACAAAGCTTATATGAAACCCTAAGAGATAAGGTGTCCTTTCACACCAGATGTCCAGGGGGAAAAACCCAGTGGGAGAAAAGTGCCCCTGGTGAAGCGCGTATACACACTAACACTACTACATGTCTACATGCACTGCATCTACACCAAACAGTCCATGTGTTTCAAAACCATTGCAAGCTGTGTAGACTCACGCTCATTAATTATCGCCCTGGCCGCATTGCTCTCTACCTTCCAGACTCTCTACAAGTGAAATCAAAAATAAAAATAAAAACCAATTTTTTTTCTCTTTAAAAGGCCTGGCTTCCCACGGAGAAGCTTGCCCCAAGGGCACTTGCAATGAGTCCTCTTTTTAACGGGTTTTCATGTGCATATTCCCTCTCAATACCTCCGGGCTGAAAGCCATTCAAAATTTGAAGAGGAAATTATTCATACTACTTCGCTTTGAGTTTGGCAAAGGCTCTCCTGCAATATGACCAAAAGACCTTGATCTTCAAGCTAGCACCAACTTTCAACTCTAAGGGGGAGTGTTAAGGCGGTTACGCCACTAGCGGAAGCTAAATAGCGAGAACTCAACCAACAACAGAATTTGTCAGACGAGGACGGAGCTTGACCCGCAGGCGCATGGAAACAACTAGGTGGGTTTCAAATCACCTACTCGACCTTCTAATGACAATCACTACTAAGGAAATCAAATCTAAGTTCTAGAATACGCAAGTGACTGAAATCCGTACTACGAACGAATGCTATACGAAACAGGATCTAGAATCATTGAATCGATCTCAAACTCAAGGGGAAGTCTAGACACTAGGTAAGAACAACACCCTAAAGACTTGAACTGCAAAATCAACCTATAACCACTCCGTGCGGCAAACGCGTATGAAGACAGGCCGAAAAATACAGGTGACTGAAACTTGACCCCGATGGTACTAATGTGTTGCTCTACTCGTTGTGGTTCTATAGATATGATGCACGCTCTATTCCGACACACGAGTTGGAAGAAAACTCACACCGAAGCTCGTAGGAACTTACCACACGTAGAAGCCGATAGCGCGCACTCTTGGTATCTGTGCGTAGCTCTCACCGTTGCTAACACAATGGCGGTGACGCTTCTCCAATGGCGGCCCCGTAGCTCGCGTAGCAAGAAGATAAGACTCTCTCTCTCTCTCTCTCAGACACAGTCACGGCGCTCAAAAACTCACTTTGATTAATAATTGAATCTCCCTTAGGTTACAAAACTTTGGCTTATATACCTCAGCCTTGGAGGTGAGAACATCTCTAATTATTTACATCAACAGGTGAAATTACTTCGGGATTACAAGCTGGAAACTCAATTGAGTCCTGTTACTTAATGAATGGCTCAAACCAAAATTAGTGTCGGAAAGACATTTATTACAATCAATGGTTACAAAATGATGGGTGTGAGCAAAAATGTGGGTGTGATCCTCTGCTGGCTCAACACTCCCCCCCTCCGCGTTCATGTCGTCCCTGACATGACTTTTAGGCTTGATCAATAGAGTCATGTCGTCTTGAGCATCTGCAAATGTGATTCGTAGCGTAGGTTGCCGATGGTCAAGGTTGGGCCGAATATTTTGCTTTCGTGAGTGAAAAAGCCGGTGTAGAAAGCTTCTTCGAATGTTTGCATGTGGAAGCTAGGCAAAAACATAATTCTTTGGTATAAGAGATGTAACACCTTTGGTGATGGCTGCAATAAAAGATCATACATCATATCCGTCACTGTGTCGGCCGTCGATAGTAGACTCGAGGTAGTGGCTTTATCTGGCGCGAACACTTCAATGCATGCTAAGAGAGTCCTGCAGATTTTCTTTAGCATCTGACACGAAAGGTCAGGAGAGCCAGTAAAGAGTTTGATGGTGCCCGTTAGGGTTTTCACCATGTAGGCTTTACCTATTCTCTCTCCTTCCTTTGGTCCTGGCATCCTGGGATAATTAAGCCAATTTGGCTTCTTTTCTGCAATCCTGCCATGCTCTTTCCAGTTTCTGACTCTTGGCACCGGGCAGAAGGTTGCATCCTCCCGAATCTCCTTTGGAGCCTCTACCAAGTAGATGAGGTAGGCTGGGTATTTGTTCAGCCAACCTTTCCTCCATCTAGGTTGAGAATCTACAATCTTCTTTGATTGTTCATCCTTTGTGATGTCGCCTTCGTAAAGAGCGACATACTGCTCCTCCTCTATTCTCTTTTTCGTCTTTATCACTTCAAATTTCATCATAGGGAAAGGCAGGCTGGGTTGCATCCACTCTTCATGGAGCACTTTTGTGTCTAAACCTTGAAGTCTAATGGAGATGAGGAGTCTCCTTTCCCATTCCATTTCCGCCTTGGCACTTTCCTATGTTGACTTTTCTATTTGGTCATGGAGCCTTTGTTCTTCTTCTTCAGAGATTCCTGAAGTCGAGGCCACTTCTTGAACTGGGGCTGGATCTTCAATTGTGGTTGCCTCTCCAGTTTCTGGTAGCTCTATGGCTGCTCCCCCTGCTTCTTCTTGTGGTGGCTCTGTTTCTCTTCTTTGTTGCTCTTGGAGGTCTTGGAGCTGTTTGCGGAGGGCCTCATTTTCTGTCCTTAGTGTTTGGTTTTCTGATGTGAGCCTCTCCTCTGCAGCCAATGATCCCTCCGCCATGTGCAATCTTTGCACTTGCTCTAACCTTAGCTCTCTTTGCAAACTTCTGACCTGATCTTCCAGAGCTGGTACGAGGGCTCCCTCTTGTTCTGTTCCTGCTCTGCTAGCTCTAGGGGTGGTCCTGAGTCTCGTGATTGTCCTTTCTTGAAGTTCGACTCTTTCCCTTAGCTCAATGAGCTCATCCTTGGCTGCCTCCAGCTCATCTTCTATTCGCTCCTTTGCTTCCTGTGAACTTGTTACCTCTCTTGAAGCTTCGGCTAGTTGGAGTATCAAGCCGTCTCTCTCGTTTTCTGCGTCGTAGAGTGATGCTTTATGACTTTCAGATTCAGTCATAGCATTCTCTAACTTCTTCTGCAACTCTGCTTCCTTTTGTTTTGCTGTCTCAATTGCTACTTCCTTTGCTCTGGATCTTTCTTTAATCTTGCTGAGCAGTTCATGCACCATGTGCATGTCTTTTTCATCTTCATCTGTCAACTTGACAGCTCTTTCTGCCACCACCTCCAATGGCTTTGGCTCTTCTAGTATGTTCTGTTCGTCCATTTTCTCTTTACTCTCCATTGTACCCTTTGTCTTTTCCTTCGTCCCTTTCCGATCATCTTGTTTTCGTAGGGATATCCCATAAACTGCCTCCAGGGCCTCTTCTTCACTGTATCCAATCGCTACCAGATCCTCATAATCATCTTTCTTTTGCTGAACTGGATCTATCTCCTTTTCCTTGGTCCCGGCCTCCGGATTTTCCATAACTTCTGTTTCTATTTCTATTGTGGTCTCCTCCACAATAATTTCCATCTTCTTCAGGCTTGGTACATCAGTAAAAGAGGGCTGATTTTCCTCAGACATCTTGGCTTTCCCTTTGTTTGCTTGCCCGTCTTTCTCTCGAAGTTCAGTAGACTCATCTACTTCCTTCTTCTCCTTGTCGTCCTTTTTCAGCTCAGCTTTTAAAAGCTATACTTCCTCTTCAGTATAAGGCTCAAGAGGTTGCTGCTCCAGTATGGCCTCCTACTCCTCATAAGCTCTAATATATTGATCATATTGATCAACATGTGGCCTGGAAAAGCTAGTTCCGACTTTAGTGGGGTCTGGCACCCACATTTCTTCAAAGTCCCCCTTTAGAGCTCTTAGCCTTCTTCTTCGCTTTCTTCTTTAGCGGCTCGTCCACAGCCTCTTCAGGTTCTGAAACTATTTCTAGTTTTCGGTGTGCTCTTGTGGACGCCCTCTTGGATACTTCTTGCTGTTCTTTCTCTTCATCGGCTTCTCTAAGCCACTCATTCTGGGAGGGAACCCGTGGCCCTTGATCCCTAGCTCCAATAGCTTCATAAGCTATTCTTGTTAGGATTTCTCCTCCTCCTATGTACTTTGGCTTCTGGTTGTGCATGGCGATTACTTGTAGTGGATGTATTGAGCATAATTCACCTCTTTTGGCATGTTGCTCTTCAGTGCCCATGTGATGGTTGTCGCAATGGCATGGGGTGGTGTAGTATACTTCTTCGATCTTTTACTGCACATATGGAAAAACTGGTTGTATAATCGGCAAAGGGTTGCCGCTCGTTGATCTGCCATATCTCCGTAGGTTGTATTTTGTTTCTTTGATCCATAGACCTCTATGGACTCCCTTCTTTCTCTGACAGAACTCCCTTTGTTGTGCAGCTTCAATGCATCTGCAATGAGCTGTGGAGTGATCTGTACTTCAACTGTTTCTCCATCCATGGCTGTCAACGTGGCTTTCCCATCCTTCTGAATGGATGTTGCCAACTCATACACTCTTCTTGTGTCTACACCTGATGGTCTCGAGGTGAAGAACCTGTGCAAGTCAGCCTTTTCCAGGTATCTGCTGATGTTCTCTGATCTGCTATAATCCACTAATTCTCGTGGGATCATAGGTACATCGACCGATTGCCCTTGAGGATCTCTGAAAGTCCCCTGGTAGATCTTTATTCCCTCTTTTTCTAGTACTGCTTCCTCCACCCAAGTCTTGGTTGGCTTGAGGGTTTCTGTTGGAATATCAAAAGGTTCTGCTTCTGCAAGAGCATCCTTGATGGTTGGTCTTTTTCTCTTAGTTGCCGATGACTTAGCGGAATCCATGGATCTTGTAACTCCAATTTTAGAAGTTAGCGTCTTTTTAGTACTGAAAGCCGAAATGAAGCTTTTAACTATTCAAATGACTTGAAAATTGAAACATGAGCTATTCAGGGCCTAAGGATGCAATGTAGGTGAAAAAATATGCAAACTGGGCTCAAAAACATGCTTGAGACATCATACGCGTATGATGTCTTTTGTGTCAGAATGACTTCATATTGGTTGTGCTTGTAACTGATAGTGTATACATGAGTATCATATGCTTGGATTTGAGTTTGGATCCCATTTGGTCAAGTTTTGGCCAGTTTAGTCCGGTTCAGGCTCTTGGCAAAATTTTCAAAGGGAATTGGATTTTATGATCCAAATTGGGTAAAACTTGGTGGATTACTTTCAAATGGCATGTAGAACACTTTTGTTTGGTGGTTGAAACCCTGAGGTGCCAAAATCACATAGTGAGACATCATACGCGTATGATGTCTTTTAGTGCATTTTTGGACCAATTTTCTCTATAAGCTTGGTTTTGGCTTTAGATAGGCTTATTCAGAGGATTTATCAAGTTTGGATAGAATTTGGACTAAAAATAGCTCTGGAGACATCATACGCGTATGATGTCTTTTTCATCAATTTTTCATGGGATTGGTTCTGTGGACTCTCCATGTGCTAGTGAAGGACTGTTTATACTCAAATCTTGGTTTGGACTTGAATATGTTGGATTTGGGACAAAAATAGGCTTTGTATGAAGGATTTTCTCTTAATTGGGCTAATGGGGTGATCCACTTGACCAAATGGTTCCAAACTTCATATGTAGCATGTATTAGATATATATAATGGATGTAAGATTACAAATGAGCATTTTTGGCTCTGAAAGTGCAAATAGACATCATACGCGTATGATGTCTTTTGTGTCAAAATGGTGCTTTTTGGTTCCAGATAGCTTGTAGATGTGTTAATCAACAATCCTACAAAGTTTCAATGAGTTTGGAGTTATTTTGACAAAATTAGGACCAAAAATCAATTTTATGGCCGACTTTGCGTCTTTTTGGTTTTCCTTGGGTTTTCTAACTCCAATTCTCATGATACTTGGTTCATAGGATGTGATTAACATGTTGAATAAGGCTATGCACTCAAATGTTGAAATGGATGTGAAAATCATGTTGTGAGACATCATACGCGTATGATGTCTTCTCTTGAAATGTTGGTCTTTTTGTGCAAAGAATGCTTTGTGCTAGTGTCCTAAGCCCTGCTAACTAGTTTTCAACTTAAAAAGTCATCAGTTTAGCTAAAAAGCCCCCTTATAGGCATTTCAGTCTCCGAAGTCGTCTTTTATGACAAAACATTACATTAAATTAAATGTTTGATAGTAAGCAAATGCGCTGAATATTATGCTACCAATCACAATCAAAGCAGACAAACATGGATGCAAAAAGATAAGGGCAATGCTAATGGACAAGAAACACCTGTTTGTGTCGATGGTCGCGCTTGATTTGAAGTGTGAACGAGAGAAAGATTCCATGAAGGTCCAAATCTTATCAATAGCAACACGTTCCTGTACACACTAGGAAACAAAAGGAATACCTCCAGGAGGCACATCAGTGGGAAAAGAGAACTTTGCTAATCACTCAACTCTAAAACAGAAACACTCCTAACGTACTAATCTTACCTACCCTCCATCACTCAAGTGATGAGGATCAAAGGTGTTTTATGGCATAGGTTTCTGTTCACTCTAGCTGAGCTTTTGAGGCTAAGACCACATATGTGGACCACTGTAGGAAAATGCTTGGAGAAATTCAGGATAAAAGATCCAACATCGAGATTGCAAGAGAGCATAGAGGAGCTGAGCAAGCCACAAAAGAACGCTAAGCCTGTACCCTTAAACAAGGTCGGAGAGTATTGCGACGGTGAAGAGGGGAATACAACCTTACCAGTTGAATTCCACGGAGTGAAGACGATGGCAATACTAGACAGCGGAGCAGGGGTAGCCATTGCTACAAAAGAAATCTGGAAAAAATGGGGGAAACCAGCAATAAGGAAGACTAGGTTGAAACTCCAATTAGCAGATGGACACATGGAGAAACCTATGGGGTTATTAGAGAAAGTTGTAGTGACTTCTTGCGGCATTGAATACGAACATACTTTTGCTATTGTCGATTTTGGCAAGGAGAATAACTATGATATCATACTGGGAAGACCATTCATGAGACAGTTGAAAATGGTCCAAGATTGGGGCTACGATCACATATACTTGAGAAATATGGAAACCACTACACGTGTGAACCTGAAAGACCATAGCTACAAAGATGTGAACCGAACACCGGTAGAGGAGTTTGATTCAGCTACTTTGGCGGGATCCGAATTTCCAGCTTGGTTAGGTAAACCCAAGGAGTTATGGATGTGTGGAGCTTCGAAATGTGGAAGTCTGAAACGAGAAGAATGTGTTTTAGAAAGGGCTATCGAAGACGAAACTTATGTAGGAGAACCCTTTCCAGAGGATACGTTTGAACCATTAGAGTGGACACACATTCTAGCAACCCTAGATGTTTGTGCAATTCCGGATGGTCCCACAATGAAATTTTGCGACAAGGACGGGTACGACGTGGTTCCGTATTTCATGTTGCGAACTATACTCGAAAAAAAAACTGAAAAGAACGATACACTGGAAAAGGAAGATGAAGAAGAGGTGTTTCACGACATTCCCAATCATCCAGAGTGGGGAAATGAAGCAGACAACGAGTCAACGGACAATTCAAGCGGAAACGAAGAAACTGTAATGGATGTCCGATTTTATGATTTTCCGAACCAAACTAAACAACGCCAGAAACACTATAGAGCAAAGAAAAAAACAAAAGGGGTTAGAACCAATCCGATGCCTAGAATAAGAGGAAAAAATCAATTCCTAATGCTAGTAAAGGCTGAAGATTGTGTTAAGGATAAGATTTCTGGAAGAATGAGAGGCAGTGATCAAAAGAGCTTACGAAAAGACAAAAGAGGCTCAAGAAATCAAGTTCAAAAGAATGGAACGAAAACTCAAACAGAAAAATCAGAAAAGAACAAGCGCAACAGAGAATACACGGAGTCCAAGTTAGAACGTAGAAACAAGTACAGAGAGCTCAAGAAAACTCTGAAGGAAGTTTGGACGACAGAAATTGAGAGTGGAGAGGACGAAAACGTCAAAATCAAGGAAAACATGGATGTTCCCTCTCACTATAGGAAATTCACAATAGAGAATAGGAAGGTGATATTAACCCCACCTATTCGAGAGAGGAAGGAGAACGAATCTTATGAAGGACCGGAGACACCTAGACCGGTCTACATAGCCACAGATTTGTCTCCAGGCGAGGAAGAGAGACTTTTGAGTCTTCTCAGAGAGTATAGGGATGTGTTTGCATGGTCTTATAAGGACTTAAAGGGAGTTGACCCATCGATATGCCAACACTCAATCCCACTGAAACAAGACGCAAAGCCTAGCAGACAGAGACCATACACATATAATGATACTTTTGCTAAGCGAATCAAGGAAGAGATAGATAAGCTAATGGAAGCTGAATTCATATACGAGATTGAACACACCGATTGGGTATCTCCGATTGTGGTAGTACCTAAGAAGAACGGAAAACTCCGAGTGTGTGTCAACTTAAAGAAAGTGAATGCTGCAACATCAGGGACAATTATCCCCTGCCGATAATTGATCATGTTCTAGAGCGTGTATCAAGGAAAACAACATACTCCTTTCTTGATGGTTTTTCAGGATATAACCAGCTAGCCATAGCGCCAGAAGATCAACATAAAACAGCTTTTGCAACGGAGTGGGGAATTTATGCTTATCGGGTTATGCCTTTTGGTCTAACCAATGCTTCCGCAACCTTCCAGAGGCTGATGACGCATGCTTTGAAAGAATACTTAAGGTTGTTTCTAGAAATATACATGGATGACTTGTGTGTACATTCTCTTCTGAGAGATGAGCATCTAGAACACCTAAGAAAAGTATTTGAGAAATGTAGGACATATCGCATTTGTCTCAATCCTGAGAAATGTGTGTTTATGGTCCGACAGGGCAGAATTCTGGGACATATTGTCTCACAAAACGGAATATCCACGGATTTAGAGAAGATAAAGGTTATAGTGGATATGCCTAGACCAACCAATGCGAAACAAGTGCAGAGCTTTATGGGACATTGCGGATATTATAGACGATTCATTTACATGTACGCTATAATAGGCCAACCACTTTACAGGCTAATAGTGAACTTTGAATGGACAGAGGAGTGTGAGGAATCGTTCAAGAAATTGAAAGAGGCACTCATTACTGCTCCAGTCTTGAAATCACCAGATTGAGAGAAGATATTCCATGTGCATATAGATGCTTCGGCATATGCAATAGGATGTATTCTGGCTCAGCCAGAAGAAGGAAACATGGATTTTCCTATCTGTTACGCCAGTCGACAGCTCAACAATGCAGAGAAGAATTACACCACAACAGAGCGAGAAGGATTAGGAATGATCTATGCTGTGAAGAAATTTCGGCATTATCTTCTAGCCAACAAGTTTGTGTTTTTTACGGATCACCAAGCC
Organism: Adiantum capillus-veneris; assembly: GCF_014529385.1. NCBI lineage: Eukaryota > Viridiplantae > Streptophyta > Polypodiopsida > Polypodiales > Pteridaceae > Adiantum > Adiantum capillus-veneris. Next base: position 155,934,996 of record NC_140944.1, read on the forward strand.
TTGCTCTACCTAGTGAATAAACCATGCAATACCGGGAGAATAGTGAGATGGTTCATTATCTTACTGGAATTCGACTTCACGGTAGTAGTAAAGAAAGGAAAAACACATCTTAGAGCTGATCATCTTTCGCGATTGACGAATGGAGAAGACCCTATAGGAGTAGATGACGACATGCCAGACGCGTACTTGTTCAACATAGAAATGATACCGAGGTGGTCTCAAAATGTCATTAACCTATTAACCTATGGAGGAGAGTTTGATAGAAGAGAATACAACCTGAAACATATTGCTATTCAGCAATCCAAGAATCTTCAATTGGTTGCAGGAAGGTTGTATGAATTGGGAAATGATCATGTTTTACGACTATGCATCAATCCTGAGGAATATAGTATATATCTGCGCGAAGCACATGTTCAAAAATGTGCATTTCATTGTTCAAGAAGGAACACATATAGGAATTTGTTACAATTGGGAGTCTATTGGCCAGGAATGAAAGAAAGCGTACATGAATATGTCACTGTATGTATTGTATGTTCATCAAAACCGCCAGCCGAGTATTCGACATTATATCAGATAATGATCACTCCAGAATGGAGTCAGTATATTGTTGAATATCTCACAAATAGAACTTTCCCAGAAGGAACGTCAAAAGCTCGTCAGAAATCTGTAGAGACAGAAGCTAGAGAGTACGCTTTAATAGGAGATCAACTCTATAAGAGAGGTAAAGACAACCAGCTTAGGATTTGCGCATCAGAGTCTGAGTATGTGATAATCCTGGAGTAAGCTCATGGAGGAGTAGGTGGAGGCCATTTCTCAGGTGATAAGACAGCAAAACTTGTCTTAGCCGCAGGAATATGGTGGCCAACATTACATATGGACGCTGAGGAATACGTTAAACGGTGTGATGACTGTCAGCGGACCAAAGTACCACTTAAAAGAGATGATATGCCGCTTAGACCAATGATGGGGGCAAGAGCTTTTGCAAAATGGGGGATTGATTATGTCGCACCCATTTCACCTCCTGCATATAAGACTCATGCACAATACATCATTGTGGCTACAGACTATCTAACAAAGTGGGTCAAAGCAAAGGCAACTCAAAAAGCAGATGCCAGGACCACGACACAATTTCTTTATAAATACGTCTTTGTACGATATGGATTGCCAATAGAAATTGTGAGTGATCGAGGCACACATTTCATAAATGAAGTGATAGAGATCCTTCTAGATGAATTCATGGTAATCCATAGGAAATCAGCCCCGTATCATCCACAAGCAAACGGACAAGCTAGACAAAATCTCTATCAATCCTTGCGAGTCCATGACTTTTTCTGATGAGATTTTTCGTGAGGGAAGTGCTCTAATCTCGGATTTTGCTTCATACTCTCCTAAGTATGAAGGTAAGGTTTTCAGTGAATGAGGTTTGCTCTCCATTGTTCTAACAGAGCCCCCATCTCCCCAGTAAGATTGCAGATCCAAGTCCACTTGAGATCCTGCCTCAAATTCCACTATGGGAGGATTCCTGATGTCCTTTTCCCAATTTGTCTGATTAGCTTGGCAACTTAGCTCGTTTGCAAAGTTTGCCTCTCTCACTTGTTTCCAAAATTCATTGTAATCCTCATCTTTTCCGAAACTCCTCTGTATGACTGGATGAAAACTCTCTATCTCCTGATCGGTTGTGTTCAATACTATGCGGTCATCCTTTTGTGTATTTTCAGGCTTTTGTGCACTGGGAGTCTTTTTAGCTACCCGTGAAACGATAGTCTCTTGTTGAATTGGGTTTTCCTTTCCACAATTCATTGTTTCTTTTGGTGGTTCTAATAAGGCTTGTGCAGTCTCGATCATTCTCTGGCACATTTCAGGTCTCGGCTTTTCCAATTCCGCGTTTGGGTATGTCATCCACCTCTGTTCTTGTGTTTGGTTGTTCTTTAACCTACCTTCGTAAGCTCTCATCAGTGCGTCCAATGGTTCGTGTACTTTGTCGACTAGCACTGATGCCCCTGAGCTTAAGCTCATTGTTTCTTTGATACTCTTTTGTTTCGTTCTTTCCGGGCTCATCTCTCGTTTCCCGTTTTGACTCTCAAGTTTTTCTAATCTAGCTTTAGTTTGCTTTAGTTCCTCAGCTAGAATAGCGTCTTCACGTTCTTTTCTCAACTTCATGCGTGTTTTTCTAGATTTCCATGTGTTTTTCTGACTCCGCGGTCCTTGACTAACCACTTCAGTCGCTAACTTTCCATTCTCAGGTTCTCTAGTGGTTTTCTTAGCTTGAGCTCTAGTAACAACTTGCGTTGGTATCAGAGTTTCATTTTCAGACCCACTGCTGGTAGGAATAGTTTCTAGCATATTCAATGTCGTCTTTTGCACTTTGTTTGGATTCTTTGAACAATCCTCAATGAAGTGAGTAACCCCACACTCAGTGCAATCAGCGTTAATTCTAATGATTTCCGTATGTGGGCAAACATTCATCAAATGGTCACCCCCACACTTGTAACAGGGTCCTAGTGCTGGTCTTGGTCCCATTTGATTCGTCCTTTGTGGATAGGATGGTCTTTGTCCTGTTAACCCTCCATGAGCTATGAACATCAATGTTCTTGCGTCCATATTGTATCTCTCTTCATCAGAAGCACTTCTAACTGTTGGTGTTCCAACATTCCCCATCATGCCCCATGGTTCTGGTTGTTTTGGTTCTTCTGGTGGGTAATACACTGTCGGAGACATGTGTGCACCCGATTCTTCATAATAGGCTTGAACAGGCACTAAGGCTTGTTCTTCCTGATTCTCTAAGGTTGGTGCATATCTAATGCCCACTGGTCTTGCTCCTGGTAAAGGTGGTTGTTGTCCCAATACCGGTTGCGGTCTTTCTATCCCCATAGGTCCTGGTACACTTCCTGTTGGGTATCGAGGTACTGGATGTATCTGAGGTGGTGCTAATTGAGCAGGAGGTGCATATTGGCGCTCCCTTACATACCCTTTGTTGTAATAACACTTCTCTGTTGGATGATTTGTCCATTTTTGTTCAATAGCACACCATTTCAGTGTTTTTGGCAATGGTTTTTGGTATGGTGCCATCCTTTTTAGAGCATCTTCTATCATTTGATCTACATTTGGCATGGTTGTTGTTTGAACATTCTTTTTAGTGGTAGTCTCGCTCGCTACGGAGGAGGAGCTACTGGATGCAAAATCTGTATCCGCTGACACCTCTCCATAAACCGTACAGTTATCCACTAAGTACAATGCCTCTCTCGTTACTTGCTCGAAACTTGTACAAGCTTTCAAGTGCAAGTCCTTCTTGAGAGTGTCGTTCCTCAGTCCCTCAATAAAGAGAACAGATAGTCTGTCATCTTGTGGTCGTTCACGTACTGGACATCTCTCAATGTATTGTTTGAAGCGAAGTGAAGCTTCCTTCACTTTTTCGTGTTCTCTCTGTTTAAAAGCATATATTTGTGAGACCGTATTGTGCTTAATCCCTCGTTTTGAGAATTCCTTAGAAAACTCTCTTAGCAAATGGTCAATGTCATGGAATCCCCCTATGTTCATTGGTTGAAACCATGTCAATGCAGTACCTTCTAGAGTAAGACCAAATCCCTCGTATTGTGTATGGAAATCTGTTATCTGCTCAGCTCTTAAGACTTGCTTAAAGAGTGACACATGTGCATACGGATCTCCTGAACCACCATACTTCTTTGGCATACACTTGGCTACTTGAGATGGTCTCATACGTCTATGATCTGCTACCAATCTCATTGCTCCTGTGTCTCGGCTAAAGCTTTCTCTAGCATCATGGACTTCATGGGTTACCCTTGTCGGTTCCTCTGCCCTGAATCTACTACTGGGAGGTAAATGTGATGGTTCCGCTTCAAACCTTGGACCTGGAGTGGTATAGGTGGGGATTGGAACTGCACTACCTCGATTAGTCTCCATTGACTCTCTGGAATGTAATGATCCCATTGGTCCGAGCTTCGAGTCCCAAGGTTGGCTGAAAGAGTCAGCAACGTGAGTTCTTTGTCCTCCTGTTGTCATTGAGTTTTGCACTCCAGTTGTTGGTGCTGGTCTATGTGCGCTAGAAGTAACATAATACTGATGTAGTGGTCCCCCAAAGTATGTATATCCTTCTAATTCTTTCTTGCCCATTGTTGAGTATTGCCTGCCATACTTATCGTAAGCAGCAATTTTCACTTCTGATCCCTTTGTGTAGGTAAAGACATAGAGTCTTTTTTGGTCTGTCAACTCTCCGGTGTAGGGTTCTTCACATCTATAATAGAGATCTTGCTCCCCATTATTATATTTGTATAGCCCCACATAGATGTTATCAGTGTTGATCCTTGTAGTTTCATTCTCTCTTCTTAACCTCGCATTAGGGAAGTTCATTATTGGTGCTTTCTCCTCGAGTTCTTCATCTATTTTGGCTTTGGTGCCCATCAATCCCCACTTGTCCACAATGTTAGGGTTTAGGACTACCAAGTACATGGTACCCTCGTCATCTAGATATCTATCTCCGCTATAGCTCACAGGCACTAAGTCCTTGAACTCACTAGGTCTCTCTTCTATCTTTACACAGTAGCGGTCCATTCCATCTTTGTAGATCTTGGCACCTTGCTCATTGTCGTACTGGTATTTTATGAACAATAGCTTCATGGTGGCGGAAGGGTTTGATGATCCTGCTGCCATATTTTCTCTGTTGTTCAGGTTCAAGTGTTCCAAGTTTTCGGTGAAAATCTCGTAAGATCTCTCCGAAGAAGTATCAAAGACACTTCCTTCAAAGATCGGCTTTAATGGTTGCACCCAACTTTGGTTTACACTTCCCTTGGTTGATATGACACTTGCTGGTTCCCCTTGTTTTGGTTGATTATTTCGGAGATTCCTGCCCGATCTCAAATTCATCAATTCCCCTAAAGGACTTTAACTTTTCCGTCTCGGCAATTTGTTTTCCTCAAGTTTTTGTGGTCAGAATTGATCCAAACTGATTGATACTTGGTCAATTGTTTAATCTTGTCAGTTGGACAACTTCTGTTTCATCAAGTGAGAATTTTGTCGCAGTTATGCTGAAAAAAACATTATACGCGTATGATGTCTTTTTTCACAGATTTTGACTATTTTGGTTATGCTCACTCTCAGTGGCCCCTTTATGCTCTGTTCACTCACAAAATTCAGTTTGAACTCTGTTTGAGCAAGTTATGGCTAATTTAGGCTTTTCTTGGCAATTTTCCGCTTTTGACTTGTTTTTTGGGTCAATTGTGATCCAAATGGGATGAAACTTGAAATATAACCTCTAGACAGCTATTACAATGGATCTGTGTTAGCAAAGTATCAAAATATGTCCAAAATTAGGTCAAAGACATCATACGCGTATGATGTCTTTTTCATCAATTTGGGTCCAAACTTGATATTTATGCTTCCAACAGTGCCTGTAACAATCTTGTCAGGTCAGATATCAAAAATAAGCAGTGGATGTGCCAAAAAACATTATACGCGTATGATGTCTTTTGTCCCAGATTTTGACTATTTTTTGTTTTAAGCCTTCTCCAATGTTTATAATTGAGTTTCAAGTGTTTTTGTCAGGTTTGAATGTAAAAACAAGATTTGAATCCAAAATTTCCTATTCTTTGCGTTTCTTGGACTCCGACTTGTCTTTTTGGGTTTCTTTGAGTGTTAATGCTCTTGTTTAAGTTGATCTTCGGGTAAAACCCCCCTTCTAAACACTCTGGCAATGTAAATTTTCCATTTTAGTCTCTGTTTAGGTCCTAAGACATCATACGCGTATGATGTCTAAAGTTGCAGATTTCCAGTTTTTCAGCACAGAACTCTTCCAATAGCTCTTTTAAGTGCTCAGCAACAATCAGTTACACAGAAAATTTTCCTGAACTTTGTTTATTGCATATTTTTTCAGTGATCTAACATGCAATCAAACACATCAAGCAAATAGAACACCAATTGATAGCTCTAGATCAGGATCAAATCAGGCCCTACCTAAGCTACTTCTAATCATAAAATGGATTTTTTGCAATTGAAAATATAAAGAGATTTACTACCACACAAGGAGTAGCAAATGCTTTTTATGTCAACAACCACTTAAACACCATCAAAAACAATCTAATCTAAGCTAAACTAAAAATACTGTCAACACGGAAGACCCAGGAATACCCCACTTCCTAGTATCTCTCGAGACCTTCGGAGTCCACCACTCCTAGATCTTTTCTAACTAAAGTATACAAAGTAGTTTGTACGACTCACCTCGTAGGATTAGTCTAAGGTCACCTACTTAGGGCTCTCGTCCCCGGCAGCGGCGCCAAATGTTAAGGCGGTTACGCCGCTAGCGGAAGCTAAATAGCGAGAACTCAACCAACAACAGAATTTGTCAGACGAGGATGGAGCTTGACCCGCAGGCGCATGGAAACAACTAGGTGGGTGTCAAATCACCTACTCGACCTTCTAATGACAATCACTACTAAGGAAATCAAATCTAAGTTCTAGAATACGCAAGTGACTGAAATCCGTACTACGAACGAATGCTATACGAAACAGGATCTAGAATCATTGAATCGATCTCAAACTCAAGGGGAAGTCTAGACACTAGGTAAGAACAACACCCTAAAGACTTGAACTGCAAAATCAACCTATAACCACTCCGTGCGGCAAACGCGTATGAAGGCAGGCCAAAAAATACAGGTGACCGAAACTTGACCCCGATGGTACTAATGTGTAGCTCTACTCGTTGTGGTTCTATAGATATGCTGCACGCTCTATTCCGACACACGAGTTGGAAGAAAACTCACACCGAAGCTCGTAGGAACTTACCACACGTAGAAGCCGATAGCGCGCACTCTTGGTATCTGTGCGTAGCTCTCACCGTTGCTAACACAATGGCGGTGACGCTTCTCCAATGGCGGCCCCGTAGCTCGCGTAGCAAGAAGATAAGACTCTCTCTCTCTCTCTCAGACACAGTCACGGCTCTCAAAAACTCACTTTGATTAATAATTGAATCTCCCTTAGGTTACAAAACTTTGGCTTATATACCTCAGCCTTGGAGGTGAGAACATCTCTAATTATTTACATCAACAGGTGAAATTACTTCGGGATTACAAGCTGGAAACTCAATTGAGTCCCGTTACTTAATGAATGGCTCAAATCAAAATTAGTGTCGGAAAGACATTTATTACAATCAATGGTTACAAAATGATGGGTGTGAGCAAAAATGTGGGTGTGATCCTCTGCTGGCTCAACAGGGAGTTTGGCAAGGAACAAAGCACTGCCGTGATCTTTTCTTCAAGTATGAAAGAAATGTATGTGTTATTTAATTTTGAGATTATAAAAGCTCTAGTAAGCACCATGCCATGCATTTGCACGATGTTTTTTTGGATTTTTTACAAATCTATTACACTCATATGTAGACAAGCACTATATTATCCACCAATAAGAAGGTGACATTTAATGCTCAGAGTAACCCGTATTAGCCTTGGTTGAAATACAGGCACTTCATGTAAGCTTCAGCTTATGGGGGCATGTGTTGGGGTAATCCATTTAGCTTACACTCGATGCGTAACCAACCCCTAAATCCAAGCATGCCAACCATGCACCATTATGTGCATGTATGCATCCCACCTCATAGGTTTCCCTAAGCATATGCTTCTTTATAGTCACATGCTATTCACTATAGCCACAAGACATTTGACCCTTCTCCCACATGTGATGGAAATTGCTTTCTAGCATTGAATGCCACCTTTCACTCTAAGCCTATATAAGGTCATAATGCCTAACTTGTAACTTGCCCTCTTGAATCTTATCAATCTACTTACTTTTGGTATTTTGCACTTGTGTTGCTTACATCAGTTATTAGATTACCATATTAACTTAATGTTCTATTTATGGATGCGATTAATCTTTTTTTGCCTTAATCGAGTCTTACAATTTTAAACCTCCCATCCACAGCAAGATCGCCAAGTTTGGAAACAGTGGCTCTACATGTTTGGCTACCAAAGGACTTCGCACCCTCAAAGTGTCATTACTTGCAAACTGCACAACAACGCCGTAGTGCAAGTCACAACAATGTGGACCTTTGGGTGCATGGTTGCCTCTACCCTAGTGATACAGCCATCAATGTGTATCCAACATTCAATAGCCTTGCTACATTCTTACAATATGTAGGTAGAGGGAAGCAAGGTCTTCTTAAATACTGCAAGCCTATTGTCAATTATTGGAGCTGATAGTGCACAATGGTCTTTGCATCAATGCCAACTTGTTTCCCATACAAGTAGTGGATTTCGCAAAAGGATCATTCATATAGATCATTCATATGTAGGTAGAGGGAAGCAAGGTCTTCTTGGATACTTCAAGCCTATTGTCAATTGTTGGAGCTGATAGTTCACAATGGTCTTTGCATCAATGCCAACTTGTTTCCCATACAAGTAGTGGATTTCGCAAAAGGATCATTCATATAGAGGAGAAAGTGGAAACTCTTAATCTAAAGGTGGAAGAGAAAGATTCTAAGATTGTGAAGCTTGAAGATAAGATCTTGCATCTTAAAAAGACTCCCTTAGGTGCAATGAAACATAAGAAGAGCATCTCATCCATAGAGACTTTAGCCCCCAATGGTGGTGCTCACAAAAGAAGGGTTACAGCTACAAGGTGCATTTCTCTATGCTCCAATCTATGCTTTAAGTTGCTTCTGTGAGTGTTAATGATTTTGTCCCTTCTTGTAGGAATTTTATCCAAGAGCTGTGTGGTGGCCATAGCCAGGAGGATCACATCCATTTCTTGAGTTTGTGCCTCAATAAATCAAATGTTGTAGCCCTTCTATGAGCACCAAATGCAGAATATATAAACAATGTTGTTACAAAGGAGTTGATGCAGAATTTTTCAAATCTTGTGAGCGATGTTGATGTGCGGAAGGCATGTGATGAAGTGGGAATTAGTAATAAGGGCTACATTGCAGTATATGGTTTCCTTAAGGATGCTTTAACACTAGGTTGGTAATGGGACACTTTTATGTCCTGTGAAGTGACCATTTTCCTTGAATTATGTCAAGAGTTTCAAAATGGATTTTGAGGTGCTATCTGTCTAGAAATTTGTCTCATGAGCTGAAAAAAACTTGACATTTTTTTGGAATATCAATTTCATCTTTAACCTTGTCCTTGCACAACATTTCACAACCTAAACTGTGTGAAAAAACGGGTCCTGTTTTTGGCTTTTTTCAACTTTTTGCAACTATACCACTCTAGAATTCATGTTTGTGAGGTCTATAATGCTAGAGAACTATCTTTAGTAGTCCTCAAAATGTCCTGATGCTTCTAGGGAGAAATAAATTTTAAAGTTGTAAGTAATGACCAAATTACAAAAATTGTCAAATCCTGTTTTTTAGCCAATTTTAGCTCTTCTATGATTTTTTTGGTGGCTTTCACAATATCCAAATGCAGTTTTGATTTTCTATGTCGCATATTGTAACATAAAGCTAATATTCCTTGAGTTTTGGGGCACCTAATACCCTATTTTGCATAGTAGACAACGATGGTTGATTTTTTCAATTATAGAAGAAAAGAAACACTCTAGTGTATCAAGTATAGCTTTTTCAATATTGTTAGTTTCTTGTGACAACTACATGCATTTTGTAGGTAGTAACCATATCTAGTCATAAGGATCAAATTTGGCTAGAATAGTTTCTATGGGATTCTACAACTCATAATGTTGAACCCAGTTTTTTCATGTTTGCTGTATTTAGCACTTCATCTTTGTCCCCAAGATTCCCCTTGGGAAGAGATGTATTATTCTTTTGACATGCTCCATGGCTCCTTATGAACCTAAATGACAATAGGGAACTAAGAAAACATACATATATTATTTGTATTGAGCGTGGCTATAGAAACTTTGATGATAGGTTTGCAGAATGGTAAACATTCAACTTTTTTATACCTATTTATTTTGGCAAAACAAAAAATAGTGATTGAGAAGCAATCATATGTTCTGATCACCAACCCATTGAAGTTAACTAGGGAATTTATCTCAAGTCCTACAAAAATCCCTTATCTTATTTTTATGCAACAAAACGTAAGAAATGACTGTTTTGATGAAAATGTACTGGTCCATCAACTTTGGAGGCTTGGTGTGACCAAAAGATGAGAAATTTTACAAGTTTCTTATTTTTTCCATGTGTAGTAGGCCTTGAACTATAACCTCATGAAAGGATTTTACAAAATGAGTGGATCTACTATGGTTTTGGAGGTTTTTTTCAAAACCCTGAAAGGACACTTTTATGTCCTGTTAGGTTACCAACCTAGTGTTAAGGGAAAGAGGAATTATTGAGAATTTTTTTCCTATACTACTTAAGGTCAATCTTGCTAAGAAGTCTTTGAACAAGGATGTGTACTTTTGAATAGGGGGCTATTTTCACATAGAGGAGACAAATCCATCATCCATCTTTACCAAGTCATAAAAAGAAGTAAGGAAATGTACCAAATGCAAACATAGGTGCACACACAGTGGACAAGGGATTTCCTTACTTGATGTCAAATAATATATCTTTTTATTTGAGAAAGCTTCAAATGGCAATGGTAGATTTTTATGGTCTACCACCTAATGGTGAGGCTACGATAATGCACAGTCTCTTTTTGCCAAATTATGGTTTTTCATATGTTGTTTTGGACATTTTGCAATGCTAGGATCAAAGTTGGTGTTTGTGCTCAAGGTAGACGAGTGTCAAATTGTGAAGAAAAAAAGACTAGAAAGGATGAGTATTACTCTCATGAACGAGGCATTATTTCATGCAAAACATATAGCTATCAATGAGGATTGTGTACCATCTTTCAGTGTCCAGTCGGAGAAAGAAATTTGGTGGCTTGTTTCTATTGAGGTTCCCAAGGAGACGCATGAAGTGCTTGCTTGAGATTTGTATTCTTGTCCATTCTGCATTAAGGGCTATAAGGGGAATGCATGCAAAAACACAACAATTGACAAAGCAGAGGAAGATGACAATTCACAAATTACATGTGAGTGGGAGAATTTGGTGCTACGATGTTCTATGTTGGAGGAGCCCAATTGTGCCACAAAAGACAGTGAATGGAACCCTATCATTAACTTCCCTCTCAAAAATGTGCATTTTTACACACTTCATGCTTTTATGTGTATCTTTGATCGTTTATTAAAGCTTCATATTGATTATGCCTTTACAATGAAGCATATGGAGAGGTCGCTTGATCCTATCTCAAAAGTGGAAGGGCTCTTAAATTAAATAGGTTTTTATGGGACCAACACCTCCTTTGTTGCAGAGAAGAACAATGCAAGCGCTCACGAAGTGGCCCAACCAGTGCCCATGAGTTGACTAAGGCAAGGCACTTTTTGAAGAGGGTTTTGCCCAAGGCAATGATAGCAATGTAGGTGTTGTGCTTAGCCGACAGCAAGTTTGGGTTGTATTTGACAAGATGATGAAGATACTATGTCTTGCAAGCACAGCCAATGAGAAGCAACAACAATTCCAAATTTTGGCGGTGGAGTTCACAAAGGAGGTCTTCACAACATTGGTTGAAACAAAAATTACATACTATATGGTGAGTGCTTGTTATTCCACCTCGGTATGTTCTATGCTTTAGTTTTGATCATCAATGTGTTGTGGCTTTATGAACAGCATATCCTCTATATGCACATGGTGCATACATTATGAACATGTATGGTTCATTGGATATTTGGAGCAGGAAAGGTATGGATAAGTCGCACTATCGTGCCATAGGTGTCTACTTCAAGAATACAAGACATGGAGGGGGTTCAATGTGCTCATTCTATCTTCAAGAAATGTTCAAGTGGTTTTACCGTACCACTTTTGGACACAAACTATCAATTGAACGTGCACGGTCATCACGCTTGGCAAAAAAAGCCCGTCGACTAGCCCATGCTTTTTCCTTAGAGTGCTGGAGATTCTCACAAGGTCCAGCATGGCATGCAGTGTGGCAAGCATCAAGGACTAGGGTGGGAAAAGTATGGGCGAGGAGGCAGTAGATGTACTTGGAATCTCATGATAATGGAAAAGCCATTGGAAAAACACACTTGATGCACTTGTAATTCCCATAATTTGATTATTACAGCATAGATTTTTGTGTCACAAGCCTCTTGTTTTTTGGATCAAGTGTTTTCATTGTTTGATTGTTTACAAAATTATTCAAGTAGACGTCTAGCTCTGTGTGTTTAAGTACTCTCTACTTTGTTGTTGTTTTGTACTTCAAAAGATTATTTTCTCATCCTTTTAGTGGATCTTTTCCACTGTGTGAACCCATCTTTATATGGCTCCCCTATATAAATATGGAAAAACCCCCCATCACAAACACAAAACACTCCCTCCCTCACTGAAAATCACAAGCTCTAAGGATGTACCCAAACACACTTTCTAGATGGCAAGGATAAACAAACTGCAAAGAAGAGTCCAAAGACCAATGAGGTGTGCAGGAGGCAAAAGGTGCATGCTAATCGGCAACCAAAAGACCTACTCGACCTTAAACGCACAGAGACAGACACGTCCGATGAGCATTCTCCATGGAAAGGGGAGGAGATCCTAGTGAATCAAAGGGTGGGCGGGAAGATGCTACCAGGAGAGATGGATGCGAGACCATCCAGACCAGGCCACTAAAAGGTGGACGAAAAGTCACTTCCCAAGGGGATGGGTGCCATGCCTTTGGATCCACCCATCACTGATGAGCACAGCGGCGATGATGAAGATTATAATCCTTATGAAGATGTCCCCCGAGCCACCTCAAGTGCCACCGCAAGTCAAAATTCTACAAGAAGCTGCAAATACCACATCCACAAGGAGCTCAGAGTCCGCCACAGCAACTACCTCAAAGATCACGACTCTATTGTAAAGCATTCATTGTAATCCAACACTACCAGAAGATCAGAGACCTGCTTATAAGGAAGGCACCATTTGCACGGACGTGTAGAGGGGTGCTCCAAAGCTACATCACAAAGCTTTGGATGTCTATAGTTGCCCTAGAATCAATTTAGGAGGCTACAAAGGCTTATTTGGTTGCTCTCTTTGAGGACACATTCCTATGTGTTGTCTATGCTAAGCGTGTAACAATCATGGTCAAGGACATGCAACTAGCATGTCTCCTTAGGCATGAGTGATATTTTTTGATGCCAAACCTTTTTGTAACTAACCCTTGTACTAGAATCAAGTTTGCTTTGGAACTCAATGTATTTGCACTTTACAATAAATATAATCACGTTAATGAATCTCGGATCTCTCTCAGCCACTGATGCATCCGAGAGCCCAAAAAACGCTATGATTTGTCACTTTTATAATGCCAATGCAAGAGTTAAAGCAAGCTTGACATGTATCTGGATGGAAGCTTCAAGTGTTGAGTTCATTGGATCAGTCTGTAATATGTTTCAAAGCTCAAAGTTGATCGTTCTATAGGAAAATCTCCAGCTAGTAAAACAGACATGCATGGATATTGAGCAAGTGTCGAAGCATGCTTATGTCTCACCTTCATATAATCTTTTGAGGGTAGGATCCTAGGGGCTTCTCTATTGTGGGCCGAATCCTCCTTCTTTGATATCAGAAGTTTTACATCAGTGGGGTCTGCTCGTGGCATGGAGAATTATCATAATGGCGTTGGCTCACCATTGATGGCTGAGGCAAAGGTTCAAACCAAAGCCAGTATTGTTCACACACCAGAGGAGAAGATCATATGCAAGTTGCAAAAGCTTTATGGGAAGGGGGTAGAAAGTTTTTAATATATAAAAAAAGTGTTTATTCAAGTTACCAACTTACAGGCTAGCCATATTGGAGGCACGTGAAGGGAGGGGTGCGCCAGAGAAGAGAAAGGGAGGGAGATCGAGGGCAGCATGGGCCATTCTGAGAAGGCCCTTGAATCCACAAGCTCAAGGAGAAGGCATCCAACAAAAAAAAGAGAGAGAAGGGAGAGCTGCAGGTAAGTCCATGAAGGGGTAGCCAACACAGAGAGGCTCTCAAGGGGACGTTGCAGATGAGAGCTTGTTATGGGCATGAAGCAAGAGCTATGCTCAAGGACTGCATGGAGGGTGTTCAGAGTAGAAGCACAGAGAGAGAGAGAGAGAGAGAGAGAGAGAGAGAGAGAGAGAGAGAGAGAGAGAGAGAGAGAGAGAGAGAGGGAGGTGAGTGTTGCAAGCTTGGAGTGGTCAAAATAGCTGGGAGGCAAGGCGGATCTCGATCCTCTTGAGAGTGAAGCAACTTATAGGGCAACCTACTGCAGTGTCCAAAGAAGCTTGAATATCGATGCATGAAGGAGATCAGGTGGAGACTTGGGTGGCAGATCAGGAGAAGAGAGAATAGTACTAAGGCAAGAAAAGGGGATAACGAGCGTTGATGTGTCGAAGCCGTGGAAGAGCAGCACGAGGTGGAGTTCAAGGAGAGCAGCTCATACAAATATCATAGCACTTGGGCTGGCTAGAGGGTGGTGTTTCACCCACAATAAGAGGAGTTGTCTATCACCGCTAGCATTGCCACAGAAAAACAAAGGAAAAAGGAGAGAGAAAAATAACCGCGGCTATGGATGCGGTAGTGGTTTCTCAGCAATAAGCACAGTAATAGTTGCGGCAATATACCCGCTACTATTATCACGATAGTTGTCGCTTCTATTACCGTGCTTATTGCCACTACTACATGCCCATTCAAAAATAAAGGTGCTCATTTGGGCCACCCAAAACTGGGTGGCCCAAATGAGCACCTTTATTTTTGACCTGCATAAACAATGAAACATCAATTGTTTTTTTGGAAGAGTATAAAAAAACCAAATTGAAATTGAATTTACGTTACCTTGACAATTTAATATGCAGAAGATCAACTATTTAAAAAAGTTACAATAAAAAGTAAATAGTTGTATATACATTGTGTCACATTGGGACTTTACAAAATTTTGGACAAAATATTATTCTATCTAATCCTCCTCTATCTCGGCGTCGTCCACAGGCACGTATGTTTGATCACCTTGACTCTACATAAACCCAAACCAAATTAGACAATTATCAAAATCTCAAAATAGTTTATACAAACTTACTTGTTTAAACTTACCGCTTGTAGTGATCCAACCGCTGCGTTGAACTACTCATGAGAGATGTGGTTGTTTTCGAACACCATCGCCAAGTATCAAATTCTGTATGTCGCTCCTGATACTTGACCATCAATAACAATAACAATAACAAATCATCAACTACAATCTTAATAATCACCAATCAACGTTATAATTTAATCTATCTTACATATTTGTCCTTCCAAGCTCCCTTGCCTCGTGAGCCATAGTGCATGGGAGTTTGTCTGGCGTGAACTTCGCGTTGTTGTCTGTATGATGAGCCCATTGCAGCTTGATCGCTCTTTTCTTGAATTGCCCACGGGCCACTCCACGTCTGCCATGTTGCCACTGTAGTAGCTCTTGTCTGGGTCTCTGACCTAGTTGGCTGCTGCGTGTCGCACACTGGACTACTTGTTTTTCAAAAATGTCTTTATGTAGCCCTCCAACCATTGTTGTGAAAAATGCTGATCGGGGGCATTTAGAAATCTAGCTAACAGTGTGTCCTCAATGTACCGTGCATGATCGGGCAGTTGGTCTCTAAACTTTATAAAACAATTCTTATACGTTGAATGTATAGGAATTTGTAGATGGCATCGAAATGCCCTGCCTTGTGCTATGCCTAAGTCTGCTTCCCCGCCATATTTAACCCTGTAGTAGCACCCATGCGTGTCTAGCAAAGGTGCATCAAATATCTTGTCTATGTCAGGGACTGCACACTTTGAAAGTGGGGACTCCATTCCCCTGCCACTACCAAAACATGCAAAACCACAAGATCCGCCGCCGCTTCGTCTCTCACGGCGCTCGTTGTCCTGAGACGAGCCTCGATGCACGCTGCTAGAGGAAGTTTGTTGACGATGTTTTGGAAAAGCAAGAGTGGAATGGAGTGGCATAGGACCCTGTGATGCGATGGGAGTGGGACCCTGAGATAGAAGGGGAGTAGAAACTTGCGATGGAAGGGGAGTAGGACGATAATAAGGGGTTGTAGACTGAGGTGCCGTCGGTGCGAGGCTCTGTAGGTAAGGAGTCCCTCCCTGACTCCCCCATGGTGTAGTCTGCAGAGAAATACCATATCTTGCAAGCTGCAGAGTGTACAGACCAAACAAATTCTCTGTCTCTCGGAAGTACCGATCTCATAAAAAGAGAGCCCGTTGTAGGTCTGGATCTACGACTGATGGAGGAACCTGAGAAGGGTAGCTGTAGGCCCGGCCATGCCTGCAAATAACAAAAATAAACCTATGACACTCATGGTTTAGGGTTAACTAGCCAGAAACGTTCTTTATTTCTTTTCTTGTTCTCACTGACTTAAGACTTGAGTCCACTAGAGGCAATGTCCACCCCGGGTGGGAGCCCACCTAGGATGTGAATCAACCAAAAGAAGAGCCAGTTGGCTGCTCCTTACCAGGTTGTCCCTCGTCTGACATCTACAATAACAAAGAGCAATATAAAGATTAAGCTTTTGCTCCTACTCGCTCATCTATAAATACGTACACAAGTATATTAGCACACAAACACGTAGATACATATACATACTAGTAGCTTAAGTAGAGGCTAGTAGTGCCAAAGGTCAAGTGGCACCTCTTTAGATATCATCACAGTCTCAATCGTGGTAAAACCAAAGGTACATTGCGGTAATCCATGCAGGAGTGGATCAATGACCGCAATGCCACGATTAAAAAGGGACTATTCCCAAGAGGAAGTGTCTAACCTTCGGGTGCTATGCTCCCGTACTTAGTGCATGCACAAACAAATATATATGTACACACAAATATATATACATATATGTAATGTAGCCATCGTTTTGAGTAGAGATAAAGAGATAACCCTAAACCCTAAAGAGTTTCTCTCCCTTTCCTCTTTCTCTCTCTCTATCTCTCTCCCTCTCTTTCCCTCTTCTCTCTCTCTCTCTCCATATATATATATATATATATATATATTCCTCTTTCTCTTTCTCTCTCTCTCTCTCTCTCTCTCTCTCTCTCTCTCTCTCTCTCTCTCTCTCTCTCTCTCTCTCTCTCTCTCTCTCTAAATGTAGCCCATGGGACCACATTATTGGCAAGAAGGACTCTTTGGGTGCAAGGGAGGATTTGAGGCTTTTAAAACATCCCCCCACCACTGCTACTCCACGTCGTGTCCAAAATGGAAATATTGTGCTTCCTAAAGCACCATGGATGCTAGAAAAATAAGAACTAGACAAGGTGAAGGGTTCCATTGCCTCTATTCGCACACCAACAGGATACATGAGGTCGCTAAAGGGATCTTTCACAAAAGCGAAGATGGTGGAAACGTTCAATTGTATGGGTTGCAGTCCCATGATTGGCACAAGATGCTTCAAGTAATCTTCATACTCCCTATTATATCTATAGTTTGGGTGTATGACTTTCACTCACTTTCCCTTCCTCGGATTTACATTGTAGTTCATTATGTCCGTGAGTATGTGTATATGTCAGGATAAGAAAGTCAGGGATGCTATTTTCAAACTAGAAGAGCTAGTAAGGTACACCACAGGACTCCACTCAACTACACCTTTTTTATGTACACAATAATTCAACTAGCACTTAGTGTATCCTTGTATGTTTTCTTGCAGATTTGTGAGCTCCAAGGAAATCAAAATAGATGCTATCTCTGTTGCTCAAACACTTGCAATAGAAACTCTGTGTGCCATTGAAGATGCATTTCCTTGATCGGTCCTTCTTAGTCAAATTCACCTCTTGGTTCACGTGATGGAGGAGATCGCTATATGTGGAGTAGTGCACGCACGATGGATGTTCTTCTTAGAGAGGCTTTTAAAGACTCTCAAAGATTTTGTGCGGCTACGGTCTCAACCAAAGGCATGTATGGCTGAAGGGTGGATCTTTCAAGAGGCATTTTTTTACATATTAGAGTATTTTCCAAAAGTTGATCCTTTAATGCCCCCTCGCATGTGGTCAGACCAGGAAGATGCAAGGATGACTTCGTACTTGCCAAGTGGAAAGGGGAAACTACTTAACATGGATATGAATGATCTATCCCGAGTGGTCAATAACTTTTGTATTCTCAATGCAAAGATTATGACCAAGTGGGTGGACTTGTGGACAGTGTCAAAGGCAAGGCGTCTGCAAGAGAGAGAAGCATGGAAACAAGCACATGGAGGAAGGAGGGCACCCCCAGTGCCTAGACACCTTGCATGTTTCCCATATCTCATTATTGCAGAGTAGATTAATGAGAGAATGACCGAGGAAAAAGCGCGCAAAGAAGACATCACCAGCAAAGAATGGGAGTATGCACGAGGCTACGCACCAAAGGTAGAGTACTCATATACCTAAACCATGTTGTAAATTTTTTTTTGAAATTATCTTTAGTATGTATTTGATAATAGATATTTTTCTATTTTGTAGTGTCTTTCCTTTAACTCTATTTGGTCAAAGGGTCGTCACTTTTGTACGTGCCACATTGACAAGCGTAGAACCACCATGGATTGTGCCATCATGGGCAACTTTGACACAGACAGTGATGAAGCGAGGTACTATGGAACTATTGAAAGTATACTAAATGTTAATTTAAGAACCTTTCATACCTTCATCTTCGAGTACAAGTGGTTTGCCAATGTGTCTAGACGACATGAGAATGGCCTCTACATAGTGGACTCTAGTGTGCATCACACAGGGAGGTATGACAATTTAGTTTTACCGCACAATTGTGAGCAGGTGAGTGACATGTACTTTTTTTATTCTTATTTTCTTGTAGCATTAATTATACCAATGTTACTCACTTTGAGCTTCTCTTTTATAGATCATCTATATCCCAGCAATCCACCAACCAAAACTTTGGTTTGTAATTCCTGTAACACCTTGGGGGAGAACCATTATTTCCACTAATGAAGTGGAGACCATCTTCGACCCTCTTCCACCTTCGACTTTGGATGAGGTGGAAACAGAGGAGAGGGAGGTCAATGAATCAAGTCTGGCGGCAACAAGTCTTAGTGAGGATGATTGTCATGATGATGAAGATGATGAGATGGAGGATGACGAACTCGAAGATGATGAAGCCAATGCATCAACAAACGACAATTCCGTTTCTCTCTTTAATGATTTAGGAGCCATGGGCTTAGAATTGGATGATGCCTCATGTAAAGATCTTTTGGAAGATGGTTCATAAACATTTTGCAGTTATGAAGTTTTTTGGTCGTGTAATCCATTCATCTCTCTCTCCCCTCTTCCTCTCTCTAGATTTGGGAACATGATCAATTATGTTAATCAATTGACAATGATTATTTTAGTTGTAACCAAGTGTAATCTTATTATCCACCCCCTCCTCCTCCTCTCTCTCTCTCTCTCTCTCTCTCTCTCTCTCTCTCTCTCTCTCTCTCTCTCTCTCTCTCTCTCTCTCTCTCTCTCTCTCTCGCTCTTCTTTTTTAAATTTGAAAATTTTATACAATATTCTTTAATTTTTATTGAGAGGAGGAAAACACCAAAATTTGAAGGGGGGGGCGGGGGGGGGGGGGATGTTTAAGCCAGAATTGAAAGTTTAGGCGCTAAAATTGTAGTCAAAAATATATGCAGTAATAAACGCGGTAATAAATGCGAAAACAATTGCAACAATATTTTAAACACAAAAGTAAACCCCCCGCCGTCCTCTCTCTTCTTTCTCTATCTGAGTTTGCACCTTCTCTCTACAAAACGCGATAAAACAACAGGGTAAATACTTGGAGATTTTCATAGTGACCCTTGATAACCTTGGCTTATTCCAAGACAGAGGGTGTACATGAGACTGTGGCAGATGCTCTACGGAGCCTTGCTTTCAATTCGTGCAATGTCTGGTGTATAGCTAGAGAGTGTTCGTATTCAAAGGAGCCTCTATAGTAGGTAAATAAAGGGCATCATATTAGCTTTGGAGGTTTTTTTCAATATTGAAGGCTTCTTCTAGTGCTGCATGAGACAATCCTGCCATATTATGAGAAGGTCACTCTGATTTCTTATTGTATGTGTGAATAAGTTCCTTTTGGTGATGATCTTTTTAAAAGGAGGCCTTTGAGGTGATTTGGTTGAGGATTGAACAAGGCCAAGGTTGATGATATGAGCATGTGAGTGTATTGAGAGAGAGAGAGAGAGAGAGAGAGACCCATCCTTGTGTGTGCCCGAAAGGGTTTTTTTTCTAAAGATCCTGTCAAGGTGCACTTTTGGGCTACAAGAAAAAGAGTGTGAGGATTGGATCCGGATGTGCTTTCCCGAACCTCATCAACCTCTCTTATTGTCTCTCTATGTGATCTTTAAACAGGAATTTTTTGTTTGTCTAATTTAGCTCATTTTATTGGCATGCTAGAGGGCACATCTCTCAATGAAGTTAAGTGGTTGTTTCTCTATATTTCTTTTTGTTAAATGGTTGAAGGTAAGATGCTAATTAGTTCTCCAATAGGTATTCCACGTGGCTTGCACATGCTAGATCATGGAAAATTAGGCTCAAAAAGCCTTGTCCACAAGGGCGCGAGAAAGTTCCAGACACAAGTCATGCAGGGCATTTTCTGGTGCCCTTGTGGACAGGGCTTTTTATGCCTAATTTTCCATGATCTAGCATGTGCAAGCCACTTGGAATACCAAATGGATATTTTCATGCCAATCGCAGGACAACGTTTTACTAATATACAAAATTAACATTCAAACAATTAATACATATCAGTAAAGATGAAGTTTTTACAAATTTCATCCAGTAACATGGTTATTGAACATGATCAAAATAGTAACCCAAAGTTGCAATAGATCATGGACAAGAAGAAGTTGAAATGATTTTCATATAAAAAGGTTGAACAAATAGGTTCAACTATCTTTTGACAGGAGACGCTTTGCGATCTCTCTACTACGACGTTCTTCAGCATTGGGTAGGATGGATGTAAGTATAGAGGCACCTATGTCTTGGGCACTATCAACCCCCAAGGCTTGACTAAGTGCTATGCATGCCATGACCTTGTGGTGAAAACCCATGCCAAAAGTGACAATTGCAAGGGATTTTTTAACCAAGATAAATACATGGGTTGTTTGAGGGATGGTGGCTAAGCATAGGAGTTTGCTAGTAGCCTTAAGCACCCACAAAACAAAATGGTCATTGGGGAATAAATCCTTGTGTATGATGTACACATCCTACATTGGTAGTTTGCTGATGCAGTGCGCAAGGGTTGCTTTAGGCCCAAACACCATGCGCTCCCCCCCCCCCCCCCCCCCCCCCCCCCCCTTCCGGCTAGCCCACAGGTCCATGTCCAAAACATCCTACAAAAATGGAATTAACTAAATGCAAAGAAGAAAGGTAGAATTTTTCAACGTACAAAATGCTTAGAATTACCTCTAGTTGGTTATCCTCATCATCCATAGTTCCTATGGCTTCAAAGTTGATAGAGGATTTTTTCTCATCAAGTTTGTGAGGCTTAGGCGAACTAGGTGAGCCATGGTGGATAGGAGTTTGGTTTGCAGCAGTCCTAGCCTTTGTTGCAATAAACTCCTCATTCATGACATGACTCTGCTCTGCATTGAGAATTTCCAGTGTCACTAGCATAATTGTGTCAGCAAAGAGTCCCCCAATAGAAGCAACTTGTCATCTATAGGTTCTGGTGTAGGATCAGAAGAGAACTCCATCTTGGTGCATATGAGGCTTAGGCACTCATCTAGCCGGATGCCAAAAGCCTTTTCCAGATCATGCAAGAATAAACACTCTTCATCTTCAATATTGTGTTGTTGAGGTGATTGATCTCCACCTTGTGTATTGCTACAAGGTCATGGTTGTCGAGGTCAGGCACCTCGGAGGTGCCGGAAATCTGCTCTCTCACTGCAATTTCCCCTTCCAAGCCGTGGGGAAATTTGGCGGCTTGAAGTCTTTGCTCACTATAGACATTTATAGGAACGGTCTTGGGATCTTTACGATACGAAAACACCCCACCCACTGCCAGATGCGAGATCTCCCTCTCCTCCAAGGAGGGCTCCTCATTGACAAGGAAGTAGAGAGTCGCAATGTTGGACAAGAAATATTTCCCGCTTTTGCGCTTCTTGAAGGAGTCTACAACTTCCTTTATGACTTGGCGAAAGTGGTGCACCTCTTTTGCAATAGCCTCAAAGCGGGCTAGTCTCTTTGAAAATGCAGTGTCCCTCTTGTTGTTGTAGAGAAGTAGGTCACATGGCAACCACAGCATGGTGTTGTCCTCAAAATTCAATGCATACTTGAGTATATGCACATGCATTTACTCTATGGTGTCTTGAAAAGTAGTGGAGTTGCATGGCTTTCTCTAAATCCATTGTGCGAGTGTGAAGAAGCCGTTAAGATCATTGCGTCCAACATATTTGGTGTCCTCTAGGAAAAGAAGGAACCATAAAAGGGTGTGTGTGGCTCTTCTGATGATGCTGTCGAGTGGGAGGAGGATATGCTAGCATGTGTTGCCATGGCTCTCTCTCTCTCTCTCTCTCTCTCTCTCTCTCTCTCTCTCTCTCTCTCTCTCTCTCTCTCTCTCTCTCTCTCTCTCTCTCTCTCTCTCTGTGTGTGTGTGTGTGTGTGTGTGTGTGTGTGTGTGTGTGTGTGTTGATATTGAAGATGGACAAAATAAAAATCTCCCTCCCCTTTATATACCCCCCCCCCCCCCCCCGACGCGTAATATCATTTAACGAGTGCAATGAGTGTCAAAAAGCAAGCAAGGGATAAAAAACGAGCAAGAATAAAAATGGATAGAGCATACTGACCACATAAAAATATTTTTTTGAAAAAAAAAACTTTCTTGTGTGCCTCGTCTAAGGAGCAACTTGTATGTATCATATAGTGGTTGTTTTGTTTTGATTATCTAATCTAGTGCATCCCATGAACTTATCAAGGATTTTAGGATCGTGTTTGTCTTAATGAATGGATTTTATCCCTTCTGAGAAGATCTATGAGATCTAATTCAAGATTGTGTTTGTCTTAATAATGGGCTGTGTCCCTAATGAGAAGCTCTGTGAGATCCAACAAAAAATGAAAATCTCTTACTTGTATGCAATGCTAGATATTTAATAACAAATATACACAATAATGCCTCACAGAATATTTAGCAACATGGAGCACTAGCTATGATGACACCCATGACAATTGCACAATCTCCAACTTTTAGTTGTGCATAACCTAAGGAGATCTTACATTGAAAAAAATAATAAGGAAACACTCCTAAT
This sequence comes from Adiantum capillus-veneris, assembly GCF_014529385.1. Taxonomy (NCBI): domain Eukaryota; kingdom Viridiplantae; phylum Streptophyta; class Polypodiopsida; order Polypodiales; family Pteridaceae; genus Adiantum; species Adiantum capillus-veneris. Next base: position 155,958,172 of record NC_140944.1, read on the forward strand.
GTTGTATGTTGATGACATGTTGATTGCAAGTGCTAACATGCAGGACATCAAAGACCTAAAAGAGGAGCTGTCCAAATCTTTTTCAATGAAAGATTTAGGTGTTGCAAAGAGGATACTTATGAAAATATCAAGGGACAGGACGAAGAAGACAATAAAGCTATCTCAAGAAGATTACATCAAGAAGGTACTAGAAAGGTTTGCAATGCAAAATGCAAAACCAGTTTCTACACCTTTGGCTGGTCATTTTAAACTAACGAAGGATATGTGTCCAAAGACACAAGAGGAGATAGCCTATATGTCTAAAGTTCCATATGCTGCAGTGGTAGGGTTCTCTAATGTATGCTATGGTCTGGACAAGGCCAGACATTGCACATGCAGTGGGAGTTGTGAGTAGGTTCATGGACAACCCAGGTAAAGAGCATTGGCAAGCTGTGAAGTGGATACTTAGGTATCTAAAAGGGACAACAACAAATGCTTTGTATTTTAGAGGAACTGATATTTTTCTAGAAGGGTATGCTGATGCAGATATGGCAGGTGACAAAGATACTCGAAGGAGCACTACTGGCTATGTGTTCACAGTTGGAGGCACAGCAGTAAGCTGGGCTTCAAAGCTGCAAAAAGTGGTTTCACTTTCTACCACGGAAGCAAAGTATGTAGCAATGACGGAGGCAAGCAAAGAAATTCTGTGGCTTCACAGATTCTTAGAAGAGCTTGGATTCAAACAAGACAATTGTGTCTTGTACAGTGATAGCCAAAGCGCTATCCATCTTGCGAAGAACTCAGCCTTTCATTCAAGGACAAAGCACATTGAGGTGAGATATCACTTCATACGCACTCTTTTGGAAGAGGGACAACTAAAGCTAGGAAAGGTGCATACAAGTGAAAATCCTGCAGACATGTTTACAAAGGTGGTCAACAAGGAGAAGTTGAGCTTTTACTCATCTTCAATCGGCATTCAAGGATAAGAAGCCAGAATGGAAAGCAGTCACAGGTTTGGTTTGGAGATCAATCTCCAAGTGGGAGATTGTTAAGTATGGAGCCTGATTTACCCTTGTAATTTTCTGTGGTAAAAGCGCACATTTGTAAGGCCCCCATTATAAGGAGAAGCCATCGTGCATGAAGGAAAATCACTCACCGGAAACCAAAATTTTCACGGACAAGAATCAGGAGCAACTTTAAAGGCCTCAAGGGCGGAGGCCCCTGAGACTTTTTTTTTCGCCGAAATTTTCTTTTTCGCTGGAATATTATGGCCGGACGGCGACCGAAAAGTGGTCGGAAAACAACCGGTTGGTTGGCCGGTGGTCGGTAGTCAATGGCCGATGGCCGGTGGTCGGAAGTCAATGGCCGGTGGCCAGTGGTCGGAATTCAATGGCCGGTGGCCGGTGGCCGAATTCGATGGCTGGTGGCCGAATTCAAAAGCGGACTTGTCTTCTCAAGGGCAGCCACACATGGGCGGATTGGAGGGTCCGATTTGGACTTATTAGCACAAGGGTGGTTACACATGGCTGTCTCTCATAAGAGAGGGCAGCCCTTTTGGCCTATAAAAGGAGGCCATTTCTACACACATTTCATAGTGTGAAGTTGATGCAACAAGGTGAGTGTGAGGTGGTGAGAGTGAAGCAAGGCGGGAGCTCCTTTAAGGGTATAATCCCTTTGTAAACTACTTCTTGTTTTGAAGTACTAAAGCCATTGAGTGGCTGCTTTCCCGTGGACGTAGCCCACCTTGGGTGAACCACGTATATCGTGTCTCTCTCTCTCTCTCTCTCTCTCTCTCTCTCTCTCTCTCTCTCTCTCTCTCTCTCTCTATAATCTCGTGTATATAAATCTGTCTCTCTCCATTAAGTAATCTACTCAATTATCTATTTAGCTACGTCTTATTTCCTAACAAGATCAAGGTCTTTGGACATACAATAAGAGTTACCTTCATTGTTATGGATTTCTCCAAACACACTATGGCATCGGAGATGATCTTAGGACGTCCTTTCATGAGGGAAGCAAAATTGGTGCATGACTGGTCTAAAAACCATGTCTACCTGCAGTTCCAAGATTCTGTCATTCGAGTGGATCTTGTGACGGGTTGAGCACATCCTCTAGGAAACAGGTTTATAATCGATCATAAATCTGACACCACAGTTCACTCGGCCCCATTGCAGTATTGTTACACGTGTAAAGCGGACACTGATGTTGGGGGAGATTCTCCTTATATGGATGTTTTACCTGGGATGACTAAGTCGGACAATGTGGATTGGATCCACCTAGCAGCAACCATAGACACTTGGGGAAATAGGGGGACGACCTGGGTAACACCTGAGAGGGATGAAATGCCCGTACCCTTAAATATGCTACAAACAATGCATATAGCTTCTGAGAAGACTCGTCCTAATATAACGAAGAAAACTTACAAGTGGGTCCCTAAAGCTTCTTTAGCAACCATAGCCAATGCTAAAAGACAGCAGCCTGGTAAGAGACGTCCCATTCGCCCCAAGAAATGTTGCGTTGGATTCCTAAAAAACTATTGGAAGCCCAAGGCTACTATGAAGGAAATGAGCAAATCTGGGTGCCAAAACATAAATTGTGCTCTTACTTGTCACCGGGCCCATGTGAGCCCAATCTTGTAGCTCCAAAGCAAATTGACGATCGTGGAAAGAAAAAAATCACAGAACGCTACACACCCGCTCCAGAGCTAGTTTGGGTACAGAAGAAAGAACGATTTGTTCCACCTAGCTCAACAAGGGGAGAGTCCCATGAAGCTTCTAGCTCCTCATGTAATGCATCCATAGAGGTAAAAGCTTCTCCACATCGTCGACCTACAATAGTGGACCTCCATAAAGCTATAAAGGAATCCACACCTCCCAGTGTTCAAGAATCACCTGATGAACCACTTCAAGTTCGATCTTGGGAGAGTACCTTACCACCCTTGCAACTCGATGAGGCACCTAAGGTAATAGAAAACTACTGGAAAAAATCCTCACCTATTATCGACTGGAACAATTGGTCTCAAAGGGTGACGAGCACATTTCAAACGATATGATCTACCCAAGGAAGGGGGGAATGTTTGCTGAATGTTATCATTCACTCACTCCCCTCTCAACCTTCCTCCCTGACCTCTCAATATCCCAATCTTAGGGAATGTATATATACAGCCTTAAACTCACAAAAAACAAAAATAATAAAGAGCAAGAGCAATTAGCAAACGAGTATGCACAATAAAAGTCAAAACATTGATCCAGACCTACACATTCACATCTGGTACACTGAAACAGAAACATATGTCATAAAACACCTTTGATCCTCATCACTTGAGTCATGGAGGGTAGGTAGGATTAGTACGATACGAGTGTTTCTATTTTAGAGTTGAGTGATTAGCAAAATTCTTTCTTCCCACTGATGTGCCTCCTAGAGGTGTTCTTTGTGTTTTCTCGTGTGTACAGGAACGTGTTGTTGTAGTTAGGATTCGGACCTTCATGGAATCTTTCTCTCATCCACTTCAAATCAAGCGCGACCATCAACACAAACAGGTGTTTCTTGTCCATTAGCATTGCCCCTTATCTTTTTTGCATCCATGTTTGTCTGCTTTAATTGTGATTGGTAGCATAATATTCAATGCATTTGCTTAGTATCAAATATTTAATTCAATGTAATCTTTTGTCATAATCATTTGTCTAGGTTTAAAAATCAAGCAGTCCGACTAAGCTAGTTTGACCAAGTTAGGTGTTAGAGATCTTCTCTTAATACCATAGGGAATGCCTTCCTAATAATCAATGGTTACTTAGGTTCTTAATCCCATTTAGGCAGCATTGTGTGAAATGTACTAGGTCTTTCTAGTGGGCTTGACCCTATTGACCTTTAGCTTAAGTATTATAAAGGGAGTTTACTAGTGTGATGAGCCTGGGGAGGTGTATTAGTGTTATATGACCCCCCAAAGTTACAAAATTAAAATGTTGAAAACGAACAAACAAAAACAAATCAAAGTGCCACAATGTAAAATCTTAAGCTGGAAGAGAAATCTCAGCTTGATTGGGTACTTCACTCACATGTATCGCCTATGGTACTAGAGCCCTAGAGGTTCCCAGTGTGGGCGCTTTTCCTTGAAAAGCAAAAAACCCAAGGCATACAAAATAAGCACACACATCAAAGATGAATCACTGTGAAAAGACTTGGGGGGATCAAAGAAAAGGTAATCAGTCAGGCGATGATTTCATGAGAAATTCCTTTTATCGTAGCTTAACTACAAGGTCTTCTAGGTATAGCCTCTAGTCAGCCCTCGAACATGAAATACTTCGCTCTCGCGATTAAACAACTTAATTGACCAGAGAAAATTAAGAAGCTTACCCATGGTATTAATAGTCGATCTCTAGTGCCTTTCGATCGTTAAATTAGCGACCCCAGACTTGTTTAATGTTTTACCTTTACATCTGTTTATGCATTTGATTACAATGCAATTTAATGTTTATTGCTGACAAATTGTTAAAAATTCTGTTACCAATCAATTTGTCTGCCTAAAACTACATATGCTTTTTAATCGCTTATGAGAATGCAATTACTGTGCCAATGTTGTTTGATTTTGCAGTGACTGAAGAAGGCTAAGGACATTCATCTCAAATGCTCTTCCACCTCGATGAACGAGCTTCAACTCAATAGCTTCCGAAGATGGAATCTACATCAGGAAGGGGGGCATGTTAACCCTCACGGCTCACGGACACCCTATCACCTACGAAGGACGTTGTAACCTACAACGGACATTGTATTATTTATTTGGTAGAGTCAGGTACCGGGCTTGTCGGTCCAATAGGAAAAGGATAAGAGTGATCGCCGATGAGAGGCGCACTCTAACTGGAACATTCACGGGATTAGTTGGCTAAGCATGGGCGCCCAAGTGTGAATGGGGCAAGCTCATATAAAAGTCAACTAAACCTAAAATCCACTCATTCTCTCATTTGTGCAATAGAAGAGTGTTCTTGCTCCATCTCCATCTCCATCTTCTTCTTCTTCACCTCCTTATGTGTGTGTGTATATGTGTGTGTGTGTGTGTGTGTGTGTGTGTGTGTGAGAGAGAGAGAGAGAGAGTGTGTGTGTGTGTGTGTGTGCGATCGAGCATTGCGAAGGCACGGCGGCGGCGAAGCGGTTGAGCGCGACGAAGCTGTGGCTCCTTCTTCTTCGCGGAGAGGAATCCTCCACGAAGCAAGCATAGAGCGGTGAGTGACACACCATCGCCTTCTTTGAGCTTACTAGTTTAGGCTTGTTGTGTGCTTGGAGCTATTTGTGGCTCGCACACAGTGTATCGGCAAGTTCCTTGCATTGACACGTGCAACATGCGCGCACAATGTACATCATTCATACATTTTTTTTTCTTTCTTGAATGGTGACATATTTGAGGAAGTTTATGTAGCACAGCCTCGGGGTTTTATCAAGAAAGGACAAGAGGATAAAGTGTACAGATGTAAGAAAGCTTTCTATGGGTTGAAGAAATCTCCTTGTGCTTGGTATGAGAAAGCTAATACTGATTTGGCCAAACGATGCTTTCCTAAAAACATTCTAATAGAAAGCACATTGTATGTAAAGTGTGAGGGTGATGTACTTCTCATTGTCGTTCTCTATGTGGATGATTTGTTGATCATTGAACCAAATGTGAGACATATTGTTGAATTTAAGGATGATTTGAATGCTACTTTCAAGATCCAAAATTTGGGCATGTTGCATATTACTTGGACATACAGTTCAAGCAGTGTGATGGTGGTATTTCCTTGTGTCAGACAAGTTACATAGAGACATTGCTATGTAAGTTTGGACTTGAGGATTGCAAACCTATTGCCACTCCCATGGAAACAGGTTTGAAATTGAGTCTTCATGATGTTGGTGATCTTGCCAATGTCACTCTTTACCAAACTAATGTTTGTTGCCTTATTTATGTATGCAACAGAAGGCCAGATATTCAGTTTGCAGTGTCACGGGTTAGCAAATTTATGCATAGCCCAAGGTCTAAGCATTGGCAAGTTGTCAAGAGGATTTTTCGCTACTTGGGTGACACTTTACATCTTGGCTTGTTTTATCCCAAAGAACGAAAATTGCCCCCAGACTCACATGCTTTTTCGAACTCATATTGGATTGGTTGTTTTGACACACAAGTGTCCACAAGTGGTTTTTGTTTCATGCTTGGTAGTTCATGTATCTCATGATTGAGGAAGAAGAAACCTATTGTGGCCATTTCTAGTTGTGAGGTTGAGTACAGGGAAGTCTTCACAGCTAACTACGGTTGAGTGTGTATGGCTCAGATGCCTTATGGATGATTTGGTGTTGGGCAGAACACTACCAACACTATTTACACTGACAGTCAGAGTGCATTGGCAATTGCGAGGAACCCAGTTTTTCAGCTCGCACAAAGCACATTGGGATGCATTAACACTATGTCATGGAGGGGCTCTTAACAGCAGGAGAGATCAGCTTGGCTTATGTACCAACACAGGACGAGAAGTTCGAAGCTTTCTGCAAAGCTTTGGGCTTACTCCCCTTTGTGGACTAATCATGTCCTCAATGCATGGCACTGCCCTGTACTCCATGTGCCAGCTCTCGTTCACCGCATCACTCCCATGAGGGATTTGTTACCATATACATGTAGTAGTGATGTGTGTGAACACACTTAGAACCACCAAGGCATTTTTTTCCTCACGAGGAGGTTTTTTCCTCCATGCATTGTATATATGTCCATCACTCTAGGGCTATCTTTCCATTGCAAACTAAGTAATATACTCTCCGTTGTGTGCCTTCAGCTTCCTTCTTCTTCTCCAAGCTATGTGTGTTTTCCCGCAACCCTAAGCCAACATGGCTTGGGTGTTGGACATCAAGTTTCCACCAATATCTTCACTGATTATTAAGCACATTGACCGTTATAAGTAACCCAAAAGTTAGCATGCAATACTAGGAGAATACTAGGCACAAATATCTTGCTGCCTTCAAATTTAAGGACACTCTCTTTTCAAAATTTCTAGACTTGTTCTTCTTCTTCTTCTTTCTTCTTCAACATTGATTGGCTATCAAAGGAGCAAAGAACAATACATGGAACTTCTTAAATCACAAGTAAGGCTCTCCATCTACTCCTTGAGAATCATACAAGTATCACTTAGAGTATTTAAAGGACTTTTAACCTTAAATTTCAGAGCATTGCTTGAATGTGCATACTCCATGAACCTAAAAATTGCATAGGATTGTAAGCTGCCTACACCTACACTACTACATAAAGTGTAAAGTTCACCAAACTATACACTATATAAAATTACGAATGTGTATTAACTCTAAAGCTGAATACATTATTCACCCTGCAAGACTCCAAATTGTAAAGACTACAAAGTGCATATCACCACATTCCCTTTTCACCCATTCTTTAGTTTCGCTTCTTTGCAGCATCAACACCTTATTCAAGAACTTCACTTTTATCCATATCATCAAGAGGACATAAGATTCAAGGCTCAAAGATCCATCTCTAATAAAAGAGAGACACTAGCACAATCACCCAAAGTATTTGTGATCCCCAAATAGGCCAATAGCACAATTACACAACTCATCCTTTTGGGTGGCCACTAATAGGCATTAAAAGTTAGGATACATATTGAAAACCAAAAAAAAAAACAAAACAAAACAAGTCAAACTATTGATAGACATCCAAGCTATCGTCATTAATGGAGAGCAAGCATAGCTGGGAGGAAACATCCCCTTTCAAGCGTCATAAAACTATATATTAAGTGTCAAGAAAAACCGATTGAATCAAAAAAATGTTTCAAAAACAACACAAAACTAAAATTGCTCTTCCTTCCATTGATCATTCTCTACACATACATGAGGTTCCTAAAGGTAAAAGTTGGAAACACAAGAAGTTACAACTATCCAAGTGATAGAAAATACAAAACCCAAAAACAAGATGTAAGATATATATGTAGGGAAAATACCTAAAGCCATTCATGTTTAAAAAGTATTACACTCATGCTTTAATCTACATGGTTTACTATCCAAAATCCAAATCGAAACGCAATCAAAGCTTCTTTGATCATATAATGATGCCTTGCGAGCAACACCGTGGTGATTCCATTGTTGAATAAAGATAAAATAGTTGATTAAGTACTAGAAATAGGAAGGGTGTTATAAAATGCTTTTAAAAGAGAGCATACCAAGGAATGAATGTAGGGTGAGAGGAAAGGAAGGGAGAAAATCTACTCAAAAGACATTTAAAAGAGTTTTCGGACAAAAGAAAGAGAGGGAATGAAAAGAGGACATATTTGAAAGAAAAGAGATAAAAAGACGATAAGAAGCTCTAATTTATTTTACAAAGACTATTTACAAAGAAATTGTAACTTAGAAGATTCTTAGCTATTGCGCTTTGCAAGAAGATCTACGTGTATGGTGTGCACATGCTTGTGGATATGAGGGTTGCAATTGAGAGTCCACAGTGGCTAGGAGAGAAAGGTGTGTAGGATGCAAGCTCAAAAGTGATCAAACGTGGAGCACTCATGTAGGGTATAATCCTCAAACTCTTGAACTTGCAAGCTCCTTTCAAGGGGCACAATGTGCATACACAAAGGAACTCTTCCTTAGCATCCCAATACCTCGTCTCACATAGAAAAAGTAGGAGATAAGCACAAACACACACACACACACACACACACACACACGCACATACTTGCAAGGGGCACAATGTGCATACACAAAGGGACTCTTCCTTAGCATCCCAATACCCTGTCTCACATAGAAAAAGTAGGAGCTAAGCATGCGTGAGTGCGCGCGCGCGCACACACACACACACACACACACAAAGAACAAATCTAGAGGGTTTTTAGACATATAGAGAGATTCTTTAAACAAGGATAGAAAGATTTTATTTCATAAAAGAGGTAAGTAAGAGAGAGAGAGCAAGAAAACCCTACATTTAGAAAGAAATGTAGCTAAATAAACTTTTTGGAATAAAAAGGGTGACAAATGGATTCTCTCATAAAATGGAAGTAAGGGAGAATGATATTGATGTAAAAGAAACCAGTTCAAGTGTATGGATTTCTCTTTGAATCTTTTTCTTTTTTAAGTGCTCAATTGAGCTTGAATTGCATTAAACACAAAAGGTTACAAAGAGCCCTAGCATATCCTTTAAAACGGCTAAACATGTTAACACTAGGTTGTGGAGCCCTGGTGGGCACGTGTCCTTCCTTAGGGTTTTGTGTAGGATAACCTTCCCTCACGTCTGCGTCAAAGGAAGAGTCACTAGCTGATAGATAGGGGTCTTGAGTAGTACTGCCTTTGGTTCCCATTGAGGGCGTAGAGCCTAATGTGGAGGAATAATGGGTGCCCATATAAACAGAGACACTCTCTATATGTTGGTGCTCTAACAGACGACTAGAGAGTAGGTTCATGTGACCTTGACACCTAGAAGAGTTGGTGAGTGCTCATGAAGGCCGTTATAAGACCTAGGGTAACTGAACATAGGATCCTCCTCCCTACCGCCCCTTATATAGGCTTAGCTCCTAGCTCTTGCCCTAAGCGGATCCCCAGTCCGCACTGGTCTAGTCCAAGCCTTGGCCTAGGTCCCTGACCCCCTAGGTTGGGCCTTGCCCCGTAGGACCCTTGTCCTGACATTACTCCCCCCTTAAGGAAGAGTTTTCGTCCTTGAAAACACAAGTAGTAATATCTTCTTAAGAATACTGATGTTTTCTTTATTGATGTCCCATTACGTGAGCTGATTGTCTGTATGACCGATAATTGGTGCAGTGAGGAGGTTCAATGAAACCAAGAGCAACGTCTTGATTTTCAACATTGTTGTCCTTTTGCAACCACTTGGGTCTAAATGGTAACTCCATTTATAACTCACTTGAGTACTATAAAGGAGTAACCACAACTAAGAGTTGTCCAAAGGCATAACCAGTTTTCATATCTTCTGAAGGAACTAGAATAATGCAAGAAAACCTTGGCGCAATTGTCCATTAAGTTGAGAGCCAGATTTCCAACTCGCGTGAGTATCTTAAAAAGCTTCATAGCTACGAAGAAGTAGAGTAGGGTGTGTCCTTATGTCCGACTTTTGAACATATTGGAACACATATGACTACATGTTCATCCCTAATGAAGGTTACTTGCCAACATACTTTGTCAGCACACTTGGTATGTCACGTATGAAACTATTGAAACAATCTCCAACCCCACCACAACAGGTGTTCAAAGTTGAAAACCGTACTTAAGCAAATTCTAGGATAGGGAGAAAATCATCTATTCACAAATGCATTGTGCTAACGTATGCTCTTAGCAGATCTTTTAGCAGAAGAAATATTTGTAAGTTGCCCATCCAACACGAGATGAATAGCAGCAGTAAAAGTGAGGTGTTGTTCCCCAACCACTTACAGACAGTCTTCCCTGATTGTCGATAAACTAGGACTCAATCATTGAGTATCCAACTATACATTTTATATGGAGTGAAGACAACCAACTAGGTTGAAAGCGGGTGGACTAGAGTAAGCTCCCAGAGTTTAGACTATCCAACCATAGACACCCATCCTGAGCCAGTGCCTTGTATGGCAGGGTGTAAACTCGCAATAAATCTGCAGGAGAGATTGCACATGCAGTGCAAAAAGGTGCAGAGAGAATAAAGTCCATGAATTGACAGGCCGCTCCAAATAAATCAGTGTTAAGCACTAGGGCCCATAACACCTAGTGTGCATACATTTAACACAAATTTATCCAAACCACAATTCCATGACAAGACTTTCCCGGTACATAAGTGAAAGCCTTACAACAAAAGTTGGACCATAACAGAATGTGAAAGATCAGTCACACCTAGGTACCAACCATGAAACATTCTTAGTAACTTAGCATACTTGGCTTAATGTAGAAACGACCCTCCGTTAAGGTGGTTTCACAACACTTGTCATCAAAACAAATCTGTACTGAGTACCCGACAATTTCTGGCCACTGAAATTGTTCCTGATATTGTGTGCTCCAAATGGTCTAATAAACAGATGCGACGAGCACGTAGGGACTTCGTCGCGACACATCATTGAGAATTGGGCGCCAGTGTCAGTCGTCGCAAAGACTCATATTCACCACATGTGGAATATATCTCAAATAAAGATGGCCGAAAAAGCGACATCCATCAAGTACAAGATGTACTTGTGTGTGGAGGAACTGCAAAACACTCCGCGATAAAAGTGAGAGGGATCCTCATTATCTTGCTCCACACTGGCTAAACCGAACTCCTTGAGTTCTCAAACCATGTTGACCACATGTGGAATATGTCTCAAATAAGGATGGCCGAAAAAGCGACATCCATCAAGTACAAGATGTACTTGTGTGTGGAGGAACTGCAAAACACTCCGCGACAAGAGTGAGAGGGATCCTCATTATCTTGCTCCACACTGGCTAAACCGAACTCCTTGAGTTCTTAGACCATGTTGTATCTCAGGTGACAACATGTGCCAAATTGAACCCTAAAAGTAGGTTCGTAATAGCATAAGGCAGAAAGATAGATAGGACACTTAACCCAAAATACTTTGTGCCGACATGTCCTTGGCATGACTCTGTAACAATCAAGTGTACTTATACGTCTTGAAAAACCAAGCAAAGCATACTAAAAATGGAATAAAACCAAATCAATAGATGCGTACCTGAAGATTTGAACGTAATGTACACTTACTTGTATTCAAATGGAGAGGAGCACGTCCCCTACCTGAAAAACAAGCAGCATTGCACTGGAAACCGTGGGTGTTGCCTTTGCAATCCAAGCCCTTGGATTAGAATCTACGTTGGCAAACCCCTTGGTAAAACTCTTTGTAGAAACTACTCAACTAGCTGAACCGTGTACAGAATGATTGGAATCAACTTGAAGAGTGTCCGTCCGCTACCACGTGTGGTAGATTGTGGAATTCTTTCCTTGAAAGTATAACTGGGAGAGATCAACTGTGATCCTTAATGCCTATGGGGTGATGTAACAATCACCCGCCGGGTCTTACCCCAAAACAGTATGTCCATAGACACGCCATAGTGCTATAGACAGCAGGAAATCCACAAAAGTGAACTGCCGAGCACTTATGGACAACCATGCTGTCGCAACTAATTGCTGCATCTATACTTTCCTGTAGAGAGCAGCTGTTGTGAGTTGAAGATTATCAAAAATTCAACTTGAGTGTTGCACTGACAACATGTAGTGCAAAAATGACACCCTAAACATCCGTAATGAATAGACTCTTGCTTGTCCATTAACATCGATTTGTACTTCCTTGGGTAGATCTTGAAAACAATCACCCAAAGAATGTCAATAGTTGGGCCTTACCCTTGGCTTGACAACGGCTCTTAGCCTGTTTGGCTCAAAGCCCTTATGCAAAATAGTGTTCAATCGACGAACCGATGAAGATTAATTTGAGTAGCATCTTAGCCACGTGATAGCCGTGAGGTAGAGCGTCTTGGCTCAAACTAACTCACGATAAAAACATGTATCAAAAGCTTCTTAGAAGAGTTTCATTATTTTTTTTTCTTAGAGAGAGATCAAAAAGAAGAGCATGGAGAGAGATCAAAAAGAAGAGCATGTTGGGCTGAGGAACTTTCCTTAAATTTTTAGTGTGTGTGTGTGTGCCCAAAATGTGTGCTCTTAGACATCTTAAGCCTGATTGGCAACTTATCCTATAAGCATGCAAATTTGCCGGTATTACTCTCTCATCAAGAGAGGAAAGAGCAAACACAAGCCACAGCATGTATGGGGTCGTGACTTGGCAAAAATGACTTAATATGGCACTTCGCCTGTAAAATAAGTCCTAGAGTTAGGTTCCATTTAGTGGTATTGTGCATTGACTGCAACCATAAATTTAAACAATCCAAAGCTTAGTTTGTCAGTGACAGAGTATCTAGTGTGATAGCGGAAACGTAATCTCTGAAGCGGTGGAATTCATGCCACCTGGTTAGCATGCCTTGCATGCCCTAATTTTCTCGTGACTCCAAGTACCTTGGCACCAGGGAGAAGCCTTGCTTTATGTAAAATTGTCAAAGCACTTTGCTTTACACAACCGATAGTATTTTCCAACTGAAATGTGTAAACATGGAAAAATAAATAAAACTGGATATGGTCTAACCTGGTCATCTTGCTAAAATCAGTTGCCTGGAGATGTCGGAAGAAAAACTGGATCAAATGTAGAGCATAATGCTCACTGTTCCACGTGAGAAAGTTGGCCTGAAATATCCTGCAGGCATATGGAGAAATTCCCCAAGGCGGTGTGCTCATAGCATACCCCAAACGGAAAAAATCTTAATGTAAGAGTCATAAATGGAAGCCTTGCTTCTTATAAATATGTTTGTGCTGATAGCCAACAGATGTGGCTGCAGATATCATAACAAAAAAGAATCGACGGTGTTGAGCCATTTCAATTGCAATTGACCAGTACTATGTGGTAAGCATCCTCTGTCAGCTTCAAGAAACAGTAAGAAAGAGTCGGCCATGCCGAGCAACTTGTTGCCTTCAACAAGTGCAAAAATAGGTCGTGCCTGTCGCCTTGAGATACTAAAAAATAAGCCCTTGCCATTAATGTATGCAACAAAATTGAGTGCTTATGTGATGTTAGAGGCCGTGCCTATGCATGTTAGATATATGCAATAGAGGCGATGCACATTCCATCTAGGTCAAATGCTTCATAAGCAATTGACAGCCCTGTTGTTGTTACATCACTTCGTGGTCGATGATTTGAAAGATGTATGGTAAGTGTATCACGTCATTCTCATACATTACCTTATGTAGAGATATGACCAAAATTGTGTCACCAGTTATGCCGATGGCAATAAACCCAAAATCGACTGCGTACCTCATTAAGGTCCTCCCTATTGACCAATCTTGTCGATGCTAAAATTAAATGTATTATCGAGGGGAAACTGCAAATAGTACGAAAGCAGTAACCCCACATTGGACTACACCGGCCGTGCTCATTAGCACCCTTGCACGGAGTCTTGCTCATGTCAATACCAGTCATAGCCTTATTGACCATCACTGCTAGGCAACGTTGCCGCCTTGCATAAACCATGAGGGTAATCAACTTGATAAAAACAAAATTGAAAAAGGTTACCTTGTTTCCGTTCTTGTATTCGAATACGGTGTATTCAAAGTCGTGCGTCGCTAATCATGTGTTGATGTTAGCCTTACTTTGGCCAGTCGAAATTCATACCGAGGCCCCTCGCTAGCTGTCAATTGTCGGATAAACCGAGGATATAATGTATTGACCATGGTCATAGTTGAGTTGTAGATAAGCTCTCTTATGATCCGCAAACCAAGCATCGACATCGTCTTGGCCATCTTACCCGATTTCTCAATAAGCAATCGTTGCAGCAGCATGACAATGGAAATCCCCATCAAATCGAAGACTTATCCTACTGCAAGGGTGGGAGAGCGGTGTTTTCCCGTGCACACCTGCCCTTATTTTATTTTGTGATTGCCCTAAGGCCAATGGCCATTGGGTGCATAGTGTGAAAATAACAAGCTTCAAACCTTGGCAAGGGCGAGCAGGCCGTCGAGGGCGCCAACGAGAGAGAGATATGGCATTCTGTCACCTCTCGGCCAAGCCCCTGTGATGACGAGAATTTTCCCCCCTGGCCTCGCACTATAATTGAGCCTTTCCTCGTTGCGTTTCACCGTGCCCGACAAATCACCCTACCTTCCCTAAATACACTAAGTGACTTCATAAGGCAGCACAAAGTGCTTCTCGAACTTGATGCAAGGCAATTCCCTGACAACGACATCAAAAATGTGCGCGTTTGCCACACGTGTTGAAGTTAGGGACTTGCCAAGCACCATGTGCGAGCAACAGAGGGCTGCAAGCACTCAACTAGGGTATGTCGCCGTGAAGGATTCCTCGTCGCAAAGAAGAGGGATGGCCTCCACTGTGAGCCGTCTCCGCTGTACTCAACCGCCGATGCCACCGCAATACTCTCTCTCTCTCTCTCTCTCTCTCTCTCTCTCTCTCTCTCTCTCTCTCTCTTGCAAGCATACACACACACACACACACACACTCGTGAGCACACAATGGAGAAAGAGATGGAGATAAGTCAAGAGCACTCTTCTTTAGCATGCACCCTTCAAGATAGGGGATTTAGGTTACAATGGCCCTTTTAGATGAGTTTGACCCATTCACACCTAAGGGTCCATATTGGCCGGTCAAAGTAAAAATAATGTCAAATGAATTATGTGGTGTGACTCTCGTCGGCGATCAACCAAACACCTATAGGACCGACAAGCCCGGCCCCTAACTCAAAACAATGTGATATGGTATCCGAGAATGTTAATTGAGCTGATGTCCATTTGCAAAGCTCAAAACCAAGCGATGGGGAGCATTGGAAAGTCACCAATCCTCTTATTCACACCGTAATCACTCCACTGATTCGGAGTTCACTTGTAACGACTTTAACACAAAGGTCAGCACCAAGCCATAGGGAGCATTAGGCAGTCACCAAGCCTCCTATTTGCTCAGTGATGACTCCATTGCATGACCCGTAATCACATCATCACAGGGTCTTCGTCGTCAATTAACAGCTACGAAGACCCACGCCTTTCACTATGGGACCCCACATAGACCAATGCCTAGTCGTACCTTTCTAGAACCTAATCTCTTCCTTCCACTTGAGAGCATCTATAGATTTTAAAACATTTTTCAAAAAACTTCCTAGAAAATCCACCTAATTGAGCCTTTACACCAGAGGGGGGAGAAATTTGTTATGTATGTTGAGGTTGGACCGTAAAACACCTTAAGATTTCATGCGGGCTTCCATACTCATTTCCCTTGCCATGACATCTCAGCTCTCATCTGAACTGGTGAGGGTGTAGAAAAATTTAGCAAATAAAGCGAGGTGATGAGTGATAGGATCAAGGATGCCAAGCCCACCTTGAGCTTTTGGTTTAGCAATAGCCGCCCATTTACCCCATTGCCATGGTTTGCCAGCCATTAGTTATTTCTCCACAAAAACTTCTTGATTGGTTTCAAGGTGAATCTCTCCTCTTATTGCGGCTTATTCCAACATTGCAATAAGAGGCAAGGTTCAAGCGAAAAACCAAAGCGACACCAAGGGGCAACCTTCAAGAATGGATCCTTGACATCAAAGCAACCAACTATTCTTGAATTAAAAAGGAGTTTTGAGGAGCTCCCTTCCCCAAGAATACTTACTTTGACAAATTCACTGACCAAACCCAAAAGTCTACAGTGTCTCTTGCACAAATGATCAAGTTATCCTATCATGCAACTTACCAAGGTCCAGTTGTAGAAGGACACATTCATGTTTCATGAACTTTGACACATTCCATACCTACCATGGCCACTTGGATGCTCTCATATATTGATCTACTTTTAATAAATCCATGTTGGTGGGGAGAGATAACAAGTAACACAGGAGTTTGATCTTTCATCAATTAGTTTAACCAAGACCTTGTACACCATTCTCATCATTGTGATTGGTCTCCAATGTTTTAGTTGAGAGCAAGTTAATTGTTTGGTGATGAGATTAATCATTCCTCTCTTCACCCCTCATGCAAGCATACCTTTAGTAAAGACTCTATTAACCTTATGCAAGCAAGACAGACCCAAAACCTCATTCTATACAAAACTCGATCAAGATCCCATCCCATCTTGGTGACTTTTCTTTGCCCAGCTTTTAAAGTGTCATCCAACATTCATCTAGGATAAAGGGCCTTTCCAAGTAGTTCACTCGGTCAGACTACACGGATGTTGGGATGGCCGCAATAATCTTCATCCTAGCTTCTCTAATAATGGGAGGGAGAATCTTCCTTTCCAATGATTTGGCTAAGATGATCTAACATAACTTTGCCCATGTAATCAGAGTTGTTGGTCTGGACTCCTTGGTTTACTGATGAAGGAAGAGATGGTAACCTTTCATTATCTTACCTTGATTGTTCTGAGTGAGAAACGAGCCACTAACCAATTATTTGTGCAGAGGGAAGACTCTCTCTCTCTCTCTCTCTCTCTCTCTCTCTCTCTCCCTCGGCTAGATCTTTAAGGTCTCTTGGGTTCAACTCCTCGTCAACTAGATCTTTAAGGTCTTGAGCTCAACTCCTCGTCGGCTAGATCTTTAAGGTCTCTTGGGTTCAACTCCTCATCGGCTAGATCTTTAAGGTCTCTCTCCTCGTCAACTAGATCTTTAAGGTCTTGAGTTCAACTCCTCGTCGGCTAGATCTTTAAGGTCTTGAGTTCAACTCCTCGTCGGCTAGATCTTTCAAGTCTCTTGGGATAGTTTCCTACGACGTTAAAACTCCTTCTTCTTCTTCTTCTTCTTCTTCTTCTTCTTCTTCTCTCTCTCTCTCTCTCTCTCTCTCTCTCTCTCTCTCTGCAAGAGCATTAGACCGCTTCATCTACCCCGCCAATCCCCCAACACGCGTGATGAACTCCGTGTACACACTGACTGCAAGGCAATTGGTGAACTCCCTGGCCAGTTCCAATGGATGCCGTTGGTGCTAACATGCCATGGTCTACCTCTCTCAAGGATTCCGTCTCTCCTGCTACCTCCTGTTGGTCACAATCCAAGTTGTGCCATGTGGCCAGGTGCCCATAAACATCGCAGCTTTAGCGTTGTTGAAAGTGGCAACACACGGGCAAGGTCCCACAAGCATAGTCAGCTTAGTGCAAGAAGAAGCACGAGCAGAAAGAGGAGGTAGATCTCCCTTGCACACAAGATTAGACTATAGCATGATGGACACATCTAAAATGCAACAATGTATAAATGAGAGGTGCAATAGGGAGGATGGAGATGGGTTCTACAAATTTAATGCTAAGTTTGACATTGCCGCTTCTAATATGCAAGAGCAAACGCAAATGCAAAGACAAGAGACCATTTCATATAGCAAACTCAAAACAACCGCCAAGAGCAAGCGCAGAGCAATCACACAAGAGGACGAAAGGTCATGGGGAGATGAGACTCCCAGAAGGGCCTCAAAGGGCGATACCACTTGGAGAGAGAGAGAGAGAGAGAGAGAGAGAGAGAGAAAATTTAAACACATTATTCACTTTCTCTTCAAACAGAGGATTGTTGGAGTCCACCTTCAATTTCCCAACATTGAGCATGTTGCACACCTACTTACTCGCTCGTCTTTGTAATGGGTAGCAACCATTTCTTCCAACCAATCAAACAATATGCATTTTCTAAAAAATATCTTCATTTTCATTACCAAAAAGGGGGAGGCACCACTAAGGCCTTATCCCTTTGGGACGGGCCAAAAAGTAGCAAAGCTTTTCAGTCCACGTTATCATAGCTTTGTGTACCCACCGCTCTAGGTTTTGTAAAAGCATGCTTAGGGCTTAAGCATATTCTTAGCCTGCTAAATGAAGTGATCCTCCTAGATTGCTTCCCACTTAAAGGCCAGATCATGGGTTCACTAGCTCGACATTGATTTAAAACATTCTTTGCAAACAGTACAATGGCATGACAAAACATTATTACCATAGACACATAAGGAGACAGAGAACTTGAAATAATCATACATGTATTCCAAGAGTTTAAATCACCGCTGCAAAGTGTCAAGGATCTCCACACTTGATGAAAACAGAGACACTAGGCTAGTTTATCACTTTATTCATCAAAGACCACACAAATTCAAATTATCATGAGAATTAAGCACAACACTAACACAAGACTGACCCACATTCAAGCATGTAGTGGGTTGCTTATGTGTTTTTCTTATCGTTGCAATAAATGACACACCGACTTGTGGAGAGCTATAGCTCACCAACTCATGAAGTGCAGGCGAGGCAACATTTACAACCCCAAGTTGCTATGTATTGCTCAAGATCTTATTAGCAGACCTCTGTGGGCACCAACAATAATAACTACCATTCTCACTCAAAGTCAGTGTGGTAAAGCTTGCAAGAAGCAATGATCATTCGCAAACAAATTATCAATATGAAGGGGGAAATTCTAAATGCAAGGAATGTATGGCATGGCAAATCCCTTTACTAAGACATCACTTCAAGAAAAAAGGAGAATCAATTCAAAAGAGCTTCAAGCTCTCTATTTCAAAGCTGCCTTGTACAGATTCTGACAACAAACTTGTAAAACAGACAAGGGCCTGAACACGGAAGAACTGTCACAGTCGCTGGTCGGGCCTTTTCACCACCAGCCACCACCGACAGCCAGTCATCCACTCCTGCAACCAGTGGAATTTCTGCTGTAGATTCCGCCTGCTGACGTGTCCCTCTGCTGTCGTGGCACCCTTCCATCGACCTGTGATGGCTGGGAATGGCCCTTGGTGGCCATTCTGCAGCAAGGTCCCAGCAGCAACTGCAGAATGCTCCTCCCAGGGCCATTCCCTATCCCTTATAAGCAATAGCTACCGGAACTAATGGCACCATAAATTATGGTGAACCTCATTCATTAAGATTTTCAATCATACTCCCCATGCAATGATTGGAATGGCTTTACACTCATTAAACACTATTAGAAAATTTTATGGCCTACAAAAAAATTACCCTTACCATATGTCTCACCGTTACGCACAGACAGATAAGCTTGCAATGAATTTCAAAGTCCTCAATTACAAAACAATACGTACTCCTCATAGCCTGTAAAGAAGGTGACTTGGTTGTCTAACAATAGATTTTACAAAGAAAAGACACTGCTTGTCAAGATTAGCCACCCAAGTGCAAATATTTCTGCAAGTGGCAGTCCGCCACAACCATAAATTAACAATGAAAGGTCATCCAAAAAAAGTCAAATAAGGTTTCAAACAGTAAAACTACATTGAAGATAGTAATATCACCTATCAAAGCCACTGAAAAAACTGGAAACATCATAGCTATCTGTCTAGAATACAGTGACATCTTGTCACAATTTTGATGGCGTGGTAAGCTGGACACTCAAAAGGCAGGACACTAGACATAAACATAATCCAAGCAGGTGCCAGAACTGATGACATTTGCTGATGGAAAGACCTCTGTAATTCGCACCGCTATTCACAGGCTGCTGATGTGGCACAC
Organism: Adiantum capillus-veneris; assembly: GCF_014529385.1. Taxonomy (NCBI): domain Eukaryota; kingdom Viridiplantae; phylum Streptophyta; class Polypodiopsida; order Polypodiales; family Pteridaceae; genus Adiantum; species Adiantum capillus-veneris. The sequence continues at coordinate 155,978,142 of NC_140944.1, forward strand.
TGTATGGCAGCTGCAGATGTGTTTTCCGCCCAGCTATTAGAGGGTCATGTTTTTAGCAACTCCATGCTTTTGGGGGCACCCAGTTTAGGGATCCCTTGTATCTATGAAAGAGTGCCTGGCGGGAGATGACTGTAGATCATTGCATGGTTGCAAATAGCAGTCTCTCTCTCCCTCTGGCAGTTGTACTCTAATTATCAATAAAGAAAGGAGTATTGAAAGGGCAAGTTTGCATCCGTACAACGTATGGACAGGATCCGCACAGTACGGATCCGTACGGATGTTTTTTTTTTTTTAATCGTGCAATGTGCGGTTTGCAGTACTTATTAGAGTTAGGACTTCGTACTTCAGTCTTGGATTATCATTATGTATTTTTTGGCTTGCCCCAAAGGGGTGAGGCCTTAGTGATGCCTTCCCTTTTTGCTAATGAAAAAGGAAAGCTTATTTTTAATAAAAACACATTTTTTTATTGGCTGGATCAGATAGTGCATACTCATTACAAAGATAAGCAAATATTTATTGAATCATGAAAGGTGCAATTCTAGACTACAAGGCCGCCAAATTAGAGTTCTGATCTAAATGCTTTTATTTTAATTATCTAGCTGATAAAACCACCTTTGTGACGTGGCCGCATGGGGAAACACAAGAAGGGACACCATAGCAGCATATGGCGGATTGAGGGTGGTGTAGGAAGGCGGTGTCCCCTCAGTGGCATGGGATGATAGCAAGGCGACAAAAGTAGCGACAACTATTGGAGGTGGTGTTGTGTCAGCCCACGTAGAGGACAAGTCGACGAGGGCAGCAAAGCCAGCAGCAGATCTTGGGCGCAGCACAGGGCATGGCAGACAGACCAAAGGTGAATGGAGAAATGGGAGTGGTTACAGAGGTGCACAGCAGGGGCGGGTGCTGCTTCTACGGAAATAAGAGGGGAGTGGCCTCGGTGAGTGGCACAACAGGCTGGAAGAGCAGCAAGTTTTCAGGCAATTAGGCGCCTCTGGCGGAGGTTCATTGAAGGAGTAGGCCCAGGGCTTATGGGGGTGGATGGTAGCGGTGCAATGGAGGGGCCTAGAGCTATTAATCCTATAAGAGCTTCAGTTGCCTCTGCTGATGATGTTCTGAAAAAGGCTCTAACTAGCACATTTCAGAAAGAAAAGAAGCATTTCAAAGGAAGAAAATGCAGAGCTTGTAATCGCTAGCAATGTAGAGAGTTGAGCAGACATCCCACGAACAAGCTAGTGCAAAAGAGTCCAAGAAGAATCTTGCAAATCCAGAGTCAGAGGTGCCTAATAACTTTGAAACTGGTGGTGGTAATTCTAATTTGGCTCAAAGAGAGCTGTGTTCTGAGCCTGATGTACTTGTAGTCCCAGAGAGTAGTAAGGAGTTGGCAGCCAAATCTTGTAGCATGGGCATGGACAATGATGCACAAGTGTTAGGGACTGATAAGGAGGAGACTGATGCACATGAAAGTTTGAATGATGGGCAAGAGGGTGACGTTGAGAATTTGGGAGTTGATTGAAGATCCTGAAGCAGCACAATCAAAGAAAGCATTTGCACGAGATGCCAAGGCCTGCAACGCAATGCAAGAACTGCTTGAAAGGAGGAAGGCAGCATCAGGAAATCGATCTGGAAAGTCAAACCCATTGGCAGAAGCTCGCAGCGAAGGCGGGGACAGTGGCAACTGTGAGATCTCCTAGTGTAGAGATGGAGGCAAGCAAGGGGAGACAACAGTCGAGACTCTCTTGTGTGCACCACACATGCGGCTCTGACCGTTCAAATGGGCTACTACATATGCATGCCCCTGCACACTAGTTGAACCCTTGTGTTACGATTGAATGAGTCCCAAACTCGTTCTTTCTGAAAGCGAACTGTTCTCTCTGACTGGTAGCTCCCTCTCTGTCGTCTCATCGCAGCCTACTGTGGAAATCTGCTTCATGTCGGCCCTTGTTCATGAGAGCTCAGAGCCGTCCGCCTCGTTTGCAGCCGTTCACCATACGCAAACGAACGCTCCCATGTGCATGGAGGACCTAAGCGAGGGCATGGACATCGAGAGAAGAGAAAGCAGGCGGGGTTGATGACGGTGCACGCAGGCACGAGCCAGAAGCTTTTGGGTATGGCCTCACATGCCACAGAGAAAGCAGCTGGGGAGTTAGTGTGCCAAGTGCAGAGGAAGAGAATAAAAGAGAATAAGGATTTGCTCGGATCTAGTACTCCGCACACAAACATAAGGGACACTTTACTTCTCACGTGAAGAACTCAATTGAACTGAAAGAAAGAGAGAGACGAGAGAGAAAAGAGACGACACAAGGATATCCGGTCCCAACCCACAAGGACCCCTTGCTCTGTTGCCAGAGCAAGTACTTTCTTTATTCTTGCACAGTGCTACTACAATGACTAAATGTTGAGATGTTGATGCTAAGTGGTACTGATGCTGTGGTACTTGATGACGACTATGTCGACAACGACGATGTCGTCGTCAAGTCCGGGATCTACAACGAAGGTGTGGTCATCAAGATAGGGATCTGCGATGACAATGACGAAGGTGTCGTCGTCAAGATAGGGATTGTCATTGCGATGACGATGGTGTCGATGATGACGGCGTCAAGGCTGAAAACTGAAAACGCTAGACTTCTTGCTGGGGATCTGTTACTGCTGCGGCTTGGATCTACAACCGCCGAGTCGCACTAATGTTGAAATGCAAAAACGCTAGGCTGATCTGGCTTGATCTCCAAAACGCTAGGCTGATCTAGGTTCTGCTTGGGCGATGCGGCGAGGATCCGCGAAGCTAAGGGCTGAACTGAAAACGCTGGTGGCTGATCTTGGCTGAAACTGAAAATGCTAGGCTGATTTTGCTTGGCCAATGCGGCAAGGATTTGCTACGGGATGGGGGGGGTCTACGAAGCTAAGGGCTGAACTGAAAACGCTGGTGGCTGATGGCTAAAAACGTTGGGCTGAATTATTGAGAAAACATTGTGATGAGCGCGCAGCAGTGTGTGCAAGTGATAGAGCACGAGGTGATAGAGCACGAGGAGATGTGCAGGACTTGTGCCTTGGAGAGGAGGCACTGTTATGCAGAAGTGGGGCGCTAGAGAACGAAGTTGCAAAGAGAGAGAGAGAGCGCACGATTTCTTGAGGGGAATAAGTGAGTGAGCGAATTGGGCTCACATTCCCTTTATTAAAAGTAAAGGACCATTTTTAAGTTAGTGGCCAAGTTCACATTGAACTTGGCCAAAGGTTAGTAACCTTTAAAAATATACATTAAAGGGGTCATTTGGGCCTTTAACCCAACAACCTCCCACTTAAAGGCATAAATGGCGCCTTTAAGCTATGACTCCCACCATCTGTATGCATAGCTAATGTTGTGCTTTGGGTAAGCACTTAGTGAGAGCATCTGCTGGATTTGGTGATGTATCGACCTTAACCAATGTAATAAGGCCATCCTCAAGCACTTCTCGAATGAAGTGATACCGCAAATCAATATGCTTTGTGCGTGCATGAAACTTGGCATTTTTTGCCAGACATATGGCACTCTGGCTATCACAACCAAGCATAGGTGCCTTGTCAGGAAAACCAAAATCACTGCATAGACGTGCTAACCAAATGGCTTCTTTGGAAGCCTCAGTGGCTGAAATATATTCAGCCTCTGTAGTAGACAATGCAACGATCTTTTGCAATCTAGAACACCATGAAACAGCACCTCTTGCAAGAGTGAACACATAACCACTTGTGGATTTCCGTGTATCCACATCACTGGCTATGTCAGAATCACAAAATCCCTTCAACTCCAATGGTCCTTTACCATAGCAGAGGCATTTGTTTTTAGTCCCTTTCAAGTACCTCATAATGGACTTCACTGCATCCCAATGCAACCTGGCTGGATTAGCAATAAACCGGCTCACAACTCCCACTGCATGGGCTATGTCAAGCTAGTAGCAACCATAGCATACATAAGTGAACCACAAGCTGAAGCATAAGGCAAACTTTGCATGTCATTGGCTTCTTCCTTTGACTTGGGGCAATCATCCTTGGAGATTTTGACATATGGTTGTAAGGGCACGCCAAGAGGCTTTGCTTCAGCCATGTTAAATCTGTCCAGCACCTTTTCAATGTACTTTTCTTGCAACAAATACAATATGCGTTGGTCCCTTTGCCTTCTAACTCGCACTCCAAGTATATGTTCAGCTGCCCCAAGGTCTTTCATTGAAAATACAGATTTCAGCTTCCCTTTAAGAGCATCAACAGTGCTTCTTTTCTTTGCAACTATCAACATATCATCCATATAGAGCACAAGAATCACAGGACTGCCATCCTCATCACGTTTGGCTTCTTTTGTAACCAATTTTGAGCATGAAGCGGTCAAACTTCTTGTACCATTGTCTACATGATTGGTTCAGCCCATACAAGCTTCTATTGAGCATACATACCAACTGTTCCTTGCCAGGAATAACAAAACCCTCGGGTTGCTTCATGCTAAGCTCTTTCTCCACATCACAATGCAAGATAGCAGTATGTACATCCATTTGGTCCATTTCCAAATTAAGGGTAGCCACTATGGCAAACAAAGTGGTCATCTTCACAACGGGAGAGAACACTTCCTGAAAGACTATGCCCTTGGTTTGAACATATCCCTTTGCAACTAGCCTTGCCTTATACTTGGGTTTTGCATCAACTGTTTTGATTTTATACACCCATTTGTTAGGAATAGCCTTCCTTCCTTTGGGCAATTCCACCAAATCTCAAGTATGATTAGCATGCAAAGCTTTAACTCTTCCTGCATAGCAAGCTCCCACTTGTCGCTGTGCTCACATGTCTTTGCCTCTTTATACATAAGAGGCTCTCCCTCATCTGTCAACATAATGTAATGCAAAGAGGGATCATATCTACTCACAGTCCGTCTTGGACGAGTAGACCGCCTCACCCAATGATCCACATTATCCGATAATGGGTCTGCATCAAGTGGCATGATAAAATCATCAACAATGGGTTGCTGTACGTCATTTTCAGCACCATTTTCAGCATTGTTTCGTGGCTGCAAATGCCCTTCAGGAGCCTCAATTTGCTGCCCAACATCTTTTGGCTCAAACACCACTAGATCATCTACATTTTCAGCCATATGTGGTGCATCCTGAGGGTCAAGAATAGGCCTAACAGGTGGCTGGTCATGCTGAAATTTGACCCTTTTATGGTCATGCTTTGAGACACAATTGTTTTGAAGCAGTCTTGCCTCATTAAAAACAACATCCCGACTGCGTACAACCCTTTTGAGCTAAGGTAACGAAATCCTATAACCCATTTCGCCTTCTTCACCATATCCCATGAAGAGGCCTTTAATGGACTTGGCATCTAGTTTGCTTTTCAACTCAGGTCTAATATGCACAAAAGCTTCGCAACCAAAAATGCGGAAGTGATCATATGAGGCAGGCTTGCCAGACCAAACCTCTTCAGGGATGTCACCTTTCAAAGACATATGAGGGGATCGATTGCATATATGCACTGCAGTTTTCAAAGCTTCTCCCCAAAATCCATGAGAGAGATTAGTTGTGGACAGCATGCATCTCACCCTCTCACAAAGTGTCCTATTGAATCTTTCAGCCACGCCATTAGAAGAGGGACTATATGGCACAGTAAGCTCCCTCTTAATGCCCAAATTTTCACAAAATTTGTTAAGTTGAGCACTTGTGAACTCCCCCCCATTGTCCGTACGCAAGAATTTCAGCTTTCTACCTGTTTGGGTGGTCACAAATGTATGAAATTTCTTAAACGCAGAAAAGGCTTCATCCTTAGATTTAAGCAAATAAACCCAAATTTTACTAGAATGATCATCAACAAAGGAGACAATAGCATGCACCTCCCATAGACTTAGTAGGCATGCTACATACATCAGAATGTACAAGATCAAGCACACAAGATTTACGAGAGACACCGGAGTAATAAGAACGCTTTACTTGCTTGCCATATTGACATTCATTACAAAAGTCAAGCTTTGTGTCTTTTAGCATCAAGCTTGTTCAAAGTACAAAGCTTAGAAAGGCCCTTTTGGCTCATATGGCCAAGCCTCTTGTGCCATAACTCCATGTGAGAGTTAATTTCAGCCAATGCAATAAACTTGCCCAACACGGCCTTTCCATGCATACAGTAAAGCGTCCCTTTCTTTGTGCCCTTTACAATCAGCCTTGAGCCTTTAGTCATTTTCCATGATCCTCTCTCAACCAAGATGCTGTAACCATGCATATCCATCTGACCAACAAAAAGCAGACTCTTCTTGATTCTTGGCACATATATAACATCATGCAAGACAAGCTCATTTGTGCCATCTATGGAGAGATGCACAGTGCCAATACCCTCAATGGAACATGCATGATTGTTTCCAAGGTATACATGGCCATGCTTGCCTGCATCAAAAGTAGAGAAACACTCCTTGATAGGAGTCACATGAAATGAAGCACCGGAATCAACTATCCAAGTATGGGATAATGCATCATTGACAGTCAACAAAGCATCAATAAGATCACTCTTGGTTATCTGCATGTCCTGTGAATGAACATTAAGAGAGCCATCAAGGTCATGACTCATAAGCATCATCGTCTGACAAAGTGGCACACAAGATGTCCTCTACATCTGACAGCTCCTCAATCACAACACTAGAAGCCACATTGGCCTTCTCTTTGACCTTTGAGCTATCCTGTGCATCTGTCTTGACTTTCTTCTTCTCTTCCTTTTTGTCTCCGCCATTCTTTTTCCGTTTTAACTCGGCTTTGTAGAGCCTGCAACAATCGGGTTTCTTGTGACCTTTCCTGCCACACTGATAGCAAGTCACATCACCCTTGCCTTTGCTGGCATTTCCCCTTTCCTTTCTCTTACTCTTACTCCTTTGTTTGTCCTGCCTCTAACCATGTTGGCAGAGCTGTCTCCCTCTAACCATGTGGATTCATATGTATACTTGGGTGTCACATTTGCTAGCACAGCAGGACGCTTCCCTATGACAAGAGCAGCGAGGGATAGATTGACACGAGGATATGCTGCTCTGGCCATGCTTGAGCGACAGTGTCATCAGGCACACTTTCAAGAACCCCGCACAAAGGGGTGGCTTTTTGATACTTTGGTCACACCAGCATTGATGTATGCAATGGCATTTTGGGCACCTGGGCTCTCTACTTCCTTTTGGACACAGATTGAGAGACCACACATCTTGATGTTCTCACGGGTGATTCGCAGTAAACCTTCAGTACCACATGACATTATCAGAGCAGAGTTTGATGCCCCGCCCATGCTAGTAGAGGCTCTCTTCCAAGTGGTCTGCTTCATTCACCGAGTACGAGATATGGACCCTGATAGACTATCTCGCAGAGCTTTTGAGGCATCTACACAGCTAGCGGAGGATGGTGACACAGGATCATGGTATGCACAGATGATACGGTTATTGACTCGATGTGGGTGGGACATAGACCATTTACCACCTCTTCAGTACGATCCAAATGCCCCACATATACAACTCTCACATAGTGAGAGGAACAAAGTTATGAGACAGGACCTATTACAGCGATACATGACACGGACCTAGATCACACCCTACCAGCCCCTGCCCACGAAGATGCTATACTACAGAGACTCCTTTTTGAGCATCTCCGAGGATGGGTTTATCCAGAGGCCCAGATATATGGATGTATACATGCCCACAATGCCAAAGTGGCGATTGGCCAGCTCAGAGTATCATCACACCAGCTTGAGATTAAGAAAGACAGAGCGGCACGGGCCATTAGAGCAGAGAGGATCTGCAGACTATGTCAAGAGGAGGTTGAGAGCGAGGAGCATTACGTATGCAGGTGCAGAGCATACAGTGACATCAGAGACAGATACACTTCCTTGTTTAGTGGACACCCCACACTACGCCAGATCATGGAGTCTACAGACCAGCACCGATTTGGCCAGTTCTCGACGGAGATACAGCGTCATAGGGAGATGCTACTACAAGATCCTATTACAGGGAGGGAGAGACGGCAGCTTCAGCTCACTGACTTCTTTCAGAGATCTACTACAATGCATATGCCGACACAGGAGGGGGTTACCCTTCAGCGAGCTGAGGACCTCCGAGCCAGACGGAGACCGAGAGCATCTGGTTACCAGACACCTGTACCACATGAGAGGGAGATTACAAAGATTCGGGCTCGTCATCAGCGCCGTATCCAGGAGCAGATCGCTCATTTACATCTACATCTGGAGATCATGCTACAGGGGATTTTTACTTCGCCATCACCTATGTATCACATATTACATCCTCATTATGAGACTGGATGGAGCTAGCTAGTTTGCATTGCATTCTTGTACACCCCTACGCATATATTTCACATACCCTTAGTGCTAGTGCTCCATCTCCCACCCCACACAACTCATCACTCCTATCCTACTAGTTTAGTCCTATTTTATTTTATTTTTTATATTTTGTCCTTTTTCTAGTCACCCAGAGGGCATTGACAGTTGTACATCGATTTTGTCTCATAGGTCGAGTTCAACCTCTAGTAGACGCTAATAAAGCTTTCTTTCTTTCTTTCTTTCTTTCTCCACCTGCTTCCCTCCTGATTTCCTCATTCAAGATAGAACCCCTAACACCATCAAAGGTCAAATTGGGGTTATTCGACAATGAAACCACCAATGTTTCCCATGAATCAGGTAAGGTCATAAGCAAGAAGATAGCTTTCAGCTTATCGTCAAAAGGAGGCAAACCTGAATCCTGTAACTGCGACAAAGTACCTGTAAACAATGACAAGTGCTCTGCAGCGCTCTTGGACTCATCTAGCTGCATGCCAACAAGTTTTCGCATCAAATGCACTTGGTTGACAGGCGTTGTATTCTCATACATCGCCTTTAACTTCTCCCACACATCAAAAGCATTTGTGAGACCTTTCAAATCAATGATTGTCTCATCAGTCATGGCCATTTTAATGTATGTAACTGCCTTCCTGTTCAAGCTAACCCATGCTTCATCCGACATATTGTGGCTTTACCTGTTCAAGTGCCCCTTCACAATCCTTAAGAAATAGGATTCCTATCTTTCCAAAGGTCGAAACCTGTTCCATCGAACCTCCTAATTTCGAAGAGATTCTTCACATCCGAAGAAGATGAGGCCATAGTTGCACGAATAAGAGCGCTAATACGCTGAATTTTTGGGCAAAATGCACCAAAACCAGACAGAGTATAGCCTCACTGAAGTGTGCACTAGAGCTCCAAGTGGTCCCAGGAGCAATTTGGGGCAAAATAGGTCAATTTAGGCACAAAAAAACAATTTCTAAAATTTCAGCGCAGGAAATTTCAGCGAGTGAATTTGTGCTCAAAAACAACAATTTTAGTTGTTTTTAGCCTCACCAAACATACATAAGGCTAATGCACAGCCTTTAGAAGCATGTATGAGCAAAAGCCCTAATTTGTAGAATCAAATTGCAGAAGATTTGAGTCACAAATGGTCATACATAGCCAAAACTTGTCAAATATGCATAAATTGCATCAATTTGCACTTTCCTCAATGTAGATGCATCGAAAATACACTTACAAAAACCTACGTAAATCTGAAATTTTCTGAAAAAACCTGTTTTTCGGTAATTTCTTTGTTTTCAGGTAGCGGGGACCTAGTAAAGATGTTCCCACACCTTAATACATGATTTGCAAAACCTGTATTTTGCCATCGTAACCTGTAATTTGCTGATTTTGACCTAATTTCAGCCTGTTTTAGGTCAATTTGACTAACCAGGAGCCCTCTAGTCTCCGGGGACGAGTCCTTTGGCGATAAAATTGCAAAATCTCGCGTGAAAGTTCACCTCCTTGGCTGAAAATCAGCGTTTGCAGGTTTGGGAGCAAACCCTAATTTGGCTCTGATACCAGTTGATGAGCGCGCAGCAGTGTGTGCAAGTGATAGAGCACGAGGAGATGTGCAAGACTTGTGCCTTGGAGAGGAGGCACTGTTATGCAGAAGTGGGACGCTAGGGAACGAAGTTGCAGAGAGAGAGCGTACGCACGTGACATAGTGAGAGAAAGGTCGAGTCCAACGCCATGTGGGAGAGTTCCGATTTCACTCTTTTTCTAAACAAATAGAAAAAATTGAGGCAGGCCTCATGAATTTCATCACTTGTTTTTATGCTCTTAGTTTTATGAGACCATGACATCAAGCATCTGACATTGTTTAATTGTAGACATTGATCAGCTTTGTGTTTTTATTGTTCGGTTAAGAGTCGTGGACTCTAGTCTTTATTTGAAGTCTTGGTCAATGCATAAGTAAATGTATGAAGTACTCTCAGTTGTAGGCTTTGCGAAAAAAAGGACGAATTTTTACGTACCTAAAAACTCAATTCATTATGTATACGTACCGTATGTACTGAATTTGTAATGAACACTACGTATCTAACTACCTTGCGAAAAGAACATGAAACTTTGAAGCCAGTGCATTTAGAAGCAGAACTCCACCGCTTCGTGTCAGCTCCTCTCTTTTCAATTCTGGTTTGTGTTGTTGATTCTTACTTGGGTGTCCAAGCCAGTCACATGTCTTTCATAGTTCGACCCTCTTTCGTAGTTCAATTACCTAAGACAGTTCGCCAAAGGAGAGGTCAAGGCTATGGAGGTGTGTGGAGGTCCCTATTCCATCCCTCAAGAAAACCGAAAGCAACAAAGAGAGTGTGTGCTTCATGTAAGAGTTTGGCATCTCACTAGATTCACAAGGGAAGGTGATAGGGAGTGAGGGTTGCTTTGTAGCTCTGCACACACCATCGTGAGGTAGGTTTCTCACGTCGGGATATGTGTAGCCAAGCTAGTTCCATGCGTATTTGACCTCCTGAAGGCTTGAAATATTTTTTGCAGCCTTTCCTTATATTTCCCCTTGGACCCTAGTGGCCTTTTTTTTTTTCAATTATTTGTCCTCACTTCCCATGCCGTGGGCGTTGGAGCAGCTTGGAGACATATATATGTAGGGCCAAGAAGGGACACTTGAGGCATGCAGTGTTGCCCAACATGGGTCCCTCATTGGGCAGCCCCTCATTGCAAGCAGAGAGAAGGGCAACCCTAGCATTCTTGGGCCCCTTCTTCCTAGATAGGAGTGTCTAGAATCCTAGGAGGATTAGTACCGGCAATTTTGTGAGCCAGTTCGCAAGACCTGCATATCCGAAGCAGTCCATTGGATTAGGCTTTCCAGATTTGGAACCCAGATTTGGAACCCTCTTGCAAAAATGGTTTGTACACGCGTTTTGACAGAGGTTATTACACTATGGTGGGCATCTGGCACGACGTGCATGTATTATAAGTTAATAGGAATTCAACGAGCCATTCCCCGTGTCGATCGGATTTCTGAGCGGGCAGATGTGCACCAATTTCACCCGAAACTTAGCCCTGATCAAAAGCTTACAAATTAAATCATTTAATGATTTAATTTATGGGGTTGGTGGACAATTTGCCATACCTCAACCCAAAGGAGTTTATAACTAGCAGATTGGGCCTATAAAGGGAGCATCAAGCCTAGCGTTTCCACGCATTGCAGCAAGCACCAGGATCAACCCAGCATATTGGAGACAGAGCAACCCAGTGTTTTTGGAACCAAATCTGTCAGCGTTTTCAGTTTTCAGCCCTCTCCCTCGCCGGAAAGTGGCTCGGATCTGCTCTCGCAAGCTTCCCGTTGCGTTCTAGTACTTGGCAGCCCATCGAGCCTCCCTTCGGTAATTCCCTCGTCAACATCGAGTGCTCCATTGCTGTCCATCATCCCCCTCATCGAGTGTCACGTGCACATCTAACCATATGTGTACGTGGACAAGCTACTTCATGACATGGGTTCGGTTCAGTTAGATTAGGAAGTGATCTGGCACTTTTGTGAGTCTGTTCGCAGACCGTGCATGTCCAGACACTTAGATTAGATGCATATCCTTTGGTTGCACACAACATGATCATCAGATTACCATCAGAACCTATTAGGAGCATTTTTACAGTGCATAGACCTAATTTTCCCTATTTTAGCCATTTTTCACTTATTATTTTTAAGTGACTTTTGTTGGGAACTGGGTAGGGCAAATTAGTAGAGCCAATATATAAGAAAACCCTAGCGCTAGCATTTCGGGCAGCAGAGGCAGCAAGAACTTCGTGTTCAACAAGCACCTTCTCAGCAAGACCCCCGCAAGAGACCCTAGCGTTTTCTGCATCAACAACAAGGCCCAGCGTTTTTGCATGACAGACCAGCCATGGCGTTTTGCATTGCAAATCAGCCCCGGCAGTCGCAGAACTGCAGATCAATCGTAGCGTTAGCAGATTTCCTCAGCAACATCAGAATTCAGCCCTAGCATTTTTGCATCAGCATGACCTACTAGCGTTTTGCAGATTCATCGCGACCAGTCCCCGAATAGCATCAGCGTTTTCAGTTTTCAGCATCAAGACTTCGCAAAAGAAGTCCCGAACCTCGCAGATCTCACCTTCCCGCAGTAGATCCTCGCCGCACGGTCAGATCCATCAAAATTTGCAGATTTAGCCCGGAAAACGCAGATTTCAGCATCTGCGGTTTCAACGTGTTGTCGTCGCATCGTCGCCATCGACATCGTCACCAACATAGAGTCAGAATTCAGCAGATACAAGATTTGCAGATTTCAGCCCTTAGCGTTTTCAGATTTCAGCCCGTCTCGTCGTCGTCGACATCGTCAGCAAGTCCAAAGCATTGTAGAGATTTGTGCAATCAATGGTAGACCGCTCTCGCCATAGAGAGTGGGGCCTTCGGAGGAGGGTTTGACAACTTGTCTCTTGTCTGGTGTCGTATTCTTCTCTCACCTTCATTCACAGTGTTCATCACTTTGTTTGTGTCCATTGCACTCTCTCACTAAAGGAACGGACGGCTCTCCCTTCTGTAAGTAAAAAGGAACCTTAAGCACAGTTCGGAGCACTCATCTTGAGCAAAGTTCAACATTCACTTCCGCTGCACCTTACATCCAGATCTGCGTTTTAAGCTCTTTATTCCTCTCACATTGGGAGAGCAATTCAACCTGTTGCTAATTGGACTATTTTCTTATTTTTAATGATTAATTTATTTTTTTAGGATATTTTATTATGTGCACTAAGAACTGTTAAAAGATTGTAGCTACAAGAACTGCCATCAGGAACGGACAACTCTGATGTGTCATTTGATGGGTGACGGTAAACATCGCGAAGGAGTTTCCGTAAGTTCGGTGGAAAGGGCCGGGTTACGAGTGCCCCTGATGCGTCACATGATGGGTGACGGGTGCATCAGTAAGGGGGCATCCCGTAGGCTAAGGAGGAAATCCGAACTGAGTAAGAAAATACGGGTAAGAACGCAAGCACAAGAATAAAGATGGGTTCAATGACGCTTTTTACGAAAAGCAGGAACAATCGCAGGAAGGCAGACGCTTTCCCGCGAGGAATCTATGTTTGCATTGCATTCGTGCATGTGGTTGCATCCAGGGTCGCCTAGGAAGTGTTGTGAAATGCATTGGTTTTAACTTATAAGGTTTTATTGAGTTTTTGGGCAGGTTCAAACCAATTTTAAAATATGCCGGCCGCCCACTTAATAAGTGGGCAGCCACTTAGAAGATAAAGCAACAAAACCAGCCAGCGAATTCTCTCTCCCTATTTCGGGTAGAACAACCAAAAAAAAAAAAACGGCCGCGATCTCTACACGAGCAATTATTCGTGCCGTGGCCAGGGAGCTATAAAAGCACCACATGCCCTCACTCACGGGAAATACCAACATCAGCAAGAGAAGACTCTGCCGCAAGAGATCGCGAGACTACGAAGCACGGAGGTCGCTTTTCCGAGCAAGGAGCGACAGGTATAAGGTGTTGATACGCATTGAGAATTGTTGCTTTGTGTGGTTTGTTTTGCAAGAATCTCCCATCTTACGGGAAGGCCCTTAACGGGAAGTACGGTTTCACACCTAAGTCCCTTACGGGAAAGTACAGCTTCACGCCTAAGTCCCTTACGCAAAAGTACAGCTTCACGCCTAAATCCCTTACGGGAAGGAACGGCCTTGTGTCCAAGCCCTTTACGGGAAAGCACGACCTTCGGGTCTAAGATTACAGAACGGAGGGGTTTCCTCGGGTTCTCGTGCTTGTATAAGAATTCTCCCTGAATAAAGAATACTCTTAACGGGGGGGGGGGGGGGGGGGGGGGGACCAACCCATCTTCTGGTCCCCAATACTGTGTCGATCTTCTCCCTTCTCTCCCTTTTGCAAAGTATTTTATTTTTCAGATTTCTAAGTGCTCGTGTACGCTCCCGTTTTGTGACAGTGGTATCAGAGCTCGGACTCCTCTCTTTCTCTGCAAAGAAGGACGATTCCGGGAAGAACGGGAAGAACCATGTTGAGCCAAGGGAGAAGCGTTGAAGAGGAGCTTCAACAAGTGCAAGCTCAGCTTGCGGAGTTGCAACAAATCTTACTGTTGCCAGACGTCCAAAAGCTCTTGGGCGGAATGAAGAAAACGAATGGAACTGATGCAACCAAGCATCCAAACAACACTGTTGGCGTGAGACCACAGGAGGCAAGAGAAGAAGAACGTGCTGAGGTGCACAAAGGATCTACGGATCGGAATGAACGGCCTACTTCAAGGAAAGGCCAGGAAAAAGCGCTCTCTTTGCTAGACGAGAGCAAGGACATCTCTATCTCATCTCCATCTTACTCTCCTGGTTATACTTCTACTTCTCGATCATCTCGTCAGAAGAAGGAAGCCGCTACTACTGCCACTACCCTACATCAACCTAAAGATAAACCTCGATTCAAGAAGCATGGTCGCAAGTCTCAACATCGCATGAGAGTCTTCAAATCAGGCGACAAGGACATCAAGTTCGAAACCTACAACGGACGGAGAGACATCTCCAAAGCACTGTCCTTCATCAAACAGTTTGAAGTCGCCTTTACCAATGGGCACTTCACAGAAAAATCCAAATTACGCCATGTGGGGATGCACCTCAAGGAAACGGCAAGTAATTGGTGGTTAGCCAAGATTCTGGAAGGTTCTCGGGCCAAAACTTGGGAGAGCTTTAAATCTGAATTTTATGAACAATTTCTTCCGCCTGACTTCGAGCAGGACATACGGAAGGAATGGGACTGGCTTGCCCAGAAGGAACATGAAAGAGTAACGACTTATGTGGACAAGTATTGGTCGGTTCTTCTGAAGGTCACTCCCTTCATGAAGATTGCCGACGAGGAAAAGAAACGAAAGTTCGAAGCCGATCTCCAACCGCAGCTTTGCAAGAGTATGAAGGTGTATCCGCATGATACTCTTCAGAGGATGATGGAGTCAGCAATCATTGCTGAGGATTTGTACTCAACCGGGACGCCCAGAAAGATGGAGCATAGCACTTACCGTGCAAGGCAAAGAGGGGTCTATGATGACCAAGGGGGCCAAGGAAGAAAACGTCCTCCATCTAGAGACGATGATCATTCTAAGAAGCCAGAGGGCACTGGCAAGCGAACTGAGTACCTTTCTCCTACTCAACTTCAAACTTTCAGAGAGGAAGGAAGATGCTTCTATTGGTGCGAGAAAGGACATATGAAACTGGACTGCCCGCTAAAGCAGCAACGGCAAGAGCAAGCCTCTACGAGGCAAGAGAAAGCAAGGAAGGAACCCGCACCACCAAGCTCGAACTCAATTCCAGATGTTCAAGGAAACACTTCATGATGAACTCCCTCCGGTACGCCCGGAAGATCACCGCATAGATCTCATACCGGGTAGCTCGCCTCCCAATCAACCCCCTTATCGGGTGAGTCTTGTTCAGCAAGAGGAAATTTTGAAGCAAGTCAACGAGCTTCTAGAGAAAGGGTTAGTACGACCAAGTGCTTCACCCTACTGCTCTTCAGTTCTACTGGTGCAGAAGAAAGATGGCACGTTTCGAATGTGCATAGACTATCGGTCTTTAAACAAGATCACAATCAAGAATCGCTTTCCGATCCCTCGGATTGATGATATACTTGATAAGTTGCAGGGTGCAAGTGTCTTTAGTCGCATAGACTTAAAGAGTGGGTATCACCAGATACAGATCGCCCCTGAGGATGTCCACAAGACTGCTTTCCGCACAACCTTTGGACTATATGAATTCTTGGTAATGCCTTTCGGCTTGACCAATGCTCCTGCGACGTTCAATCACATGATGGACCGCATTTTTCAGCCCATATCAAGCTTTTACGGGAGTATTCTTTGACGACATACTCATCTTCTCTAAGTCAGAAGAGGAACATCGGAAGCACTTGGACTTAGTGTTTCAAGAATTGCAAAAGCATGAGTTGCATGTGAATGCAAAGAAGAGCGAGTTCTTTCTCTCAGAGATACACTATCTCGGCCATATAGTCTCTCACAATCAAGTGAGTATGGATCCTGCCAAGATCCGAGTGGTAGAAGATTGGCCTATTCCCACTACGGTACATGATGTACGTAGTTTCCTGGGATTATGTTCGTATTATCGAAGGTTTGTCCGAGGATTTGCTCATGTAGCAGGACCACTTTATGACTTAACAAAGAAGAAGATTCCTTTCAGATGGGGATCGAGACAACAAGGAGCTTTTGATCGGCTCAAGTACTTGCTAAGCCATGGACCTATTTTGATAGTGCCTGACTTAAGGAAACCATTTGAGGTTCACTGCAATGCTTCAGGTGATTGCATCGGAGCAGTGTTAAACCAAGAAGGCCATGCAGTGGCTTATGAAAGCAGACGGCTTAAGGAGGCAGAGTTGCATGCATCAATCTGCGAAAAGGAACTCACGGCTGTGATTCACGCCTTATCCAACTGGAAGCACTATCTTCTAGGAGCGGATTTTGTGATCAAGACTGATCACCAGAGTTTGCGGTATTCTCTTACGCAAAGGAAACTATCTGAGAAGCAGATAAGATGGGCAAACTTTTTGTCTATGTTTCACTTCCAGATCATTCACACGGCTGGGAGTAAGAATGTGGTCGCAGACGCATTGTCTAGGCGGCCAAGGGTGAACGCTATCACTTCGGTGTATCACCAAGAATTAGAAGCACTACCGGATTTGTATCCGAATGATCCAGACTTTTCCACCATTTGGGGAAAGCTACATCGTGGAGAGAATGAGTTTCCCTATTCCATTCGGGACGGTTATCTCTACCACCATCAGGCTATATGTGTAGCGGAACCATTAAGAAAGAAGATCATGGATGGAGCACACGCTTCGCCTTATGCGGGTCATCGGGGTATTCTCCCTACAACCTTAGCAATGGAAAGATATTTCTTTTGGCCTAGCCTTAAAGCAGACATTGATAAGTATGTCAGGGAATGTTTGGTTTGCCAAAAAGTGAAGTATGATCCGCATAAGACGCCTGGGTTGCTACAACCTTTGCCTGTGCCTAATGAACCTTGGGAAAGTATTGCCATGGACTTTGAATCATGGACCTCCCTAGAACTCAGACTGGAAATGACGCAATCTGGACCATTGTGGACAGGTTTAGCAAGCAAGCACACTTTATACCAATCAAGAAAACGATCAAAGCAGATCATATGGCTAGGGTCTTCCTTGCACAGATCTTTAAGCATCATGGAATGCCTAAGTCAATTGTGAGTGATCGAGATCCTCGCATGATAGAAAATTTTTGGCGTGCCTTGATGGATAATCTTGGTACAAAGCTGAATTTTTCATTTGCCTACCATCCTCAAACAGACGGGCAAAGTGAGATAGCCAATTCCACAGTATTGGATATGTTAAAAGATTATGTGTCAGACCGGCAATCTGACTAGGAGAAATATTTGCTTCTTGTCGAGTACGCGTATAACAATACCATACACTCATCGACGGGGAAAGCACCTTTTGAGATTCTTTACGGTAAGCCTTTGCTTCCACCCATCCTTTTAACTAAGGATAAGATCTTTGCAGCAGATGAATTTGTCCGGGATTTGGACACCGCCTACGGGCAAGTTAAGAGAGCTATTCTACGCTCTCAGGAAAAGCATAAGAAAGCTGCAGACAAGCACAGAAGGAATCTAGACTTAACAGTCGGACAGTTAGTCTTACTCAAGTTTGAGAAGGCAAGACTTAAGAAACAAGCGTCTCATAAGAGGAAAGTGGTAAAACTTTCTACCCGTTATTATGGGCCGTTTAAGATCACTGAGCGAGTCAATGATGTCGCTTTCCGATTAGAGCTACCGCCTAATTGGAAGATCCATAATGCTTTCCATGTCAGTTTACTCCGGCCGTATGTGGGACCGCCTCCAAGCCAGCCTAGCGTTGAGGAACCTCCTGAGGTTGAGGAAACAGAAGAAATACTCCAACCGGACCAGATAGTAAGTCATCAAGAGCGGTCTCTCAAATCCGGAAAGATAACACGGAAGTATTTGGTTAAGTTTAAGAACTATTCGAATCTAGATGCTCAATGGATGACGCAGGAGGAATTAGCAGCTTATCCCGAGATACTGGAGGTATATGTCCAAGCACTACAGTTGAGGTCAACTGTTTAGAAGCCAGAGGGATGTTGCTAATTGGACTATTTTCTTATATTTAATGATTAATTTATTTTTTTAGGATATTTTATTATGTGCACTAAGAACTATTAAAAGATTGTAGCTACAAGAACTACCATCAGGAACGGACAACTCTGATGTGTCATTTGATGGGTGACGGTAAACATCGCGAAGGAGTTTCCGTAAGTTCGGTGGAAGGGCCGGGCTACGAGTGCCCCTGATGCGTCACATGATAGGTGACGGGTGCATCAGTAAGGGGGCATCCCGTAGGTTAAGGAGGAAATCCGAACTGAGTAAGAAAATACGGGTAAGAACACAAGCACAAGAATAAAGATGGGTTCAATGAAGCTTTTTACGAAAAGCAGGAACAATCGCGGGAAGGCAGACGCTTTCTCGCGAGGAATCTATGTTTGCATTGCATTCGTGCATGTGGTTGCATCCAGGGACGCCTGGGAAGTGTTGTGAAATGCATTGGTTTTAACTTATAAGGTTTTATTGAGTTTTTGGGCAGGTTCAGACCAATTTTAAAATATGCCGGCCGCCCACTTAATAAGTGGGCAGCCACTTAGAAGATAAAGCAACAAAACCAGCCAGCGAATTCTCTCTCCCTATTTCGGGTAGAACAGCCAAAAAAAAAAAAAACGGCCGCGATCTCTACGCGAGCAATTATTCGTGCCGTGGCCAGGGAGCTATAAAAGCACCACATGCCCTCACTCACGGGAAATACCAACATCAGCAAGAGAAGACTCTGCCGCAAGAGATCGCGAGACTACGAAGCACGGAGGTCGCTTTTCCGAGCAAGGAGCGACAGGTATAAGGTGTTGATACGCATTGAGAATTGTTGCTTTGTGTGGTTTGTTTTGCAAGAATCTCCCGTCTTACGAGAAGGCCCTTAACCGGAAGTACGGCTTCACGCCTAAGTCCCTTACGAGAAAGTACGGCTTCACGCCTAAGTCCCTTACGGGAAGGAACGGCCTTGTGCCCAAGCCCTTTACGAGAAAGCACGACCTTCGGGTCTAAGATTACAGAACGGAGGGGTTTCCTCGGGTTCTCGTGCTTGTATAAGAATTCTCCCTGAATAAAGAATACTCTTAACGGGGGGGGACCAGCCCATCTTCTGGTCCCCAATACTGTGTCGATCTTCTCCCTTCTCTCCCTTTTGCAAAGTATTTTATTTTTCAGATTTCTAAGTGCTCGTGTACGCTCCCGTTTTGTGACTCAGCCCCAGATCTACCCCTTAGAGGCCATCCGCAATCCCACATCAAGAAGGATTGAAAGGTACATCAAATCACCCCGAAGGTGCCTCGTCTTGAGGAATTACCGCGGTGACATTCGCCATTGAAGTTAGTAGAGTCTGCACTTAAGGTATAGCATGTGTGTACATTCCATTTAGCAATCAAAAGCAAATAGCACATCGGCAACAATGTGGGAGTCCCTTCAAAGGGTTGGTTGGGACCTTATCGAGTGTCATTCTCTCTCTCTCTCTCTCTCTCTCTCTCTCTCTCTCTCTCTCTCTCTCTCAAAGTAAAAGAAACCATCATTAAAGCTAAAAGGAATCACTAACGCAAGGTTTGAAAGAAAAGGATTTGGGGAAGTGTAAAACCTAGACCTTCACCATTTCAATTCCGTTGCACCTAACAAGCATCTAGCCACGTCGGTCCGACAGCGATAGCTGCAATTTAAGGGCATGCATCTAGGCCCTGGCCCTTTAAAGGTGATATTACTTTAAAGCTATGTAAAGGCCCTGGCCCTTCACATAGCTGCTCCCCATGCATGGCAAGTTGGTTGTGTTGTGCTGCCAGAGATCTCATCGGCAGGGGCAAGTAGCAACAGTAGTTCTAAGTACCAACATTAGGTGCAACAGAAGGGTTTGAGGATTTTAACTCAGATCTACTACTTCGCAAAAACACAAAGTTACTTCAATTGAGATTACTCTACATAACAAAATGAGAGAAAGAGAGAGAGAGATGACACTGCATGTCGGGTCGCAACCACCATCAAGGGCCCACTTGCTCTATTGCCAAAGCAAATACTTCGTTTCAACCTCTCTCTCTCTCTCTCTCTCTCTCTCTCTCTCTCTCTCTCTCTCTCTCTCTCTCTCTCTCTCTCTCTCTTTTTTTCTTTTTTTCTTTTTTTTGGAAAAATCAGGGCTGTATATTACTGAGTACAATATAATCCCCAGCGGATGCCAAAATAGCCTATCACGTGGGGTGTACAAGCTGAATGTAAGGGTGAGAGCCACTATAGTGACAACTCGACTAGAACAATCTCATGGTGGTCTGTGTGATGAGTGGAGGAGAAACCACCGAGGGGGGGCATAATGCCATGTAATCTGGCCACCTGTAAGTGTGAAGAAGAGTGGAGATCGGGCCCAACGCCGAAGGAAGGCAAATCGATGAGCCTCGGCTGCTCGAGATGTACCTGAGGAAGAATCCCACTGCCAAATCAAGGTGTGAATGATGTCCAGCCAAATGGCAGTGAGGGTATCCTGAAGGAGCTGTGGAGCCGCACTGAGAATGTGAAGACAACGAGCTCTCCAAACATTCCATAGTGTAATGCTAGTGATGACTGAAAAAACTTCATCACGTGTCTGAGGATCCCCCTGCCAAGCAATCTGTGGTAACATAGCCAAAGTCCCTCGCCGATAACCACTCGAGGTAAGCATAAGAGCTGGATCTGTGTCTGAGCCCTCGTAGAAAAGATGCGGTCCGGGCATCGGCATCAACCATGAGACAGATCCCCAAGTGAGAAATCCATGCTGAACACCGGCTTTGCTAAGTAAAAAGCAAATTGCTAGCCACACTACATGAGAAGATGAGCATGACCAAAGACAGTGTGCAGGTGACTCATGTAGTCGCAAAGGACAACGAGTACATAACGGATCATGACCCATAGTAGCTAGCCAAGTCCCAACTGGAAGTCTTGCATGTGCAATCATCCACATGAAAAAAGAAATACGACGAGCCGCATGTAAATCCTAGATGGCTGACCAAAACTGCTGTAGATAGGCATGGGAGAGACCTGAATGTAACCAGAAACGCATACGAGTGGGCTGCTCTGGGTGTTGTCTCATCAATGCTAATCTTCCAATTCTGACAGTGTACTCAAAGAATGATACAGGTGCACCGGTGGGGTTAGAGTGAGGCCAATGCCACTCTCCTTGGTCCCAATAAAGCTGAGATAAGGCACGACCCTCCCACACCCAAAGCCTCCAAAGTGAGGCATCAGCGGAAGCGAAACGGGGGTCAACACAACGACGCTTCCCGCAGGAGCCAACTACTCGTATGGCCTCCCATCGAGCGCCGGGGTAGACAAGGTGCGGAGAGGTGGTATCATATGTCAATCTAGCATGAATCCCCTGAGAGTAGTCAGTATCAACTGTGAACAGCATGGTGTCTAAACGAACTAATAAGAGAGTGCTTTGAGCAAAGAGACCTTCCTAGCCACTATGTGGAGGCATCTGAACCGCGCCGCGCATCACTGCATCCCACTGTGAAGGAATGGCGGAGTCAATCTCAAGCAGTCTGTCTGTCACCAAGCGACCAATGTCATAATGTTCTGCCACAAAATCTGCATCCAACATACGTCTCTCTCTCTCTCTCTCTCTCTCTCTCTCTCTCTCTCTCTCTCTCTCTCTCTCTCTCTCTCTCTCTCTCTCTCTCTCTCTCTCTCTCTCTCTCTCTCTCTCTCTCTCTCTCTCTCCACAATTGACTTGTATATGTATGTGGCAATATATGTGTTCTAGAGTGTCAGAGGATCCTATCAGAGTCGAGTCACATCAAAATTGAGGTGTTCACCGGATTTGAGGCCAGTTGTGTCTTCACCGCATCTTCCATTCCAACGTGGAGTTAAGGCAGTGGTTACCCCAATGTACTTTTGAGGATACTCCTCTTTCAGAGAGTGCTTCCAAGTTATTATCTTCAATGACTTTCGGTGCTCCATCTAGCAAAGTACTATGCTTGGAGTCCTCTCATCCTTGTTTTCCTTGCCAACTTCTCGAGCTTCCAAACGGTGCGTTTTAGCCCCAGAGTGCAATTAATATCATGGTGGATGTTTTCCACTTTGGTAGAGTCATCAAAAAGGTGAATCGGATAATGGTAAAGTCTGCAAAAGCAAGCAAACCTCCTCTCAAGCGCAGGCACCCACCAGATCCCCTATTTAACGCAATAAAACTATGCTGAATCAGCCTCTGACCACGAACAACCCATGGCACGGACCTTGGGGAACCAAGGATCTGTTATACCCACAAGGAAACCCTGCAAATGCAAGGCTAGAGAGAGAGAGAGAGAGAGAGAGATGTGTTAGATTTACACCACTCTGCTGCTTCACAAGTCTATGCATGCATGTATAGCTTGTGTGCCTCCGGGCTGGCCACCCTTTGCATATGCATTTTCGCTGCATTGATCGGCCACCCACCTTTGTCCGGGCGCCCATATATATTTCCTATATCATGTTGGGTTGTGGGGGCATATTCTTGTATTGCCCTACCTCCCCTTGAGCACCTGTATATGGGGCCAGGGGGGTACCCACAGTCGGTCAGTCACATCTGATAGGGTTGTATTGCAGGTCTCTTGTTCAGGTAGTCATGGGGAGAATGATCGCCCCCTCTTCCTACATCTATTGTTTGTGGCTGTCACAAGACGGGCACCACATGCCAATAGAAAAGAACAGACTGAACAGACTTTTAGCACTTCAATAACAACTGAACTGAAGGAGGGAGAGAGAGAGAGAGAGAGAGAGAGAGAGAGAGAGAGAGACGATACGCGACACGGAGTGGCGGAATTCCACCCGAGAGAGTATTGGCCCCAAACCTTGGCACCCCTTTCGGTATTTCTTTATATCGCATCAACACAGTACAAGTCGGTACTCCAGACTCTGCACCTTCTCTAGGAAGCATGCAAGAGAATGAGCCCTAACCTCATATTTAAAAGCCCTTGGCCTAAAAAGCAATTACAGTGAAAAGCCTTCAAACTCAAAAGCATCTGGTCCAAAAGCAAAGCCAAAAAGCTGCCAGCACAAATCCGTACAGTCCTGCCACGTCAGCATCGCCAACGTGAAAAGCGAAAATCCGTATAGTTCTGCCACGTCATCAGCCAGCGTGATTTTTGAAAATCTGCCACGTCATCAGCCTGCTTTGCAAGTTCTTGTGTGTGTGTGAGCCCTGCTTTATTTCCTGCTGCTCTGCCTCTGAGAGTCTTCACTTAGGGTTTAGGCCCCTTGGCCCACATCTGCAAGTTGGCTTCCTTCTTCAGGGCTTTGACACATCATCAATTTGTGACATCTCCCCTTCTTGAAAGAGAGTAATCGTCTGCGATAACAGCATATCTACAAAAAAACAACTCAAGTTAGCTCAAAAAAAAAATCCGAGGGACATTTTGAGGGACAATCAGTTTGCTCTTTTTATTAAGGAGTTAGCTTCTCCTTTCGACTCTTTCGATCAAAGAGTTAGCTTCTCCTTTCGTCCAGATCGAAACTCTTGATATTCCAACGTAGTAAAATTAGCCTTCACACACAGACCGTACTAATCTTCCACGGGTGTCTTGATGCACTAAAATTACATACCCATGCAATCTCATCCAATTAGGAATATTTAGTGGTTGGCACATCACAATGCAACACAAATGCTCACATATGCATGTTACAAGACATAGAAACATAAAGCCGCCGATGAACACTCCCCCCGCAAATAACCATCCAGGTCCGGGCCATGAGCTGTTCAACGACTCCCTCATCACTCCTCCTGCAAATAACCTAAAAAAGTCCGGGTCATGAGATATAGAGGCCTTTTACAACCAAATGCCCCCCAAACCGCAGCCTACGTCGTTTGGAGGTGCTGAGAGTAACCACTACTCAGACTTCTTAATACTCCCCCCGTAAATAACCACACAGGTCCGGGCAATGAGTAACAACAACAATACTCCCCCTGTAAATAACCACAAGGGTCCACGCCACGATAAAAACAGCACTTTTCAATCATTCAATACTCCCCCCGCAAATAACCACAAAGGTTTGGGCAATGAGAATGAACAAGCATTCTCAAACATCATTTCTCACTACTCCACCAGGGAGTAAAATCACCAATCATTGAAACCAGTATTAAAACCAGAGTCAAAACATTTCAAATCGGCACCAAGACAAGTTCAAAACAAATACCATCCATTTCAAACAAATTCCAAACAGAATCACCAAACAAGTTCTCAAACAGATTCTCAGACAAAATTCAAATTTAAAAAGCAATGTCGACATCAACCGAGCTCGAAAAATCGACTGACTTTCCATCTTGAAAATTGCACCAAAAATTAGGGTTAGGTTCCTTTCATGAGGTCGTAGCCAAGCACAGCATGGTCCATCAGCTCCTGGACAGAGCGTTTTCGTTGGCGGCGATGGTAGTCCCAAGATAGCAATCGCACTGCATCACCAAGGTCATCTGCTCGTGAAGAGACTTCTACTGAGAGATGTCGAGAAATTTCAAGTTTTAATCTGCTAGGGTTTCCATGGCAAGCATTCCAGGATACCCCACTCTGCCAGAAGTTGCACTTCGAAGAAAGATGTGAGAAACCATATAACTTCGGGCAAAAATTTTCTTAAAAGCTTGCCAAGTCCTTGGAGTGTGCTGCTTGGTAGCTGTAGACATCAACATCTGCATGGCACTACCTCTGAGAAAAACAGTGACTCAAAACAAATCTTGGATCCTTCTTTTGCAAATGATCTTAATAGTTATGCCCTGTAAGACATGAGCGGTGAAGACAGGAGCGCGCCCGATACGCGATGAAGTAAGGGTGGAGTGGCTAATAAGTCCGGGCTGGAGGGTGAAGATACCTCGAATAAATTCCAAAAGTATCTTTAGGGTTGCTCTATCTGCTCTTTTGTGGGACCGGTATGCTTTCAGAAAAGCACACGCCTGATGCTCTGATACCACTATCACAAGACGGGCACCACGTGCCAATAGAAAAGATCAGACTGAACAGACTTTTAGCACTTCAATAACAATTGAACTGAAAGAGGGAGAGAGAGACGACACGGAGTGGCGGGATTCTACCCCAGAGAGTATTGGCTCCAAACCTTGGCGCCCCTTTCGGTATTTCTTTATATTGCATCAACACAGTACAAGCCGGTACTCCACACTCTGCACCTTCTCTAGGAAGCATGCCAGAGAATGAGCCCTAACCTCATATTTAAAGGCCCTTGGCTTAAAAAGCAATTACAGTGAAAAGCCTTCAAACTCAAAAGCATCTGGTCCAAAAGCAAAGCCAAAATGCTACCAATGCAATTTCGAAAATCCATACAGTCCTGCCACGTCAACACCGCCAATGTGAAAAGCGGAAATCCGTACAGTTCTGCCACGTCATCAGCTAACGTGATTTTCGAAAACCTGCCACGCCATTAACCTGCTTCGCAAGTTCTTGTGTGTGTGTGAGCCCTTCTTTATTTCTTGTTGCTCTGCCTCTCAGAGTCTTCACTTAGGGTTTAGGCCCCTCGGTCCACATCTACAAGTTGGCTCCCTTCTTCAGGGCTTTGACACGTAATCAGTTTGTGACAGTGGTCCTCTCTTCCGCACACGCGCACTCTCACGAGAGAGAGAGAGAGAGAGCTAGAAGAGGAGAAAATTTTACCTCGTAAAAACAATCCCAAGAGACCTCAAAGATCTATCAGGTGTTGAAGTCAAGTCCAATTATTCAAGAGGGAATTGGGATAACCAATCTACCACACTTGGATGATAAGAAGATTATTCCAATTTCCTCTTCTTATTCAAACACACACACCCATCTCGATTTTTGTTCTTGTTTTAGGAGTCGGGTTCGGGCACTCTTGGCCGTTCTCCTCATACACCCAAAAAAGTGCACAAGAACGACCGAGGCTATGCACCCACGCTCAAGGCAGATGCTTTTGTCACTAGTTTCCTCTGGACTACATGAGGCTCTGCTTCCGCAAGAGGCCAGGATTATTTACATTCTTACAGCACTGCCCTTGAGAGACACATCTCGCTGACTAGTTATGGGCCTGACAGCGACCAAGTTCCTATGTTCAAAGGCCCAGGTACTATGGAACTTGCTTCGGTCTTCCCTTCGGAGTTTCCTCCTTCAGGTAACTTATTGCTCACCACGCTAAACTGCCCTTGTAACCCGATGGTTTTCCCCTAGGAAATGCCATACCTGCTTGGAAGGGCGTCGGCTCACACGTGGCGTCTGCTAAGGTTGGTGGTGTGTCCCTTTGCACCTCCCAATCCCTTTTTGGCGAGGTTGACCCCCCCGCGGGTTACTTAGCGTAAAAACAAAAACTCCAGCGAAGAGATTTTTCGAACGAAGCATTATCATGCAGCCAGCACAACGTTTTCAAGGGGCAGCCAGCGTGCAATTCAGCAATCAGCCCAACGCTTGCAGAGGGCAGCCCAGCGTCTGCAAAATTCAGCCCATCGCTGCAGATTTCAACCCTTCGGGGTGTGGGGGGAAGGGTGCCGCGAAGGGACACACTGCCTAGGGAAAAGGTGCGAGCAAAGGAGCGATGCCGGGAAAGGGTGCGAGCACGGAAGCAAGTTGGCAGCGAAAAGGCACATAACAAATCACCAACATTACTTGTTCACTGGTACGCCCGCACACACTTCTATCTCTAGTACGCCCGCGCACACACATCCGTCTACTATCTAATGCAGTAAGAGGAGATTAGAACTAGATGTGAGTTACCTCATATGTTTTCACGTGTATATACCGCCATTCTTCTGCTTCCATACAATTCCGAGAAGGGGGTAGAGTGTTGCGTCGAGGGTGATAGGCTCACAACCTTCAGGTCCCGAAAAAAAAATTTGCCCTGATACCATGAGGATTAGTGGTGCTAATCCTATAATTAAGACTTAAAAATTCATACTTAAGATCAATATGAGACTCAAGAGACTGAATGTATGTTTGATTGATTGAACAAATGCTTGAAAACTCGGTACAATAGACTCCTTATATAGGAGACGAAGAGACATAAATGAAAAGACACGTCTCATGGTAAAGAGACGAGACTTTAGACATAAAGCACATCCTTTCGGCGAAGAGCTGCAACCATTGGACGAAGAGTCGCAATCGTAGAGCGAAGGGGTGTGACCAATCGTCAAAGGAGTGTGGCTTTTGGCGAAGAGACGCGTCTATTGGACAAAGGGGTGTGCATTGTGACCATCCAAGCGTAGGGGTCCTCCTTGGCATGGCACTTCCGCTGGCGTTTTTGCAAACTGCCCTGCCCTCTGCCCAGCGCTGAATTCTGCCCTGCTGGTTGCCTGCATTTTCCAACAACCTGGCGTTTTCTCCTTCTGCTGCCCAACACGAAGGATTCTACTGCCCTGCCCTCTTCTCAGCATGGAAACCCACCATGCTGCCTAGGTTTTTGAATGAAACCCACGGCGGGGAGACCCAGGAGAAGGGCATCGGAGAAGGAGTTTTTGTGCGGCCGTTTTGGTGCGGCAAAGAGGGATCTACTAGAGTGGCGTGGGAGCAGCAAAGGAGGGAAGAACTTGTGCCCCTTGGGATTTGTGCGGCCAGATTTTGGAGTGCAAGACGGTACACACGCTTGGGAGCTCGCAACTTCACGATGGCTCCCCCTTGCTCGAGCGCCAACGACAAATTGAACGGCAACAATTACGCTCATTGGAATTTGATTATGCCGCTTTGGTTTACTCGGGAAGGGTTATGGGATATTGTCGATGGCACGGAGCCTCGTCCCACGAGGGATTCCTACAACAGGTACACCCGCCTTCAAGATAAAGAGCACCTCGGGATGCATCCAATGCGAAGGCGATGTCGGCCATTGCGGAATCTCTTACTAAGGACTTATCTCCAACGAAATGTGGTTCAAGCTTGTTAGAATGTTTGATCAAGATTCCACGATACGAGCAATCACCCTTCTTGGAAAGTTATTTGAAATCCATTTCCCCGGAGGAGGTTCCATGCAATCATTTCAGATGAAGATTAAAGTTGTGCATGATCAACTCGCAACTATGAAGAGTGCACTTACCAGTACCCAATTAGCTGCTTTGGTCCTTACGAAGTTGCCTACAGAGTATGAAATGGTGGCTAGAACCCTACGGCTACAAGTCACGAAGGAAAAGCTGGAATTTGATGATCTCACCTCTTTCTCATTGAGGAGGAAGCCGTGTTGGTTACTCAAGGCAAAATTCAAATTTCTGAGATGGTGGGCACACATGGCAAGGCACATGCTGCTTCGGATTCTAGAAAAAGAACAAAGTACCGTTGTTACAAGTGCAAAAAGCGAGGTCATTTGGCCAAGGATTGCAGATCCAAGGGCAAAGACAAAGATTCTGCAAAGGACAAAGGTAAAAGCAAGCGACAGGAGGACATGTCACGTGACACATCCAACCCTGTGTGTCCGTGAACAAGCTACAGCATGACCAGGGTTCAGTTCAATCAAGTTAGTCTAGAATACGAAGTGATATGGCATCTTTGTGAGTCTGTTCGCAAACCGTGCATGTCGAGACACTTAGAATAGATGCATATCCTCTGGTTGCACACAACATGATCATCGATTACAATCAAAACCCATCATTAGCGTTTTTACAGTGTATAGAACTATTTTCCCTATTTTTGACATTTTTCACTTATTATTTTTAAGTGACTTTTGTTGGAAACTAGGTAGGGCAAATTGGGAAGAGTAGTATATAAGAAAACCTAGCGCTAGCACTTTCTGGCAGAAGAGGCAGCAGGAACCCGGTGTTCATCAGGCAACTTTTTAGCAAGACTCCCCCCCTGACAACTCTAGCGTTTTCACTCACCAGAAGGCCTAGCGCAAAAGAGAGTTGCTCAGTCCTAGCGTTAGCAGACTCCCCAGAAGACAGCAGATTCCCAGTGTTAGCACATTTCCACCGCATGAAGCAGAATTCTGCCTAGCGTTTTTGACTTGCAGATCAACCTCAGCGTTTTGCAATTCCATCGCGACAGATTCAGCCCTAAGACCAGCGTTTTTCAGTTTTCAGCAGTCAGAGACCGCAGAAGAAGTCCCAAACCTTGCAGATCTCACCTTCCCGCAGCAGATCCTACAAACTACGCTGGATCTGAACGTGCGGTGAGATTCAGCCCAGAAAACGCAGATTTCAACAGCTGCGTTTTCAGCGCGTCGTCGTCGCATCGTCGCCATCGACATGGTCACCGACATAGAGTCAAAATTCAGCAGATAAAGATTTGTAAATTTCAGCCCGTCTCGTCGTCGTCGACATCGTCGGCAAGTCCAAGCATTGTAGAGATTTGTGCAATCATAAGTAGACCGCTCTCGCCATACAGAGTGGGACGTTTGGAGGAGGGTTTGACAGCATTCTGGTGTCGTATTCTTCCCTCTCCATCTCTCAGTCTCAGTACCTTCATTCACAGTGTTCACCACTTTGTTTGTGTCCATTGCACTCTCTCACTAAGGAAACGGAAGGCTCTCGCTTCAGTAAGTAAAAGGACCCTTGAGCACAGTTCGGAGCACTCATCTTGAGCAAAGTTCAACATTCACTTCCGTTGCACCTTACATTGGCATCAGAGCTTTGGCAGTGTTCTGTATCACTCAAGGAAAGAACCACAGAAAAAAAAAATTACTTGTTGTGGTCGCACGTAACCCAAGTCCTCTTGGGCGTGTCGATTCCTAATTGTGTTTTGAAGAGTGACAGGAAACCCAAGAAAGAAGGGCTTTGTCCAGCCTCCCCTTGTGCCTCTTTTCACTCATTGAGAACGGACCGTGCACTTAGCGGCCGGCCAATAGACGTGAGGTGGGAAAAAGCAACCTTGGTGTGAGCGCAATGCCGCCAAGGGGTGCGCCCGTAGAAAAGAGCAGAACTCGGGTGAAGAGAAGATCCTTCTCTAACACAGATTGCAAGCGAAAGAAAACCTCAAGACCTCAAAAACCAAGACCCACAAGAACCCAAGCTCCTCGTGAACTTAAGAACCCAAGACTTCGGTGGATGGTCATCACCCGAAGCGGAATGGATACTTCGCATGAAGGTGATGAGCATGAGGGTGGTGAAGAAGAATTTTTCCCACCAGGAGGTTTTTCCGACCCTCCCCTTCCCCGTCTACGCCAAGAGTTGCACTAACTCCTATGGAGGCTTTCGACAAGATAATGATGGGCAGGAAGTTAGAACGCGAAGCAAGAGAAGCAGAAAGAAAGGAAAAACACATAGAAAGAATGGCAGCCATAAAGCGTACATACAACGAAAGAATGGCAGCCATAGCGCGTGACCGCGAAGAGTTGTTGCGACTCTTTTCTAATGTGCAAGCACATGTTGCAAAGGATCAGGAGAAGGAGACTCTCTCAGACTCTTCTTTTCCGAAGCACGACACACATGTTTTGCATGATAATGATAAGCATGATGATTTGCATGATCAAGATGTGATTATTCAAGAGCATGATGATTTGCATGATCACGATGTGATTGTTCGTAAGGATGATGTGTTAGTTGATACTTTCTCTAGTGAAGCTAACCTCATTGCAGATTCGATCAATCACGAAGAACCGATCTTGGCTCTCGAGTCGAGGTCCACAGAACCCCCACAGGAAGATTCAATCAAACACGAAGAACCGATCTTGGCTCTCGAGCCTAGGTCCAAAGAACCCCCACAAGAAGTACTATGTGTTCGCATGATTAGTCAACAGGCATTGTTCGAGTGTTTCATTCGTGATCGTTTCCTGTATTTTAGTCAGCGTCTTTATGTGATCCCTTTTCATAGGCATGCCATATTGTACGTTGAGCACGATTCACTCATGAATGAACACGGATGAATGCGGATTACAAATGTTTGCAGTCACGGAAGTCACATTCGATGTCTCTTCCTTGGCATGACACAGTATCAGAAAGAGCACAAGAAGGATTGCGCATCAAGCATCGGCATTTCCATTGTGTTTTGCCATAGTTGATTGATTTAGATCAGAAACACAAGATTCAATCTCATTGTTTGCATGTGTGTGGTGAACGGGTTGGCACTCCGTCTATTTGTTCATCTACATTGCATGCACAGCCTTAAGGGAAGACGAGATTTTTCCCAGTCACTTTACATGGAATGGGTATGTTCATGTTTTTGTGTTAGAAGCGGTTTCAGGAATTTTCAGCCTCGGAGATTCTTGAAGAAGATAGACGCATGACTCTAGACGAAGTTGAAGCATTGAAGGAGCCATAGAAGACTTTGTGTCGCTTTCGGCGCGGCCCAAAGAAGCAAGCGTTGTAGACTTTTATGAAGTTCAAGTATCGCATGAAGACGCCTTGTTCTGTTAGGTGCAGCGGAATGATTGTTTGCGCTTTGCTCAAGATGAGTGCTCCGAACTGTGCTCAAGGTTCCTTTTGTTCTTATGGAAGGGAGAGCCTTCCGTTCTTAATGGAAAGTGATATGATCACAAACAAAGTGAATGGACACTGTGCGTGCAAGTGTATGAGACTGAGAGATAGAGAGAAGAGAGATACGACACCAGAGACGTTGTAAAACCCTCCTCCGACAGCCCCACTCTCGTCGAAAAACCCTCCTACGACGGCCCCACTCTCGTCGACGAGAGTGGTCTACTATGCTTGCACAAAGAGGTACAATGTGGATGCAATGGACTAATGCAACTTGGGACTATGCCGATGACGATGACGGTGATGACGAAGTCGACCTAAGGCCTGAAATCTGCAATCTTTCCACTGCTGTCCAAAAACACTATGGGCTGAAATCTGCAAATCTTCTATCTGTTGAATTCTGACTCTATGTCGGTGACGATGTCGATGACGACGATGCGACGACGACGCGCTGAAAACGCAGATGCTGAAATCTGCCATTTCCGAGCTGAAACTGTCAACCTTGCGGAAACTGACCGTGCGGCGAGGAACTGCTGCGGGAAGGTGAGATCTGCGAGGTTCGGGACTTGATCTGCGATGTCTGACTGCTGAAAACTGAAAACGCTCATCCTAGGGCTTGATTCTGTCGCGATAGATCTCCAAAACGCTGAGGTTGCTGGCAGATGCAAAAACGCTAGGGCTGAAAATCGGTGTTTCTGTCGCCGCGATTCTGCAGATGCAAAAACGCTAGGTTGATCTGCTGTGGTCTTGTCGCCGTGGCTCTGCAAATGCGAAACGCTGGCTGATCTGCGGTGGTTTGATCCAAAAACGCTAGGCTGTTGCTTGGGAGCAAAAACGCTAGGTCACTTGGGGGGTTCTGCTAGGGTTTTGCTGAGAAGGTGCATGTTGAGCATGTGCTCCAGCTGCCTCTTCTGCCAAATAGTGCTAACTTGGGTTTGCTTATATATTTTCTTAGCAAAATTGCCCTACCTACTTTTGTTGGAAAGTCGCTTAGAAATAATAAGTGAAAAATACCAAAAATAGGGAAAATAGGCTAAATGCACTGGAAAATTCCCCTAACTGATTCTGATGGGAATTCTGATGGGAATTCTGATGATTATGTTGTGTGCAACCAGAGGATATGCATCTACACTAAGTGACTCGGCATGCACGGTCCACGAATAGACTCACAAAAGTGCCAGATCACTTCTAATCTAGACTTGATTGGACTAACTGAACCCTGATCATGCTGTAGCTTGTCCACGGACACATACGGTTGGATGTGTCACGTGACATCCCCTCCTTTTCAAAGTGAGGTACTGGTACCGAACTATTGGCGTCAAGGGAGATCGCCAATAGCATCTGGAATCCTGGAAGGGACTCTTCGCCGTTCATAAAGGTCTGCAACGCTTGCTTCTTTGGGCCGCGCCGAAAGCGACACAAAGTCGTCTTCCATGCTTCAACTTCGTTGAGAGTCATGCTTCTTTCTTCTTCAACTTCATCTAGAGACCTGCTTCTTCCTTCTTCAAGAATCTCCATGGCTGAAAATTCCTAAAACCATTTCCAACACAAAACCATAAACATACCCATTCCATGTAAAGTGAGTGGAAAAAATCTTGTCTTCGCTAAAGATTGTATATGCAATGTAGATGAACATAGAGACGGAGTGACAACCCGTTCACCACACACACGCAAACAATGAGATCGAATCTCTCTCTTATGATCTAGAGAAATCAACTGTGGCAATTCACAACGGAAAAGTCCATACTTGGTGCTCATACTTTCATGTGCTCTTTCTACAATTGTGTCATGCCAAGGAAGAGACATGGAATGTGACTTCCTTGAATGCATACTTTTCAGCTTTTCATGAAAAATCCACATACATTCGTGCTCATCCATGAGTGCAACGTGCTCAACATACAATATGTCATGCCTAGGAAAAGGCATCACATAACAATACTGACTAAAATACAGGAAACGATCACCAATGAAACATTCAAACAATGCGTGCGTATCAATCATGCGAACACATAATACTTCCTGTGAGCGCTTTGAAAAGGAGGGGATGTCAAGTGACACATCCAACCCTATGTGTCCGTGGACAAGCTACAACATGACCAGGGTTCAGTTCAGTCAAGTCAGTCTAGAATAGGAAGTGATCTGGCACTTTTGTGAGTTTGTTCGCAGACTGTGCAAGTCCAGACACTTAGATTAGATGCATATCCTTTGGTTGCACACAACATGACCATCAAATTCCAGTCAAAAACCATCAAGAGCATTTTCTAGTGCATTGCACCTATTTTCCCTATTTTTGACATTTTTCACTTATTATTTTTAAGAGACTTTTGTTGGAAAGTAGGTAGGGCAATTTTGCTAAGTTTGTATATATAGAAACCTAGCGCTAGCACTTTCTGGCAGAAGAGGCAGCAGGAGCGCTTTCTCAAAGGCAACTTCTCAGCACGACCCCAAGATCTCTAGCGTTTTTGCACCACAGCAGAAGAGCTAGCGTTTTTTGGACAAGAACTCAGATCAGCCAGTGTTTTTGCATCTGCATCAGCCTGGCGACAGAACCACAGTAGATCAACCCCAGCGTTGGCAGATTCCCACCACATGAAGATTTTCAGCCCTAGCATTTTTGCATCTACCAAACACCTTAGCATTTTTGTAGATCTTTGCGACGGAATCAGCCCCTAGACCAGCGTTTTCGGTTTTCAGCCTTTAGACACAGCAAAACAAGTCCCGAACCTCGCAGATCTCACCTTCCCACAGCAGATCCTCGCCGCACGGTCGGATCCCGCAAAGTTTGCAGATTCAGCCCGGAAAATGAAGATTTCAGCGTCGTCGTCGCATTGTCGTCATCAACATAGAGTCAAAATTCAGCAAATAAAGATTTGCAGATTTCAGCCCTTAGCATTTTCAGATTTTAGCCCGCCTCGTAGTCGTCCTCATCGTCGTCGACATCGTCGGCAAGTCCAAAGCATTGTAGAGATTTATGCAATCATAAGTAGACCGCTCTCGCCATAGAGAGTGGGGCCTTCGGAGGAGGGTTTGACAACATTCTAGTGTCATATTCTTCTCTCTCTCTCTCTCTCTCTCAGGCTCATGCACCTTCATTCACAGTGTACCACTTTGTTTGTGTCCATTGCACTGTCTCACTAAAGGAACGGAAGGCTCTCCCTTCCGTAAGTAAAAGGAACCTTGAGCACAATTCGGAGCACTCATCTTGAGCAAAGTTCAACATTCACTTCCGCTGCACCTTACACCCTAAGACCAGCGTTTTTCAGTTTTCAACAGTTAGACACCGCAGAAGAAGTCCCAAACCTCGCAAATCTCACCTTCCCGCAGCAGATCCTCGCCGCACAGTCAGATCCAATGTAGTTTACAAATTCAGCCCGGAAAACGCAAATTTCAGCATCTGCGATTTCAGCGCGTCGTCATCGTAACATCGTCGCCATTGACATCGTCACCGACATAGAGTCAGAATTCAGCAGATAAAGATTTGCAGATTTCAGCCCTTAGCATTTTCAGATTTCAGCCCGCGTCGTCGTCCTCATCATCGTCAACATCGTCGGAAAGTCCAAGCATTGTAGGGATTTGTGCAATCATAAGTAGACCGCTCTCGCCATAGACAGTGGGGCCTTTGGACGAGGGTTTGACAACATTCTGGTGTCGTATTCTTCTCTCTCCATCTCTCAGTCTCATACCTTCATTCATAGTGTTCACTTTGTTTGTGTCCATTGCACTCTCTCACTAAGGAAACGGAAGGCTCTCCCTTCCATAAGTAAAAGGAACCCTTGAGCACAGTTCGGAGCACTCATCTTGAGCAAAGTTCAACATTCACTTCCGCTGCACCTTACAGGACAACAGTGACAGTAACTCAGGGAAGGACAGCAAAGAGGTTGCTGGTGTGCTGACAACAGCACTAGCACGGATTCCTGCCTTCTAGTCACATACGGATCGGTGTCACCAATGGCTTCAGCCAGAAAGAGGCTTGTGAGTGGCAAAGAGGGGCAAACAGTGCTCCCCATGATTAATTTGGACCCTTGTGTAGGAGTTCAAGTTATTGGTGTTTGGACCCGTAGGTCGGAGTTCAAGGCACATGCATCTGGCAAGGAACCAATCAAGCGTATCAGCCCGTTGTCCGCAGATTTCAGCATCTGCGTTTTCAGTGCACCGTCGTCGCGTCGTCGCCATCGCCATCCTCGCCGACACAGTGTCAGAATTCAGCAGATAGCAAATTTGCAAATTTCCGCCCCTAGCACATTCAAATTTCAGCCTGTCTCGTCGTCATCATCATTGTCGTCGACATCGTCGGCAAGTCCATTGCATCTAGACCATTGTACCAGATTCATGCAATCAATAGCATAGATCTCTCTCACCATAGAGAGGGGGGCCCTTGGAGGAGGGTTTGAGAATGTTTGGTATCGTATTCTTCTCTCTCTCTCTCTCTCTCTCTCTCTCTCTCTCTCTCTCTCTCTCTCTCTCTCTCTCTCAACACCTTCATTCACAGTGTCATTCACTTTGCACTCTCTCAATAAAGGAACAGAAGGCTCTCCCTTCTGTAAGTAAAAGGAACCCTTGAGCACAGTTCGGAGCACTCATCTTGAGCAAAGTTCAACGTTCACTTCCGTTGCACCTTACATTGGTATTAGAGCTTTGGCAGTGTTCTGTATCACTCAAGGAAAGAACGTACACGAGAAATTTTTTGCTTGTTGCAGTCGCATGTAACCCAAGTCCGCTTGGGCATGCCAATTCCTAATCGTGTTTTTGAAGAGAGACAGGAAACCCAAGAAAGAAGGGCTTGTCTGGCCTCCCCTCGTTCCTCTTTTCACTCATTGAGAGCGAACCGTGCGCTACCGGCCAATCGAAGTGAGGTGGGAAAAAGCAACCTTGGTGTGAGTGCAAGGCCGCCAAGGGGTGCACTTGCAGGGAAGAGTCGAGCTCGGGTAAGAGAAAATCCTTCTCTAACACAGATTGCAAGCTAAAGAAAGACCTCAAGAACTCAAGAACCTCAAGGACTCAAGAACCTCAAGAACCCAAGAACCACAAGAACCCAAGTTCCTCGTGAACTTAAGTACCCAAGATCTCAGTGTATGGTCATCACCCAAAGTGGAATGGATACTTCACGTGAAGGTGATGAGCATGGAGGTGATGAAGAAGAATTTTCCCCACCTGGAGGTTTTTCCGACCCTCCGCCTTCCCCATCTACGCCAC
The DNA here is from genome assembly GCF_014529385.1 of Adiantum capillus-veneris. NCBI lineage: Eukaryota > Viridiplantae > Streptophyta > Polypodiopsida > Polypodiales > Pteridaceae > Adiantum > Adiantum capillus-veneris. The sequence goes on from NC_140944.1 coordinate 156,015,059, forward strand.
GGTTTGCACCAAATCCTATGGAGGCTTTGGTCAAGTCGATGATGGACATGATGCTACAGCAAGAGACGCACCGCGCCACCTTTGATCGCGAGCGCGAGCAAGCGCGCTTAGCAGCCGAAGAAAGACAAGCGGCCTTGGAATTAGAACGTGAGGCGCAGAGAGACCAACGCATGCAAGAGTTGGTCCTACATGTACTCACCTCGAAGTCTGAGCCACTCAAAGAGTCCGGCCGGTTGTCTCGCATTGAGTTCCTCAGTGGCCCTAACCGCCCTAGGGGTGATCAGCAACTTGTGACAAGCTCATTGCCCGAAATAAACCGAGAACAATGAGCTTAGTAGCAAGTAGGACGTAACTCTAGATCTCCAGATCAATAATCGATTTTGGCAAAATGCATGTATGTCGAGCAACTTGAGATAGACCCATTGAAACGTCCGATAAAAAAAATCATAATGAGACAACATAGTCTATGCAAGCTCTTTAAATGCACAATCCAAAACGAAGCTGTGAACCACGTTGAGCCAGAAGCACCTAATTAGCCACCAAAGCACAACCTAACGATGACCAACAACATAGCTTCAAACAAAGAAACCGCTAGATCAGTTGAAACTGCTCTTGTGGACGAACATCAATTCCAATGTGAAATCCCTTAAATCAGCACATCTACCCCGGTGTAAGCCAAGAAAAACTATTTGCTTGCCCCCGCTAGCTTGCAACTTGCACCCCAATTGGCAACCATAAGACTTGCTCCAATTGATCAGAGCACTGCTAGCCACACAAAATCTGTCCAAAGCCTGACGCTAAGAATCCAAGATTGGCACAGAATACTTAGCAAAAAGCATGGTATCATCTGCATACTTTAAATCAGGCAAACAAGCACCCTCCCCCTCTAGAAGGGAAAAACTGAGTCCTCTGAACAATGAAATCTTACATCACAAATAAGAGAACATCGTCTCAGCAAAAGAAAAGAATCTCTCTCTCTCTCTCTCTCTCTCTCTCTCTCTCTCTCTCTCTCTCTCTCATATGTGTCTCACAGAGTGAGAAAGCTCAAGGAAACTCACGGTAAGACCGAAGACTCCCAGCATACTATCAAAAATAACCCACGCTATATAGCTTTCAAGCCTTCATAAAAAAGTCCATCACAGTCAGAAAGGGGATGCTGTTGTGGAGATACATAGCCAATGGAAAAGAAGTGAAAGAAAGAGGGAGGGTTGGACAAAATTACACAAATCCTCACTGACTCACCTGATACCTAATTTACATAGATACTTTGAGCTGAACAATGATGGTAGAGCATAAACAAATGTCTTATAGGGTTGAATATTACAGAGCACTGCAGTTCAGTCCTTAATCAATCATCAAAAGTGCTCATAAATCCTCCTATGAAACCGGCGCCATTGCAATCACCACAAAGCATCTCCCGTTTTCCCCTATAAAGTTCCACCAGAGGATTTAACAAAGGAAATTATCACAATTAAGTCTCTTATAATACAAAAGTTGCAGTGACTCCAAGTTGGCGGAAAATATGCATAAAGTCTAAGCACAGGAAGGCCATAGTGTGCAGATGGGCAAAAATGCCAAAGAAATTACACACACAAATTCAGCAAGGCAGTTAAGTACCTGCAGAGCCAGCATATTGATCCGGCTTTAAAGTGCCCGCTAAAGAAATCCTCTTTGTTTATCCCGTCACCCTTGCATTGTGAGCATACTATAGCCCCTGGGAATTCCAAAACAATGCACGTCCAGATGAATGAAGCTATGACATTCAGAACAGACATTAGGAGCCCTTACCATTTCCTTGACACTGCTTGCAGAGTATGCTGTTCACCGAACAAGCCGGAGGCGGCTCTTGCGTGTCAGGTTCTGTCGCCTGGAATGCAATCAATAGTAAGGTGATCAAGAACTAAGCAACACCAACAATAAAGCTGTAATAGAAAGACCAAGACTCCACACCGCAAGTGGGCTTACCCGGACTTCCACAGCTCGGAGAGGCTCCACAGCAGAGCTTCTCCCAAAATAACTGTGATGGGTGGTACTGCACATGCACATGGAGCCCTGAACGCTTCTCGATGTGGCCTTATCCGCAGAAAAGAGGACAGACGAAGAGGGCTTTGTTCTACCGTGGCGAGTCCAGATGAAAGACGAGCCAGAGAGGTGGCAACAAGCGGCACCCTCCATTGCAGAGCTGCGCGGAGTAGCAGAAAAATCGAGAGATGAATCTCCTACAGCCACTATCTGGATAATCACGGTCGCACATAATAAGGTCCGTTTGTGTTCGGACGCCTTCAAGTTCCGTGGCCACTGGCACACCTGGGCGGACGTCCGTTCAGTTCACGGTCTTAAGGCAGCTTACACATCAGCTGCCCATCAGGTGCGTACAATGAGCCTCAGCACTAAATCACACAAGGTCTTTAATGAAGCCCGAGTGATTGGATCAATGGTAGAGAAATAGAGCATGTTTCTTGCATTGTAGGATAACCGTCCAAGTTCCAACGTGTCTGATTTTACTTTTCGAGTTCACCAATTTATCTTATATATAATTGAAATGGCATTGGGCTCTCAATGAAACCCCATGCAAGCCCATGGTTAAGGCATTGGGCTCTCAATGGAACCCCATGCAAGCGCATGGTTAATGTAGTGGACTCTCAAAGTGGAGGTCATGGGTTCAAAGCTTGGAAACGGGGGGAGAGGTCCACTGTGTTGACCTTTTGTACACCCTCTAATTGCCTCGAGATTCGGGCAAAACTTTACCCACTGTCGACCCCATCACTCAGGCGTCATTAGAGACCCATGTGATTAAGTGTTGAAGTACAATGAGCCGGCTGGGTTCAAACTATCGCCCAAAAGGAAAAACACAGGAGAATCTTCATTTAGTGTGCGCACGGGTCAATCAACCAATGGTATGGAGACGGTGTGAGCATTTTTTGGACCCATCCAAGTTTGGTTGACCCTCCCTTCTTGGAACACACAACCTTCCATCGGTGTTTTAGCAAGCAAACCAGGCAAGAGAGGTGATCCCACTACTCCAATACGTGCAGGAAAACTATTATTGTAGAGAGTGCTGCCAGTTTTCATGCTTGTGTGCACTGAGAATGGGACAGGTGGAGTAGAAGTAAGGTTGGGCAACGTCATATGTGGAATGTAAACCCAGCCTTACGTAAGGCATCAATTGCCCATCAGGTGCATGAGCCAGTGTGGCTTTCACGTGGGAAAAGTTCATTGGATGTTCACACTTGGACAACCAACTAGGTAGCCCAAGCTCCCCCATCCAAACTTGGGTAGGCAATTGAGCAATCATTCTCAATTAAAAAGGGAGCAATGAACTAAGTTCTCATCACCATACTTTATACCGATCTTGTGCTTGTCGAACATTTTGACAAGCCAGTTTCAACATGTCCATAAGGTCTTGGAGAAAATCTTTGACACGCTGAAGCTTTTCAGTCGCCAACCCCACCGTAACTGGTGACCTAGGTTGAAAACTATACATGAGCATGAAATGACTAAAACCAATCGTCATATGCTTAGCAATATTATAAGCAAACTCAAGAATAAGAAGATAATCTTCCCAACTTGATTTGCTTCTTGCTAATGTATGCTCGTAGCATATCCTCTAGCACTTGATTGACCTTTCGGTTTGACCATCTGTTTCAGGATGATCTGATGTACTTAAGTGGAGTTGTGTACCCAATCATTCAAACACAAACCTCCAAAAATAACTATTAAACTTGGGATCACAATCACTCACTATGCTACTTGGCAACCCATACAGCCTATGCAGATTGTCCACAAATAACCTAGCTAACTTTGGAGTCTTAATTGTTGACTTGGTTGGAATAAACTTGCAAAGATTAGTCAACCGGTCTACCACCCATACCGAGTCGTGACCTCAAACAGTGGTTTGTAAACCATCCCACAAAAAGTCCATAGAGATACTTTCCCATCCATTGGGAATCTCCAATGGATGCAAGAGATCTCTTGCTTTCAGGCGCTCTACTTTATTTACTTGACATTTTTTGCAGTGCAAAACATAGTCTTGAACATAGCCATATAAATCCGACTAGTAGAATTGTCATCGTACATGAGTATAAGTCTTCTTAATGCCTGGGTACCCTCCACTTGGACTTTCGTGACATTCATAAAGAATTTGATGCCGAATGTCTGCATCAATCAGTACACACACTCTCCCCTTGTGGAGTAGGTACCTATCATCTATGGAAAAATTCTTCCATCGTTGCAGCTCGTCACTCGAAAGAGGAGAATCGTGTGGAGGTTAAAGACGCACTACCAACATTGGAGTGAGAAGGAGCCCTCATTTGCACATGGCTCCACATTTTGGAGTATGCTTTATCATGCTCACATTTTCCCTTGAGAGATTCCAAAAACTCGCTTCGAAGCTCGATAAAGAGAAGAGAGTTGATCTCAGGCATTCGACTAAGATCATCAACCACTACATTGTATCATCCTTTATGATACCGAAGCTAAGCATCATACTTCTGAAGAATCTCATCCCACCTGGCCTTTAGATTCTTCAAATTTGTTTGTTGTATAAACTATTTAATGCTTTCATGGTAAAACACAATCTCAAATTGAGCTCCATACAAATAATGTCGCCATGTCTTTAAAGCAGACACTATTGCAAACAGTTCCCTTTCGTAAGCAGAATAATTTTGTTGGGCAGAATCAAGCTTCTTGCTCTCCAATGCCATTGGCCTTCCCTCTTCCATAAGGACTGCTCCAATAGCATGGTTACTAGCATCCGTTTCTAAAACGAATGGTTTCAAAGGATCCACATAGCCAAAATCGGAGATGTAGCTAATGCATGCTTCAGAGCATCAAAACTTTGATGTTGAGCTTTGCCCCATGAGCTTTGCCCCATTGAAAGTTTTTTTGTAATGGAAAAGGCCTATGAACATTAAGAATAGCGGAAATAAGAAAACTGTAGTCATTTTTATGAGACTACTTTGTAGAGGGTGAACTTGATTAGAGGTAGCAACTTAACCATTATACTTATTTAACTTGGCATCAACAATACTTTGCAAGAGAGAGAATTAGAGAACTTGACAATAGTTGAGGGCTGGTCCCCCCTCCAAAAGGCTTTTGTATTATAGTTTCTCCCATAAAGAGAGACTTAATACAATACAAGTTGTGTGTTCCTTGAAACTTCGATGGTGCAATGAACATAGAGAACTTCATGCACCACATTTATGCCCGTAACTTAGCTAAAAGAAAGCATTAACTTGTCCCCGGCCTCAGTCCCAAGACCTCAAACACCTTCGAAGGTGGAGAGAGCTAGCAGGGAAAGAGGGTAGGGAACAAGAAGAAGAAGCATTCTTACGAGAAATAAATATTTCCTCACTTATCATCACTGTTGTTGCTTAGCATAGCATAATAGCATAGTAATGATGATGAAGAAGATGACAAGCTTAAGCATTGAAGCATGGCTCTTGGTTGGATTTGCATTCCATAGCCAAGAGTGTTAGTGTAGGCTCTCAACTTCTCAACAAGCTTGGAGAAGGAGATGAAATTCTTGCACTTAGCACTTCACACAATGAGAGTGTGTGTGAGTGTGTGGGCCTCAAGCTAGCCCCCAAGTTGCTTGGGTTGACCCCCTCTTTTAGCCCTTGATTGAAGCTCATTGGCTCTCCCAAGCCTAGCCAATCACAAGCCTTGGTCACAACTAGCAATAGAGGTAGTCCTTGGACAAGTGTCCTCCTTTCCCCTTTGAGAGAGAGAGCTTGGAAAAAGCTTAAACAATTATTTGATTAATATAAATTCTCATTGGACCTCTCTAAGGGTCAACCAATAGGCTTTAGGCACACTATGGGAGCAACTTAGCTAGGGCCTTGACATGTGTCCCTTTTGCCTCTTTGAGCAAAGGGTTCCCTTTGGGTGAGGGAGTAGTCACTCAATCCCACCCCCTACTCTCATGGCTCACCCCCTCCTTTGTAGGCATTGGTTTGACTTTCAATCTTTCAAGCACCTTGGCCCCCAACATACTTAAGCACCTCAAACACCTTAGTCACGAGCATGGGATTAGCAAGTGCATGGCCTCTCTCTCTCTCTCTCTCTCTCTCTCTCTCTCTCTCTCTCTCTCCTCAAGGGCTTGCCCCCCCCTTGTAGGGATTGACTTCGACTTCAAGCACATGCTTAGCTTGACTAAGCACCTTAGTCATTAAGCATCTCAAGCACCTTAGTCATCAAACATCTCAAGCATAGGCCTAGCTTAACTTAAGTCCTAAGGACTTTTACACTAACCTTTGGAGGTCTTTAATGAAACTAACCTTTATGTCTTTTAAGCTCCATTATGCACACATTTTTCTTGAGTATACCATCTCCTTGTGAGCCCCTGTTGAGATGAAACCGTCTCCTTTTGGCCTCGAGCTAAGCTTGGTCTAAAAATAGATATCTGTATTCTAGCTCTTGTTTCCCTTTTATCTTCCCATATCAAATGATCAATTTAACATGAGAAAATCATTTGGGTAAAGCTCGATATTAGATTTTACGACATTACTTCTCCCTTGAAACCATAGTCGTCCTCGACTATGAGGTAGAGAATATAAAGTCTTGGTGATTAGTCCATTTTTCATAGCGGATATAGGATCCCTTTGTACCCTACGACATAGTTCGAGAATGGATGACTAGTCCATTTGGTGTTTGGGAGACGTAGCTGCCGCAACCATGTCTGCCTTTTAGTCCATATCACAGTTTCAAAATAGGGTGACAATTTCTACTTGGTGTTTGAGAGACGTCGTCAAGAAAAACATGAGTCTAAGCATGCATACTACTTAAATTTGTGCACTATAAAAAGGGAATTAGTCTTATAAGACAAAAGCATTGATCATTTAAAAGAAACGTTTTCATTTGCTTACTCTAATGTAGCGTTGTAAAAATTGACAAGGTTCATACTATCCTTAAGTTGTATTCCTTGCATCCATCTAGCATCTTCAAAAGGATAATTTTGTAACTTAATATAATATACCATCGATTAATCTTACCATGTCGTAGCACCTTGTCCTCATGTCGAAGGATAGCTTTGGGTTGTAGCACCTCTTCTTGCTCTTCGATTTCTGGGGGGTCTTCAATAATTGGGTTTGTTGGTGGCTCTCCTTTGTAAGGTTTGAATAGGCTCACATGAAAAGCATGTATGAGACGATGGTTAGGCAACTTGAGTTGATAAGCCATGTCATTGAGTGGCTTCAAGATTTGAAAGGGACCATAGTATATTTTTGCTAGTTTAGCATAATACTTTTGATGGCCTGTAGGATTTTTGCCGGTTGTTTTCCTCAATCGAGCCTTGGGAAACTTGAGTAAGACCCAATCATTTTCTTTGAACATTAAGGCCCTTCTGTACTTATCAAAAGCAGCTTTTTGCATTTGTTGAGAGATGGATATAGCCTCCTTAATCTTTTGAAAAGATTCTTGTAGGTCACGGCTATACTCATCGGCAACGAAGATCTTCCCATGTACTTTAAGTAGCAAAGGACTTTTTGGTCTTCCCTCTATGATCTCAAAAGGTGCCTTTCCCGCAGTAGTATGGACAATATTATTATACGCATACTCTACATGGGGTAAGTACTTCTCCCATTGTGAGCATTGATCTACTTTTATAACATAAGTCTTTAGTAGATCGAGAATTGTAAGATTGGCTATCTCACTTTGGCCATCCGTTTTTGGGTGATAGGCTAAAGAGAAATTCAATCTTGTACCTAGATTTTCATAGAGACCCTTCCAAAGGTCATTCTAGGATCTCTATCCGACATGATGGATGTGGGCAATCCATGGTGTTTGACAATCTAAGATATGAAGAGGGTTTCCATTTGGTGTGCCTTAATAGTCTTTTTGACAGGAATAAAGTGTGCTTGCTTGCGAAACCTATCGACTACTTTCCATATTCCCGTATTCCCATGGATAGACTTGGATAATCCAAAGATAAAATCCATGTATATACTTTTCCATGGCGAATTAGGGATGGACAATGGCTGGAGTAATCCAGATTGTTTCCTCTATCATCCTTGGTCTTTTGGCATACCACACATTTTGAAACATACTCTTGTATGTCCACTTTTGTAGTAGGCCAATAGAAGTACGTTTCTATTCCTCGAAGAGTAGGTTGAATCCCTCGATGCCCCACATAGGGAGGAGCATGGGATTCATACATGACTTTCTCACAAGGGAGTGAGTAACACATAGCATGTTGCCATGGAGAAGATAACCATCTTGCAAGGTGAATGGTTCCTCTTTCTTCCCTCAGGCAAGGGCTGAAATTATGTCTTTAAAATCAGGGTCAGTAGCGTACTCATCTATCATGGAAGATAAATCATTGTGAGTTGCTATAAACACCTCAATAGTGAATTAGCCACTTGATTATGCTTACCAGCAATGTGAGCAATATGAAAATTAAATTGTGAAAGAAAGTTTTTCCACCTCATTTTCTTGTCAGAAATCTTCGTTTGTGTCATGAAGCACTTGATACTTTGATGGCCCATTCGCAAAATAAATGGAGTCCCCAATAGATAGTGCTTCCATGTGTCTAGGACATGTAGAACAGCTAAAAGCTCTTTTTCATATATTCCCAAGACCCGTTCATTGATATTGAGCCTTCAGTTCTCATATGCTATGGCATGCCCTTCTTGAAGCAAGACTAGTCCACAAAAATCACCACAAGAATCACATTGGACCTCAAGCTTTGAGAGATTCGAAAGCATAAGCATTGATTGGGAGGTAAGCTTCTCTTTGAGCTTGTCAAAAGCATTTTTCTCTTTAGCAATCCATGAGTACTTAACGTTCTCTTTGAGCTTGTCAAAAGCATTTTTCTCTTTAGCAATCCATGAGTACTTAACGTTCTTCTTTGTTAAGTCATGTAATGGTCCTGCTATTTGAGATAATTTTGCTATGAAGCGTCTATAGTATGCAAACATACCAATAAAGGTTCGTAGCTCATGTAGATTCCTTGGATTAGGCCATGCTTTTATTACCTCCAACTTTGATGGATCCATACGGATACCATATTGAGATATAATATGACCTAAGTATTGAATCTCTTGAAGGAAAAATTCACTTTTCTTTTGATTGATAAAAAGCTTGTTCTCCCTCAAAGCTTGAAAAATTACGTGGAGATGTTTCTTGTGCTCCTCCAAGGACTTGGAGTAGATGATGATATCATCAAAAAACACTCTAGTAAACTTGCAGTGGGGTCTAAAATTTTTCTCCATTAAACGTTTGAATATGGTTGGAGCATTTGTCAAATCAAAAGGCATGACAAGATATTCATAAAGACCAAACGTTGTACGGAACACGGTCTTTATGATATCCTTATTCAGTATCCTTATTTGATGATCGTCACTTTTAAGGTCAATCCTACTGAAGTAGGTCAAAATAGCTTATCAAACAGATCTTCTACCTGCGGTACAAGAAATCTGTTTTTGATAGTGATACGATTTAGTGCTTGATAGTCCACACACATGCGGTATGTGCCATCTTTCTTTTGCACGAAAAGAACTGGAGAACAAAAGGGAGAGGAGCTAGGCCTCACCATCCCCTTGTCTACCATCTCATGTACTTGCCTCATAATCTTTCCTTGTTGAGCTTGAGAAACTCTATAAGGAGGCTCATTTGGCGGTGAGCCCCAGGGTAGAAGCTCTATCATATGGTCATCATCCCCTCGTTTTGGAGGTAGCTTCATAGGGATGTCATTGATAAATACATCTTGGAATCTATTTAGAAAATTAAACAAGTCTAATTCTTCTTGATTCCTACCACTTTTTTCTGATAAAACATTAGCATCATTTAGAGACTCTTTGACAAAAATCATGTACGAGGAAACCGAGCTTTTCATTGACTTATCAAAAGCAGGTGAATTTACAAGTGGTATAGTACAATCTTACTTATTAGCATCTATATACATGCTCTTTTCCTTGTAGGTGAAGTAGATTCTCCTTTTAGGGAACTTTATGTTGCAGCCATGCGGAACCATGGCCCCTAGGATAACATCCTCATGTTGGAGAGGAGAGACGGAAAAGTCTTCTTTGTCGACGTAGCTTCGGACATGAAGTCTCAACCTCCCAATCAAGGGAGTAAAGGATGTTTTTTGTCCCTTGAAAGTCCCATTGAAAGTTACAGTATCTCCGATCTCGAAAGCTTGAATGCCCAGCTTAGTGGGCAACTTCATTGATATGAAGTTGTGAGTAGAGCCAGGGTCAAAAAGGATGAAGGCATCATGCTCCCTCACCTTTCCCCAAGCATAAGAAAGGGATGATTCTTTGCAATGAGCATCTTCTTTTGGAGCTTCGATCGTGGAAGCTTTAGGAGTCTCATTGTGGGCATTTCTTTTGGGCCAAGAACGATAGCCATGTCCTTTCTCCCACACGTAAAGCATTTATGATCCTTGCAAAAAGCCTCTAGCTCTTCCGGAGAGAGTTTTTGTTTGCCTTTGTAAACTCCTTTCTCCTTGGTCTTGTTGATGTTGTTGGAATTGCCTTGGGCAAAACTTTGAGCATTGTTCTTCCCCTTTGCATCATTTTAATCTTTGATTTCCATGGGCTTGGCATTCCTATTAGCCCCTTGTTGGAAATTGATACGAGATGCAACCATAGTGTGGTGGATGAATTCGGTGATAGAACCAGGCCATTGGAAATTGACATACTCGGCCATTTTTTCAAGTAATTCCACACAAAATTGTTGCTTTTTCTTGGCGAAGTTTATCTTTTGAAAGACTGTAGCATTGAGATGTAAATCCCAAAACCTGTCTACATATTTGTGGATAGACTCGTGGGAGAGTAGCTTCAAGCTTCTCCATTCAGTAAGCACTTTGTCATTGGCATCGCTTGCAAGGAATTGATTCATTATGGAAACTCGTAGAGTTTTCTATGTCCTTGGGGCTTTGCCATTCCTGCGGAGGCTAGCCCACCATTGACGAGCAGATTTTTGAAAGTGCATAGCTACATGGTGTAGCTTGGAGGACTCTATGAAGCCCTCATCTTTGAAGGCCACATCGAATTGTTGAATGAAGGCCAATACTTTGTTAGTAGAACCAAAGGTGCCATCATTGGTGAGAAAAGAAATACTATTTCCTCCCTCTTTGAACTTCTTAAACTTTTGGGACCTTTTTCAAGCAGGTAGGATTTGCGATGTCCTCTCCTCTTGTATTCTCTAGGAGAATAACTGCTGCTTTCATCGGAAGAGGAGAAAGGTGAAGAAGAAGGAGAAGAGGGTGACCTCTTTCTTGCCTTTTTCTTCCTTTGTTTCTTCTCTTCCCTTTCGGAGTGACAAGGAGAAGGACTATAGGATGACCTTTCCCTCTTGGGAGGAGTTGGGGATCGTCGAGACCGCCGTCTTCGTGGAGCCACATCTTTAGAGAGATTCAGAGATTCACTTCTTTCTCGTTCATTGGATTCCTCCTCTTCTCTTATCGGAGAGAGTCTTGTTTTGGAAGCAACGAGAGGCTTCCTAAGCTCTCTCTCTTATTGGAGAGGAAGGAAAATCCCATAAGCACAAAGTTGTTAACTTCGGCTTGCAAGGCAAGGTTGCCCATAGCTTGTTGCAACCTAGTAACAAAATAGTTCATAAACATTGGGGCATCATTAGTAGCATTTTCATGTACAAAATCAAAGTTGTCAATATTCATTCTACTCTCTTGATTATTGTCAGCCATGCTAATTAAACTTATGTGTATGCTACTTTGTGCTTTTGTACCTCAAAACCTTAGTTGCTACTCTTCTTTACCTTTGATAATTAGCTCTCATGCAGCCACACCCATGGTTTAGAGACTGTTGATTGCCAAGAGTAGTAGAAGGGTCTAACATTGCCCGGTTGATAATGGTTCATGTTGAGCTTGCTAGTAGCTCAATAATGGTTAAGCCAAAGGCAAGCCCCGAGACACTCCATTATTAAGTCTATAGTTCCCAATGGTGTACCTCAAACTAAGTCCTTTTCAACCAAGATAATAGATTTATATCCCAACCTCAAAAATAAGGGAGGGGGGTATCATATTTTTTGGGAGGGGGGGGGGGGGGGGGGGGGGGGGGGGGGGGGGGGGGGGGGGGGGGGGGGGGGGGGGAGGGGGACTACCCTATGTTGATTACTTGTAACCATTGGTCATCGTGTGCACTAGAACTCGGATGAATTTTGGGGAAGGTACGTTGCCAATCACTCTTTGATTAGCTTTACTCGTTTAAATCATGTGAGACCTAGATTTTTTCTGTAAGATAGGGGTATGAGAGTTTTCTTCATTGATTGTCGTATAAGCGTAGAAAGGGGGGTCATATTCCCTGATATGAGTCGTCTATAGGGGTTTTATCAAAGTTGTCCGCTCGTAGGTGGCGTCCCGTTTTGTATATAGAGTGAATCCCCCGGGGTACAATACAAGCTTTGTGTTCCTTGAAACCTTGATGGTGCAATGAAGATAAAGAACTTCATGCACCACAATTATGCCCGTAAATTAGCTAAAAGAAATCATTAATTTATCCCCGGCCTCAGTCCCAAGATCTCAAACACCTTCGACGGTGGAGAGAGCTAGCAGGGAATGACGGTAAGGAAGAGGAAGAAGAAGCATTCTTACGAGAAAGAAATAGTTCCTCACTTATCATCACTCTTGTTGTTAAGCATAGCATAATAGCACAATAATGATGATGAAGAAGATGACAAGCTTAATAATTGAAGCATGGCTCTTGGTTGGATTTGCATTCCATAGCCAAGAGTGTTGGTGTAGGCTCTTAACTTCTCAACAATCTTGGAGAAGGAGATGAAGTTTTTACACTTAGCACTTCACACAATAAGAGTGTGAGTGAGTGAGTGTGTGGGAGAGAGTATACCCCTCAAGCTAGCCCCCAAGTTGCTTGGGTCGACCCTCTCTTTTAGCCCTTGATTGAAGCTCATTAGACCTCCCAAGCCTAGCCAATCACAAGCCTTGGTCACAACTAGCAATAGAGGTAGTCCTTGGACAAGTGTCCTCCTTTCCCCTTTGAGAGAGAGAGAGGACTTGTAAAAAGCTTAAACAATTAATTCGATTAATCTAAATTCTCATTGGACCTCTCTAAGGGTCAACCAATAGGCTTTAGGCACACTATGGGAGCAACTTAGCTAGGGCCTTGACATGTGTCCCTTTGCCTCTTTGAGCAAGGGGTTCCCTTTGGGTGAGGGAGTAGTCACTCAACCCCACCCCCTACTCTCATGGCTCACCCCCTCCTTTGTAGACATTTTTTTGAATTTCAAGCCCTCAAGCACCTTGGAACCCAACATGCTTAAGCACCTCAAGCACCTTAGTCACAAGCATTGGATTAGCAAGTGCATGGCCTCTCTCTCTCATGCCCCTAGCCTCAAGGGCTCACCCCCTCCTTGTAGGGATTTACTTTGACTCCAAGAACATGCCTAGCTTGACCAAGCTAGCACCTTAGTCATCAAGCATCTCAAGCATAGGCCTAGCTTAACCTAAGATCTAAGGACTTTTACACTAACCTTTGGAGGTCTTTAATGAAGCTAACCCTTAGGTCTTTTAAGCTCCATTATGCACACATTGTTCTTTAGTAGACCATCTCCTTGTGAGCCCTTGCTAAGATGAACCCATCTCCTTTTGGTCCCGTGCTGAGCTTGGTCTAAAAAGATATATCTATATTCTAGCTCTTGTTTGCCTTTTATCTTCCCATATTAAATGATCAGTTTAACATGAGAAAATTATTTGGGTAAAGCTAGATATTAGATTTTATGACATTTTTCCCTTGGATTTTAGTTGGATGGTAATCAAAATAGCAATATGACCATAGTTTTAACAAACCTTCAATAAAAACTTGTAAATTTCAAGAAAATCTGTAACTCTTTCAGATTTATGGGAGAAGGCCGCCTCCTAATGGCATCCACTTTGGATCGATCCATGTGTAGCCCATCAACTGAAATAACATGCCTTGAGTAGTGAATCTTCTCCTTGAGAAAATCACACCGATTCTTTGGCATATGACTTATTTTCTTGTAACAATTCAAACACATGGTGTAGATGTTGTAAATGCTCTTCTTCAAAGGCATTGTACACGAGAATGTCATTGAGAGAAATAATAAAAAACTTGCCCAATATGGTCTCAAGACATTGTCCATAAGTGTCATGAAAGTAGCTGGTGCATTTGCCAACCCGAAGGGCATAACCAAAGCACATAGTGTCCAAACAGTGTTCGAAATATCCGCAAGCCTAATGCGTACTTGATGATACCCTGACTGTAAATCAATCTTGGTAAGATGCAAGCATGGGTGAGATTATCAAATAACTCATCCACTCTTGGCAATGGGTACTTGTTCTTAACAATATTTGCATTCAATCCCCGATAGTCTACGCACATACGCATACTACTGTCTTTTTTCTTCACCAATAAGATGGGAGCAGCCCATGGTGAAGAACTGGGTTGTATGAAACCCCTACTAACATAGTCAGCAAGATGATGTTCCACCTCAACAGCCTCAGAATGACTCATTCTGTAGGGTGGTTTACTTACTGCTTTATTGTCTGCAACCACGTCTATGCCATGCTACATAGCCCATGTTGACAGTAACCTTGGTGGTAAATCATCTAGAAATACACCTTTAAATTCCATTACTAAATTTTTTAACTTATTAGCAACATTTGCTTGTTTAGGAGAGAAAGTAGTAGACATAGAGGGAACAAAAGAGAAAGAAGAATGCAACGTTGAGGAATTGTCATGTAAAATATTATCAACATTTGAAAGAAAATGACATGTGGAGTAACACATTAAAACTTCTTCTATTTCATCATGAGAAACTAGCTTCATAAGCTCTATTGTACATATGAGGGCAAAACCTTCTCTCCCAACAGCAGCACGTGTATGCCATTGGATTCGAACATCAAACTATGGTGCTCATATTTACGCTTAAGTGATGATCCTAAACTATGTAACCACTCCTGACCCAATACCACATATGGCCGCTCCATATTCATAACTTGGAAATTCAAGGAGTGTTATTCCCTTGAGTTTCCAGCGGTACATCTTTCACTTGAGTGACCCACACCTCGATATCATGGCAGTTCATCATTGCTACCTTGTAACGGTGGGAACTCAAAGTTAGGGGAAACTTGAGCTGTTTCACTAACTTATATTTAATGAAATTGTGCAAAGCAACATCGTCCACCAAAAATCGGACCACGTTCCCTTGGATAGACCCATGCATATGCACTAGCTCATGTGGACCGAATGTCAGTTGCCACATGGAGGCGGTGTGTGTTACCTCCACATTAGAGAAATGAGAGGAGGACTCAAGGGGCAATAGCTGCACCATGTCCACTGCTCTCTCTTTTCCTTGGGTAGCAGATTTCCCCCTGGGACAATCCTTTTTGTTGTGCCTACTCCCTAAACATGTGAAGCACAATTTTTCTTTCTTAGCCTTCTCAAACTCTTCAGTGGACAAAGGGCCCCTAGACCCTTTGGGTTTCTTGGATGCCTCCTATGCAGCTACTATAAAGTTTCCTTTATTGTGCCCATGATATGTGTGTGCATTTGGATGTGTAGTGACAGGGATGTGAGTATTATGTAGTGTTTTCTCATTGAGATTGTCGTGTATATGCGCTTGCACTATAGCCTCCTCAAGCATCTTGGGGTCCTGAGTCTTGATTGTTGGAATTAGAGTTGCAGGAAAACACACATAGCTTAAAGAAGACGAAGGAAGATCAAGGCACACAACAAAGAGTGTTTTACTTAGTGTGCAATGGAAAGATAAGATAGCCCTAGAGTGATGGGTGTATATACAATGCACGGGAAAAAAAAACCTCCTAGTGATAGAAAAAATGCCATGGCGGTCCTAAGTGTGTTCACGCACATCACTACCACATGTATATGGTTACAAATCCCCCCTGAGAGTGATGCGGTGAACGAGAGTTGGCACATAGAGCAAAGGGAAGTGGCATGCCCTGAGGACATGATCAGTCCACAAAGGGGAGTAAGCCCAAAGCTTTGTCGAAAGTTTCGAACTTCTCACGAGACAATACCTTTGTGAAAATATCTGCAAGGTTGTCCGGTGTTGGCACATAAGCCAAGCTGATCTCTCCTGCTAATGAGAGCCTCTCCCTGACATAGTGGTAATGCACCTCAATGTGCTTTGTGCGAGCATAAAAAATTGGGTTCCTCACAATTGCCAATGCGCTATGACTATCAGTGTAGATAGTATTGGCAGTATCCTGTCCAACACCCAAATCAGCCATAAGGCGTCTGAGCCATACACACTCAACCGTCTGAGCCATACACACTCAACCGTAGTTGTAAAGACTTCCTTGTACTCAGCCTCACAACTAGAAGTGGCCATAGTAGGTTGCTTCTTGCTCAACCATGATATACATGAACTACCAAGCATGAAACAAAAACCACTTGTGGATACTCGCGTGTCAAAACAAAATGTAAGTCTGGCAGCAATGATCCCCCCTTGGGATAAAACAAGCCAATATGTAAAGTGCCTCTCAAGTAGCGAAAAATCCTCTTGACATCCTGCCAATGCTTAGACCCTAGGCTATGCATAAATTTGTTGACATGTGAGACTGCAAACTGAATATCCGGCCTCATGTTGCATACATAAATGAGGCATCCGTAGTTTGGTAAAGAGTGACATCTGCAAAATCACCAGCATCATGAAGACTCAATTTCAAACATATTTCCATGGGAGTGGAAATATGTTTGCAATCCTCAAGTCCAAACTTACATAGTAATGTCTCTATGTAACTTTTATGACATAAGGCAATACCACCATCACACTGCTTAAACTGTATACCCAAGTTTATGCAACAACCCCAAATCTTTCATCTTGAAAGTAGCATTCAAAGCAGACTTAAATTCAGCAATATGTCTCTCATTTGGTCCAATGATCGACAAATCATCTACATAGAGAACCACAATGAGAAGTACATCACCCTCACGCTTTACATACAATGTGCTTTCTGTTGGACTATTACAAAATCCTCGTTTGAACAAACGAGTGTCAGCGTTCTCATACCAAGCACGAGGAGATTGCTTCAAACCATACAAAGATTTCTGACATCTGCACACTTTATCCTCTTGTCCTTTCTTGACAAAACCACAAGTCTGTGCTACATAAACTTCCTCAAATATATCACCATTCAAGAAAGCACTGTCTGACTGATGTACATCCCAACCAAAATGAGCTGCCAATGCACATTGAAAATGCACTATAGTAGAGAGAGAGATAGAGTGCCCAATCCGAGAGAGATTGAAATGAACCGTGAGAGGGAAGATAAAGGAAAAGTTTGTTGCAACTTCCCTCAAACTCCCAAATTAAACGACCAATCAAACTTCCCCTTTTCTTTATTTGATTCCAAAAATTAAAAGAGTTATAGCCTTAGGCTTAGGCTTTCAATTGTGTATACAAGGCTTTATGCTTTGGCATTCAATGACAAGCCCGCTAAAATAGCCAAGAGCATTTACAAATAATATGGTGCAAAATTAACTAGCAACAAAATGACGCATATGCATAGATGCCAACAAGCGTTGATAGAAATATTGACATGCCATCATTAACTTGCATCTTCTAGCCTTTTTGATGACGAAATTGGAGGCTATCAGCAACAAGTGGGAATGGTGTAGGATTTTCAAAATCTAAGGTATGGCGCATATCAATGTCTGAATCCATTGTGGTTTGTGCTATGCTAGCAAGAGAAAAGATAGTACCCTATCTCAAAAATTATCGAATGATAGTAGAAGAGAAACTGCGATCAGTAGATTGCTTGTAATGCCCAAAATTCTTGTAAATCAAGCAATACAATGGTATCTTCCTTGCTAGTTTTTGCACGGGAACGCTCACTTGTAGATTTTCCACTTCCTGAAGAAGCATAGAAACTGTGTAGAATTTGATTCATAGCCATATCCGCTTGAGAATCTTCAGCTGTTGTAAAGATTTGAAGAGCAATCGCAACAAATAATAACCAAGATCCCACCAAAAAGGGAAAAATTAATTACGACCAAGGAAAGGAAAATCAAGTCAAAACTTTGCCGATGGCTTCGGCCTCGTCTTCAAAAAGCGACCTCTTTGACCACCTCAGTGAACCATGCATGCCTTCATGCATATTTTAAGGAAAATCTTTGTAGGCTTTGTTTTGCCATAATGATCCCAGCCAATGACCATGCATATGAGATCTCGCACGACCAAGCTAGCATGCGTGTCAATCTCAAAAGGGATATTGGCCCCCTTGTGTGGGAAGGGGGGCTTGAAAACTTTGGGTGCCCAATAGAGTTTAAAAAAGAACCATGTAATGTGAACTATGAAGTTCCCATGGTGCACAATAGCGAGCAAAGAGAGAGATCCACTTTGAATTTGCTCACAGAGGTCCGTAGTCTTAGAGTTTTGGCATCTCAAGTGAATTGCCCAATGTGATCCCATTATTTAGTTTGGATTTTAGGTATTTATTCTACTTATTTGTCAAAGTTTGGGTAGGGCAATTTACTGAGGTTGCTATATAAACAACCCTCTATATATCATCAATTCATTTCCAAGGTTGTTTGGTTCAAGAGACTCTCTCTCTCTCTCTTTCTCTCTCTCTCTCTCTCCACCGCCCCCCCCCCCCCCCTCCCTTGGTCTCTATGCTTCTACATCATCGACTTTGACATGGTATCAGAGCTATGTGCTCCTTGACCTTGGGCAAGCAAGGTGGCCCGGAGAAGAGAACCCGTGAAGATGAGGAGAACCAACCACTACCCCCTTTGAAACCAACATTTTAAAACGCTACTGTAAGAGCTATCCAAGATCGCCATTGCAATCGGTGTTATAGAATGCTAACAATGACGGGGAAAGATAGTGGCACCGGAGAAAGTGACAGTGTGTGCGTTTTAAAACGTTGAAAGTTTACTACCCATCGACGCTACCCTATCTCATTTTTAACGTAGCATTTTGAAATGCTAGCATGCCGGTGCCTCCTTGTGCCCTTGCTAGCATTTTAACACGCCATAGTTGGTAGCCTCTTGGTGATGACCCCCCCCCCCCCCCCCCCCCCCCCCCCCCCCCCCCCCAATCAAACTTGCATTTTAAAACACTGGAGGGTGAGGATTCTTTTGCCGGTAAGCAAAAGAATCGTCACCCTCCCTTTGTGTTTTGAAATGCTCAAAGGCAGAAGGTTTTTGACTCCCACTTGGGGATGGAGGTGACCTCCTTGGGTGACTGTCTTGGAGTTTTGGAGTCCAAATTTGTGGAGCGTGTCCCTTCCTTGAAATTTTTTTTGAAAGGTGGGTCTTTTGATCCGTTGTAAGAGGTGCAAAAATGGCTTGGGAGTAGGAGTCAAGAGAGGGTGTGGAGCGGCTTGGGAGTTGCAAAGGAGTGGAATTGCTTGGAGATTTTGTGCGGCCCTTGGAGTGCGAGAAGGAGCACAAGAATCCAGATCTTGCAACTTCAACATGGCCTCCCCTTGCTTGAGTGCACCGTGACAAAAATGACCAAAACCAAAAAGTGCCTATGGATAGTAGTTCAACCATCCAGTTAGTGGTTGTTAACCCTCACGGCACACGGACACCCTATGATCTATAAACTTTGTATTATTTAGAGTCAGGTACCGGGCTTGTCGGACCAATAGGAACAGGGTAAGGGTGATCGCCGATGACATGCGCACTCTAACTGGAATATTCAAGGAGTTAGTTGGTTAAGTATGGGCGCCCAAGTGTGAATGGGGTGAGCTCATATAAAAGCCACTAAACCTAATTTTTACTCATTCTCTCATTGTGCAATAGAAGGCGCTCTTGCTCCATCCCCACCTTCTCCTTCACCATCTCCTTGTGTGTGTGTGTGTACGTGTGAGAGTGTGTGTGTGATCGAGCGTTGCGGCGGCACGACGGCGGTGAGGCGGTTGAGCGCGGCGTAGCGGCGTCTCCCTCTTCTTCGTGGCGCGGGAATCCTTCATTCGCAACTACGCAGGAAGGTGAGTGACACACCATTCTTCCTTGTGAGCTTGTCTGATGTATGACTGTGTGCTAGGAGCCTTTGTGGCTCGCACACGGCGCGTAGCAAGTCCCTAGCCGTGACATTTTTGGCGCCGCTGCCGGGGAGCTGCTGCGCGTGAAGCTCCAATGGCGACCTGTAAATTGTATTGAAGCTATTTTTTATGTAGGAAAGGCGCGGCTTAAGTTTGATTATTGTTGTTATGCAAAAACAGTAGAGAAAGACACAATGTTGTTGACTGCATTCAAGTTTTCTGTGTTCTGTTAAGCTCTGTTTTGCTAGTTCTATTAAGCTCAGATTTCAGCTTACACAGTTAGCATTTCTTGCGTTTCTGCGTTTTTTGCATTTTCTGGTTTGCACTGCACAGTTCTGTCAAGTTTCAATTTTCTGCATTTTCTGTGTTTTCTGGTTTGTGCACAGTTAGGCGCATAGTTAGTTAATTAAGTAGGTTAGTAATTAGGTGAACCACTGATTAGCAGGTCAGTAGGTAGGTGGGACAGTAAATAGTTAGGTGAGGTCAACGCGCACCAAAACGCGTACCAAATAATATCCATTAAAAAAAAATAAAAAAAAATAAAATAAAAACGTGAGTGAGGGGGAAAACGGACGGGAAAAAATCGAAAATATTTAAGCGTGAGTGACTGGGGGGATCACTAAAATTTTGATCGGGATCGTTTCCCCAAGCCCAGGCCCAGGCCTCAGTCCTCAGTCTAATGATATACACTAGACTCACTCTTATATATATACCCTACCCCCTCACGAGGGAATGAGAGCATGTGGGGCAAGTCCTCCACTCTCCTCCCTTCTCTTCCCACTTGCACCCTTAGACTTGCTATTTGGAGCTTAGTTCCCCAGCTAGGAAAAGATTGTTTCGAGCTTTTCTATAGCAAAATAGAACCAAACGGTGGGCTGTAAAGCACAGCGCGTCCCTCCTAGCGATACGCTCGTTTCGAGCTATCACACGGCCCATTCCATGACACGCTCTAAAAAATCTAGCAAAAAAACAAACAAAAAACATGCAAAAAACTAGTCACAAGGCCTCCTAGAGCAGCTTTTTGACACCTGAGGGTATCAAAAGCACATGCACTTACGCTTTGGGTGGGTGCTAGAACACGAGCATATTGAGGGTGCCTCTGTTCATACGGACACCCATTACCCATCCACGATAGGCTCTAGACCCTCAGCGGGGACACAAGGTAGCACCACCCAAGACCCTAAAATAGCCGCTAGTGATTCCTCCTCCGACTCAGAAATCATGGAAGCATACCCTACCCAAAACACTGAGAGAGAAGGCCATGCACCTCCCGAAGCTCCACAGCCTAGTACTAGTATGTTTAACAGTTTCATGGAAACATTAGGTAGAGCTACTCGCTCGGAACGTGATGCAAATGAAGCACACGAAGGGGGTGGGGAAGTGGACTCTCCTTTCACATCGCACGTGGACCCCACACCCCCAAAGAGTGTCCATGTGGATATCCTGCCAACTTCTTACCAAGAAGGCCCTGTTGAGCTGCCTCCTTCAGAAGTTCCCTCTAGAGTACCGTTGGTGACAAGTAAAACCACGGGGAGCAACATTGCTTCTACCTCACAAGAAACCGTTAACACGTCGACTCTAGAAGGATTGTTCATTAATGATCATTGGACATACGACCTCCACACTGAGGTGTTGACGGATCTACACTCTGGCCACGCCTACCATGTAGGATGGATAGAGATTGTACAATCCACCTCTAGTGCCACGAGCATCGAAGATCAACAGAAAATGATCTGTAATGTTATCCATGGCATTATTCAATCAGAAAGGCAAAACCGAGGGGTAAATATACTCTCAACTGGCCCCATGAGATTTCTGGATACGAGCAAGGCTCAACAGCCTACTCTATCACAAATGGAGACTCCTCTAATGAGTCCCATGGACCCATCTTACGTCATTTCACCTGGGGTCTCTATGCAATCTGAGCCTCCGAGCGACAACTTTAGCTTCCCTAACTTGGCTCAACCCTCTATTAAGGAAAACACAGTGCTCACTCCAGGGATAGGCCTGACAGAGAATGTACCGATGACATCTACGGTTAGCGCAGTGCCACTACCTAGTGTCGTAGTACCTAATATGGGGCCTCGACCGTATGTGCCTCTAGCCCCTTATGCACACATGGCCCCCACACCTCCAATTGTACCACTTGTTTATGCTCCTCGAGTGCCGCTCCCTAGCCCTTATCCGAGTGGACCTATGCCCGGTTATGTTCCATATCCTGCATCATCCACACATATGCCAAGACCGTTACCCGTCCCTCTCCCACATATGATTCCAAGAGTACCTCCACCGGCCCTGCCTCCTCACATAGGTGACTTGGCAGCGTTTGCTCAAACCATAGGTCGATCTATCGCGGAAAATATGCGTCATGCATCTGATAGAGAGCCTAGAAGTAAGGCAGTACAAATTGCCAAACTCACGCAAAAATTCAATGGGGACGAAGATGCTAGAAAACACATTGAAGTGTTTGAACAAGTATGTGATTCCTTAGGGGAACGCAACGAACTACATAAGTGCAATGCCTTAAGCTTGACATTAAGTGGGAAGGCTGGAGATTGGTATAGAACCCTAAGGGTGGACGAGAAAACAATCTACCCTACCCTTCGAAGGTTGTTTCTAAAGGAGTACATACGAGAAGGTGTGCTTTGGGGTGTAGCATCTCAGCTACAGAAGGCCGAACGTAAGGAAGGAGAGTCAGTAAGGGACTTCATTAGTCGTCTAAAGCACTTAAACTCTCGCTGCCCTGTAAATGAGCGCTTCAACAATAACCAACTGCTTGATCGATTCATTCGAGGGTTGAGGAATGAAGGAATCTATAATGGACTAGTGATTAGAGGTATCACAACCTGGGAAGATGTCACTGCCAATGCAATCCAATTAGAGGACAACTTGATGATAGCAGGCATGAGGGTGTCTACTGACACGAGATCCACTAGCTCACAAGCCATTGAGTATGAACCCATGACTGCAAAGCCCATTGCCAATGAGCCAAAGGTATTTGAGACATTCTTGACAGACCTCACCAAGGCAATCCAAGAGTCTCTTAAGGATAATCGACCCCCTCAAAATAGTCACATGTATCCAAGAAGGGAGCAACAATGGTGTTCCATTTGCTTAGGTCCACATAGCACTAGTGAGTGCCCTACGTTTAGAGTAAAATTTAATGGAACTTGCAACGCATGTGGTAGGTATGGTCACCAAGCTAAGGATTGTTTAATGATCAAACGTATGATGGCAAATAGACCACCTGTAGCCTGGACGGATGCACCTCGAGCTCCTGTATTGATGCCTGCTCCACCTGTTGAGCAACTACCGCAACACATGGTCCCTAGATCTCAAAATGTTGTACAAGCTACACCGCTACCACCTCCTGTGCTAGGACCGCAGCCCCCGCATCCAAGAGTCGCCCCTATGAACCAAGTGGGTTGCGAGCCATCTAATGCTTATGCAGATGGCTGTGAGGAGGAAATAGACACTAGTATTGCCTACGGACTTGATACATTGGAAGAGTGTCCTATATACTACATGGAAGATTGTTGGGGGCAAGTCAAGCCGGTTTATCAAGCTGCTGCTCTCGCATCCAGAGGTCAAAATATCAACACCCAGGCTAGGAGGCCACCTCTTCAATGCTACGAGTGTGGTGGACCACATCGGGCAGCGGAGTGCCCTATTAGGCTGCAAAAGAATGCTGCACAGATGCAAATGAATCAAGGGAGCACGTCTGCAATGCCAATACTCACATGTAATCGTTGTGGCATAGATCACTTGATTGCCCAATGCCCCTATAACCCAAATGCGCCTAAAATCACACCCCTAAATTTGGTCGAAATTGCTAGTGTGACATCGCCAATACCACCCGTCGCACCCGCTTATGCGATTACACGGTCCATGCTTCAAGGGCCAGGCCATATCCTCGAAGAGAGAGATACCGCGTCAGTTATCCAAGCAAAGAAAAAGAAGACACGAAGGAAGAGGTCGCAGAATACGGAAATTCAAAGCCAAGTTCCAAAACAAACATAGGAACAGGAGATGACCCCGTGTATATGAATGACCTCGAGGATGATTCAGATTCAATCGAGACAATGGAGACTAGAACCAATACCACAAAGGGAAAGACCGACAAAGAAAACCGTAACATGGAACCAAATGAAAACCGAATAAGAGAAAACCATAAAGAGCCTCTGAAAACACCACAAGTGTTTCCAAATCCAATCCAAGACCCCCAAGATAAACCGCAGGGGCAAAAAGGGAAGAATCGTAAAAAGAAGATTGGGACGTACCCAAACCCAGTAGACGAGATTGAGCAGGTGAAACATCTAAGAGGTTTAGTGGAGGAGACTCAAAGGAAACTAGAACCAGAACCCATGCATGTCAAAATTCATGACACAGTGTTTCCCACGCAAGTTCATCCACCCCACATGAACCATAGACCGTTAGCCATATCTAGTATCATCCAAGAAGGGAGTGAGGACGGGACATCAGAAAGTGAGCATACACCTTTCTTGTTGGAAAGGATGTTTAACGAAGGAATACCTGATCCCATTGAGGAATATGAGATTCCATCCTCACCAGTTCCTAGTCAAGGACCTACACCCTGCAAAATGCCAATGAATGTTGCCAAACTAGTGGACTTCATGTCTTCTGAGGTCCGAACCACGATCATAGCAAAGCTGTATGGAGATCCTGAGTTATTCCTTGCACTTCGAGCATTCCTTAACGGAGAGCTACAAACGGGATTACCGCAGTTTGCGCAACCAAATAGGCCTGACTCGATTATGATTGATGAGGAAAATCATGTGCAATCACTTGACTTAGATGGACACGAGTCTGTGATCGAGGTACCCATTAACGAATTAGGGCAGTATTTTGAAGGCGACGAGTCTAATGCGACCCTACCCATCACTACCAAGGGATTAACTATAAAGGGAATTCTTGATGGTGGTGCGGGAGTTAGCATCGTTACAAAAGATTGTTGGGAATCCATGGGAAAACCCCGCCTCAGTGTTACTAACATTGTGGTAAAGATGGCAAATGGTACCATAGCCAAACCTATGGGGATGCTCAAGGATCTTAAGATCAAAGTTCTAGGACACAAGGTACGACATACGTTCATTGTAATGGATTTCTCTAAACACCTTATGTCATATGAAATGATTTTAGGACGACCATTCATGAGGGAAGCACAAATGGTTCATGATTGGTCTAAAAATCATGTCTATTTGCAATTCCAAGACTCTGTCCTTAGAGTGGATTTGGTGACTGGTAAGGTACACCCCTTAGGGAGTAAAACCATTATTGATCATCGCTCTGACACCACAGTTCACTCGGCCCCACTACAATATTGTTACACTTGTAAGAAGGATACAGACATTGGCCAAGATTCTCCTTACATGGATGTGTTACCGGGTATGACGGAATCAGACAACGTAGACTGGGTACACCTAGCTGCAACCATAGATACCTGGGGAAATAGAGGAACCACTTGGGTCACACCAGAGGGGAAGAGGTACCACAAATTGCACCTCTGAACATGATAAGTGCCATACATGCATCTTCTAAGGGCAAGGCAATTGTAGACCAATCTGACAGTGACACCGATAGCTCAATAGAAGACTTTGACCAACACGACTCAGACACGGACTCCCAGAGTGAAACGGATTCTGAATCTCATGAATTAGAGAGTGGAGCAAGTTCAGAGTCAAAACATTCGGAAGGACCGAGCACATCAACCGATGATAGCTCCTCCGAGAGTGAAGAGGACACCAACGAGGACTCCTTTAGTGAGCCAGATCTAAATGCAAATCAAAAGCAGGTCTCAAATAAGAAAAAGAAAAACTTTAAGAGGCGTCGATATCGAGCCAATGTACGTGCTAGGATAAAAAAGAAGAGATCCTCAGCAGAATGGCTCAGTTATATAGGAGCATGTGATGCTCATCGAAAATTGGTAGACGATTGGGGTGAATATCTCCAAAATGTTATGTGGTGTAGACCACGACCCCATGAC
This sequence comes from Adiantum capillus-veneris, assembly GCF_014529385.1. NCBI lineage: Eukaryota > Viridiplantae > Streptophyta > Polypodiopsida > Polypodiales > Pteridaceae > Adiantum > Adiantum capillus-veneris. The sequence goes on from NC_140944.1 coordinate 156,041,014, forward strand.
ATAGCCCAATTAGAGATCATAGACAAGCCAAAGTTGAGCCGCACTGCAAGGAGGCGTCAAAACCAAGAGTTAGCTCGACAACACAAGAAAGCAGAAATGGAAGCACAGACCAAAGCACAACCAGAATCCACAGACTTGCATCCTGCACCAGAACATTTCAAATCTTACACCACAGGGGAAGCAAAGGTTGTGTACACAAAAGCCCAAAGAATACCTATCGATGGGAATAATGGAATCTATGATGGTCCGGCAATAGTTAAAGAAATAGAATTAGCCGACCCCGGTGAAGAATCAAAACCTGTTTTTATTGCCCAAGACCTCACAGAAGTTGAAGAGGCGGTCCTCAAAGAGCTTCTCAAGGAATTCAAGGACATATTCGCTTGGACATACCATGATATGAAAGGTGTTCCACCTTCTGTGGTCCAACATACAATCCCTATGATTAGCACTGCGAAGCCCGTACAACAAAGACCCTACCCGATGAATCCTAAGTACGCAAAGATCATTCAAGAAGAACTAGAAAAGCTTATCAAATGTGGGTTCATATATCCTATTGAACACTCTGAATGGGTGTCTCCAATAGTTATCGTGCCAAAAAAGAATGGGAAACTCAGGGTGTGCGTGGACCTCAAAAAAGTTAATGCAGCTACTAGAAGAGACCATTACCCCCTACCATATTCCGAACATGTACTCGAAAGAGTTGCAGGCAAGGAAGCTTATAGCTTTCTAGATGGGTACTCAGGCTACAACCAAATCACGATAGCGCTAGAGGACCAAGCTAAAACTGCCTTCATCACAGAATTTGGCGTGTTTGCATTTCGTGTGATGGCTTTTGGCTTAACAAATGCCCCTGCTACATTCCAACGATTAATAAACACTGCTTTTAAAGAATATTTGAGAGAGTTTTGTGAAGCTTTCTTAGACGACCTTTGTGTTTACTCTTCTTGGAAAGAACATCTATCATGTTTGCGGAAGGTGTTTGAAAAGTGTAGGTTATATCGTATCTCATTGAACCCGTTCAAATGCCAATTTTGGGTCAAGCATGGAGTTATTTTAGAGCATATAGTATCTAAGAATGGTATCTCAACCGATGAGAGCAAAATTAAAGTGATTCTAGAGTTACCACCACCAACCAATTACAAGGGAGTTCAAAGGTTCATGGGACACGTGGGTTATTATCGACGGTTTATTTTATTTTTCGCTGAGATAGCACGTCCTTTGTACAAGCTTCTCATTGAATTTAAATGGATTGAAGAGTGTGACCAGGCCTATGAACAATTGAAGAAAACACTAGCAAGTGCTCCGATTTTAAGGACACCTAACTAGGATGTCATTTTCCATGTGCATATTGATGCATCAAACTTTGCTATTGGGTGTGTTCTCACTCAACCAGGAGAGCATAAATTGGACTATCCCATTAGCTTTGCAAGCCGTCAATTGAACGATGCTGAAAGGAACTACACCACTACAGAGCGAGAAGGTTTAGCAATGGTTTATGCAGTAAAGAAATTTCGCTACTACCTTCTGGCAAACAAGTTTGTATTCTATGTGGATCATCAAGCGTTGCTGTATTTGGTAAACAAGCCATGCTCCACAGGAAGAATCACACGATGGTTGTTAATTCTTCTGGAGTTTGATTTCACGATTGTAGTGAGACCCGGTAAAAGGCACGTCATGGCTGATCATTTGTCTCGCATACCCAATGGTGAAGCCCCTACAGGAGTTGATGATGAATTACCCGATACTTCCCTATTCATAGTTGAGACCATGCCTGAATGGAGTGAGAACATTGTTAACTTTTTAGTTAATGGTTTTCCACCCAAGGAACTTCGTAAGGATATCGCTCGAAGGCTAGTAAAAGAATGTGAACCCTATTGTTTGATTGCCGGAACTCTGTATAGACTAGGCAAGGACGATATTCTTAGGCGTTGTGCCCGCGAGGATGAATATTTGTATATCTTGCAAGAAGCACATATGGGCATAGCAGGAGGACATTTTTCAGGAGACCTGACTGCTAGAAAGGTGCTGCAATCAGGCTATTGGTGGCCAACTTTATTTAAGGATGCATCACTTTTTACAAAAGGGTGTGATGAGTGCCAACGTTACAAGACCACACAGCGTAAAGATAGAATGCCCTTACATCCTATTAAAGTAACCCAACCATTTGAAAAATGGGGCTTAGACTTTGTAGGTCCAATTAGTCCCGCAGCTCGTAACACTCAATCTCGATATATTCTAGTTGCTACGGACTATGTAACAAAGTGGGCTGAAGCTAAGGCTTCACAAAAAGCTGATGCGAGGACAACAGCTAAGTTTCTTTTTGAGAACATTATCACAAGATTTGGTTGCCCTTTTGAAATTGTTAGTGATAATGGTACCCATTTTATAAATGAGGTAATAAGAGAGCTTACCACGACCTTTATGATATCCCACCATAAGTCTACACCTTATTACCCGCAAGCTAATGGACAAGCCGAGAGCACCAACAAGACTCTAATCTCTATTTTAACCAAGACGGTAGAAGCTCATCGCACTGATTGGGATTTGAAGTTGACATCTGCTCTATGGACTTATCGTACTGCTTATAAAGTGGCTATTAATTGTACGCCATTCAAAATGGTATATGGCCAAGAAGCGGTTATGCCTTGGGAGTTTGCCATTCCTAGTCTTAGGGTAGCTTCGCAAGAAGGATGGAATGGTAACCCCTTAACCGAGCGTTTATATATCTTAGAAAAACTAGACGAAGAGAGACAGTTGGCTGTGAAAAATGCTCTCGTGGAAAAGGATAGGAGAAAGAAGTGGTTTGATCGCCATGTGAAGGACAAGGACATCAAAGTTGGCGATAAAGTCCTTATGTATGGAGTACGTAAAGTCCTTATGTATGGAGTACGTAAAGAGAAGAAAAAGTTGAAATATGCTGGTAAAGGACCATATAGAGTATGTGAAATTACCCCACAAGGTACCCTTCGTGTGGAAACTCTTGATGGAGTTGAAACCATTGGATTCCTCAATGGGAGTAAATTCAAAAGATATTATGATCCTTTAAGCCAAGAAGAACTACAGGCCATTCATCAAAAGAAGGCAGCCAAAGCACAAACCGAGTTAAAGAAGATACAAGCTCAAGTTGAGGCTAAGGAGCGACAACAACGTTTAAGACAAAAACGAGAAGCTAACCTTGGAGTCACAAATGCATTCCACGTGGAAATCGAAGAGGATTGGTTGGAATCTGACACACCTCTACGATACCCTATTGAGTTAAATAGTGCCTATGGAAAAGTGCTATATAACGCCTTATTGGACACGGGTGCTAAATATAATCTGCTATCCTATGGGGTGTGGTGTCAGTTAGGGAAGCCACCTCTATCTGAGAGTATTATCCAAGTCAAGGGTGTCAACAAGAAAAAAACTACGGTTTTTGGAATCTGGCACACTTTTGTCAGTTATGACAATGGAATTGTAGCTCAAGACTTTTTGGTCATGCCTACTGGAACTATGGAGGGTAATATAAACCTAGGACGCACGTGGATGATAGCCACCAAATGCACTATTGATTGGGGGACTGGGGGTGTCACAACGCAAAAACCAACTCTTATCCCTACCACTCAAGCCATAGTCCCTAAGATAGTGCCTAAGGAAATAAAACCCAAGACATTGCATGTCCAGGAGGTTGAACCATACGTCCCCATAGCCCAACTCTCTAGATCTTCAACTGATGTAGTTGAAAGAAAGCTTGAGACACACAAGAACCATCCTAATATAACAAAGAAAGCATACAAGTGGGTCCCTAAAGCTTCTTTAGTAACCATGGCTGATGCTAAAAAACGGAAGCCTCGTAAGAAACGTCCCACTCGCTCCAAGAAATGTAAGAAAACGTGGCGCTGGATTCCTAAACGACTATTAAAAGCCCAAGGATACTATGATGGAAATGAGAAAATTTGGGTACCTAAACGTAAGATGTGTCCTTCCCTATCGACAACAAACCCAATGCTAAAGCCAATGGCAGACCGTGGGAAGGGAAAGATCATAGAATGCTACACACCTAGTCCAGAGCTAGTTTGGGCTCCAAGGCAAACCCAATTTATTCCACCTAGCTCAGGAAGGGGGGAGTTCCATGAAGCTTCTAGCTCCTCATGTAATACATCCATAGAGGTAAAAGCTTCTACACAGCCTCCATCTATAGTAATGGACCTCAATGAAGCTACAAAAGAATCCACACCTCCCAGTGTTCAAGAATCACCTGATGAACCACTTCAAGTTCGATCCTGGGAGAGTACCTTACCACCCTTGCAACTTGATGAGGCACCTAGGGTAATAGAAAACTACTGGCAAAAATCCTCACCTATTACCAAATGGAACAATTGGTTTCAAAGGGTGACAAGCTCATTTCAAACGGTATGATCTACCCAAGGAAGGGGGGAGTGTTTGTGGACATCCATCATTCACTTGCTTCCCTCTCAACCTTTCTCCCTGACCTCTTAATCTCCGATCTTAGGGAATGTATATATAAAGCCTTATACTCACAAAAACAAGATAAAAAAGTAAAAGAGCAAGAGCCATCACACAAATCATAAAAACAAATTATGCACAAGAACACGACCCTTGTAATATTTGCACTCTAACCATCATCTATTTGCGTGTACAAATATGGCTAGTACGCTAGAGTCATCCACTCCTGCCTTGGGTGAGAGGTACCCTCGTTACTTTTCACAAATGTTTCACATGGTCTTTCCAGTGCTTGCATGTGAATGGGATTTGATAGGTACGCTAGCATGTGAGAGGAATTTTTAGGAGTTAGAATGGCTGATACGTCTCTTGACCACGTCTGATCCATACTTAGTAGAGAGCGTTTCTCCCATTGCACTGGCCTACCCTTTTGACCAAGATTACTATAGGCGTCTAGTGACCTTCTTAGTAAACATGGGCACCTATGATGAAGAAGAAAATTTACATGACTACACGGATGGCACATATGGTCTCATGGATGATGACTTTGTTTATCTCGACGACGAGGATAGGGGTTTAGCCGTAGGGTTTCCCCCCAACCTCTACAATATCCTATTCCCTTGACTCTTTAGGGGGAGTGCAAATAATTAGGTTAGGGTTCCTTATGTTTTTTGTTGTGTTCAATAAGTGTTGGTACCTTTTCCCACTAATGTGCCTCCTGGAGGTATTCCTTTTGTTTCCTAGTGTGTACAGGAGCATGTTGCTATTGATAGGATTTGGACCTTCATTGAACCTTTCTCTCGTTCACACTTCAAATCAAGCGCGACCATCAACACAAATAGGTGTTTTATGTCCATTAGCATTGCCCTTATCTTTTTGCATCCATGTTTGTCTGCTTTGATTGTGATTGGTAGCATAATATTCAGCGCATTTGCTTAGTATCAAACATTTAATTCAATGTAATGTTTTGTCATAATCATTTGTCTAGGTTTAAAAATCAAGCAGTCCGACTAAGCTAGTTTGACCAAGCTAGGTATTAGAAATCTTCTCTTAATACCATGGGGAATGCCTTCCTAATAAGCAATGGTTACTTAGGTTCTTAATCCGATTTAGGCAGCATTGTGTGAAATGTACTAGGGATTTCTAGTGGGCTTAACCCTATTGACCTTTAGCTTAAGTATTATAAAGGGAGTTTACTAATGTGATGAGCCTGGGGAGGGTAACAGTGTTATATGACCCCCCAAAGTTACAAAATTAAAATGCTGAAAATGAACAAACAAAAAATCAAAGTGCCACAATGTAAAATTTTAAGCTGGAAGAGAAATCCCTGCTTAAATTGGTACTTCACTCACATGTATCGCCTATGGTACTAGAGCCCTAGAGGTTCCCAGTGTGGGCGCTTTTCCTTGAAAAGTAAAAAACCCAAGGCATACAAAATAAGCACACACATCAAAATTGAATCAATGTGAAAAGACTTTGGGGGGTCAAAGAAAAGGTAATCAGTCAGGCGATGATTTCATGAGAAATTCCTATTATCGTAGCTTAACTACAAGGTCTTCTAGGTATAGCCTCTAGTCAGCCCTCGAACATCAAATACTTGGCTCTCGCGATTAAACAACTTAATTGACCAGAAAAAATTGAGAAGTTACCCATGGTATTAATGGTCGACCTCTAGTGCCTTTTGACCATTAAATTAGCGACCCCGGACTTGTTTAATTTTTTACCTTTACATCTGTTTATGCATTTGATTATATTGCAATTTAATGTTTATTGATGACAAATTGTCTAAATTCTGTTACCAATCAATTTGTCTGTCTATTGCATATGATTTTTAATTGTATATGAGAATGCAATTACTGTGGCAATGTTGTTTGATTTTGCAGTGATTGAAGAAGACTACGCACATCCATGTCGATTGCTCTCCCATCTCGACAAACGAGCTTCAACTGGATAGCTTCCGAGGACGGAATCTACATCAGGAAGGGGGGCATGTTAACCCTCACGGCACACGGACACCCTATGATCTATAAACGTTGTATTATTTAGAGTCAGGTACCGGGCTTGTCGGACCAATAGGAACAGGGTAAGGGTGATCGCCGATGACATGCGCACTCTAACTGGAATATTCAAGGAGTTAGTTGGCTAAGTATGGGCGCCCAAGTGTGAATGGGGTGAGCTCATATAAAAGCCACTAAACCTAATTTTTACTCATTCTCTCATTGTGCAATAGAAGCCGCTCTTGCTCCATCTCCACCTTCTCCTTCACCATCTCCTTGTGTGTGTGTACGTGTGAGAGTGTGTGTGTGATCGAGCGTTGCGGCGGCACGACGGCGGCGAGGCGGTTGAGCGCGGCGTAGCGGCGTCTCCCTCTTCTTCGCGGCGTGGGAATCCTTCATTCGCAACTACGCAGGAAGGTGAGTGACACCATTCTTCCTTGTGAGCTTGTCTGTTGTATGACTGTGTGCTAGGAGCCTTTGTGGCTCGCACACGGCGCGTAGCAAGTCCCTAGCCGTGACAGTGGCCTATGCTTTGACACAATCTCAAGGAAACCGGAAAATTGTTTGGCTTGAGATTATGAAGCCAAAAGAAAATGGAGGAGTTCACTAGAGGACAGGGGCAAAGGCAAGCTTGACAAGGACGAAAGTACCAATACTCAGTTAGCTGCCTCGGTCCCATGAGGTATGACAACATTTGTTATAAATGTGACTCGACACTTTGTTTGGCTTGGGAGTTTGAAGCCAAAGGCAAAAGTAGGAACTCACAGGAAGACGATGACAAAGGCAATTTGGATAGGAATTACGGTAATAAAGATTTGACAGAGGAGATTGGCATGGCTCACGTGGTGGTGACCACAGTGGCCACTACACAAGATTTCTAGTCAAAGGGCAGCTACTACTGCCACCAGATTTAGCCATAGTGAGGCTCGTGAGTTGCAAAGAGAGGAAAATAGTGATTTGTATAATTAATTTGGACCCTTGTGTTGGAGTTCAAGTTATTGGTGTTTGAACCTATAGGTTGGAGTTCAAGGCACATGCATTTGGCAGGGAACCAATCAGACATATCTAAAACCCTATGGGATGTGTAACATTTAATGGCCTAAAATCTTATTTGTAGCGGAAATTAGCATGAACATAGTGGGCATTTCATTAGAATAGATTCCTAATGAGAATTTCAAGAGTGCTTGGATGGAGAGAGCAACAAAAAGCATAACACCTAGTTAGATAGCATCGACAATACTTTCAAAAGAGAGAGCAATTAAGCTATTGACAACAGTTGAGGACCGGATTTGCATGGAGCCGGTCCCCCCTCCAAAAGGCTTTGTATTATGGTTTCTCCCATCAAGAGAGACATTGTACAATACAATTCTTTGTGTTCCTTCAAGACTAGCTAGTGCAATGAAGATGGAAGCTTCATACACCAAGCAAAACACTTAATCAAACACAACTTGAATTATCCCCGTTCTCAGACCCAAGACCTCACACACCTTCGAAGATGGTGAGAGCTAGCAGGGTATGAGAGTAGATTGAGAGGAAAAAGAAGTATCTTACGAGAAAGAAGTACATCTCCTCACATAATCACTCATATTAGCATAGCTTAGCTTAGTAATTAGCTTGGTAGAGAAGATGAGCATGCATTGAAGCTTGGCTCTTGGTTGGATTTGCATCCACATGCCAAGAGAGTGTTGATGTAGGCTTCTATCTCACAAGCTTGGAGTAGGTGATGAGCTCTCCATTAAAGCTTGGGAGGAGATAGAGTATTTTCCCTTCACACATGGTCAAGTGTGAGAGTGTGTGTGTCAATGCCAAGCAAAAATCAGCCCCCCCCTCTCTTGGGCGAGCCCTAGCTGCTAAATTAGTCTGGCTTTTGCCTCATTGGACCTCCCCAGGTCAAGCCAATAGGGATTAAGCAGCATAAGTGATAGCCTTCTGACATGTGTCCCCCTTTCCCCTTTTGTGAGAGCTTTAGGTAATTAAATAATTAAACTAAACTCTCATTGGACCCCTTTGCCTCCTGGCCAATAGGAATCAGGCAAGCCATGGGGCTCCTGAATGCTCATTGGACCCCTTGGGAGACTGCCCAATAGTCTTCTAGGACACTTAATTCTTATTGGTTTCTTTTATTAAATGTTTTTAAATTAATTAAACTAGATTTACTCTAGCCTAATTCTCATTGGTCCACTTCAAGGGTCTTCCAATAGGAATTGGGCACACCTTGTGGGCATCTGGCCTAGGGAGCTGACATGTGTCCCTCATTCCCTTTGTGTAAAGGGAGCATGTGTGTGTGTGTGTGGCTTTTCTCTCTCATCCCCTAGCTTTGGGGCTCGCCCCCTCCCATGTAGGGATGTAGAAAGACTTTTTGGGCACACACTAAGCATCCAATTTTCCCTAGGGTTGACCTTTGGACACAACCTTTGAATTTTGGAACCTTAGCATTTTGGAAGTCTTAATGGGCTGAACCTTAGGGTCTTTTTAGCCCATTGTTTCACATGGCTCTTTTGCAGATGGCCCCCCCCTTTGGATCCCTATTTTCCCTCCTTTGGATCCCTACTGTGGCCGGTCTGCTAACTTAACCAATATTCTAGCTTTTTCTCCCTTGGCACTTCCCCACATTAAATGATCAGTTTAATATGAGAAAATCATTTAGGAGAATTAGATATTGATTATTATGACATTACCTCTCTCTTGAAATCATAGTCGTCCTCGACTATGGTGTAGAGAAGATAAAGCATATACATGAGTCCTTTTCTTAGCGGGTAGAGGATCCCTTGGTTACCCTACGACATCATTCCATAATGGATGACTAGTCCATTTGGCGCTTGAGAGCCTGAGGCTGCCGCAAGCATGTCTGCACATTAGTCCTATCAGTCTTCCATAGTAGAGTGACAAGCTCTACTTGGTGTTTGGGAGACGTCGTCTCCACAAACTTGATCTAAGCATGCATACTACTTCATTTTTGTGCACAAATCAAGAAAAAGAGAGTCTTATAAGACAAAAATTTTTGTTCATTTTTAACATTTTGTACATTTGCTTACTCTTGGGAAGCATTGTAAGCATTGACAAGGTTTAGGTTATCCTTTAATTGTATGCCTTGCATCCATCTAGCATCTTCAAAAGGATAATTCTTAAACTTAATAAGATATCGTCGGATAGTCTTACCGCCTCTTAATACCTTGTCTTCATGTCGGAGAATGGACTCGGGCTGCAGCACCTCCTCGTGGTCCTCGATCTCCGGTGGGTCTTCAATAGTTGGTTCTTGAGGTGGCTCTCCTTTGTAAGGCTTTAAGAGGCTCACATGAAAAGCATTGTGTATGAGCCAATGATTGGGCAACTTAAGTTGATAGGCCATCTCATTGATTGGCCTAAGAATCTGGAAGGGACCATAGTACCTTTTTGCTAGTTTAGCATAGTACTTTTGGTGGCCCGTAGGATTCTTGCCCGTCGTGTGCCTTAATCGAGCCTTGGGAAACTTTAACAAGACCCAATCGTTTTCTTTAAAGGCTTGGGCTCTTCTGTGCTTGTCAGCAGCAGCCTTTTGCCTTTGCTGTGAGATAGAGATAGCATCCTTAATCTTTTGGAAAGATTCTTGTAGGTCTCGGCTATACTCATCTGCAGCAAAGATCTTCCCATGTATCTTAAGTAGCAAGGGACTTTTTGATCTTCCCTCAATTACCTCGAAAGGTGCTTTTCCTGTAGAAGTATGTACAGTGTTATTGTAAGCATACTCTACTAAGGGTAAGTACTTCTCCCATTGGGATCTTTGATCTACTTCCGTTACATAGGCTTTTAGTAGATCGAGAATAGTTAGGTTAGCTATTTCACTTTGGCCATCAGTTTGTGGATGATAGGCCGAAGAGAAGTTTAGCCTTGTTCCTAAATTCTCAAAGAGACCCTTCCAGAAATTACTGGTCATTCTAGGATCTCTATCCGACACTATGGACATTGGCAAGCCATGGTACTTGAAAATTTGTGAAATGAAGAGGGTTGCCATTTGATGGGCTTTGATAGTCTTTTTGACAGGTATAAAATGAGCTTGTTTACTAAACCTGTCTACTATCGTCCATATTCCCGTATTCCCATGGATAGACTTAGGCAATCCAAAGATAAAATCCATGGATATGCTCTCCCAAGGTGAATTAGGGATTGGCAAGGGTTGAAGCAATCCAAGTTGCTTCCCTCTATCAAATTTTGTCTTTTGACATACCACACATTTGGAAACATACTCGTGTATGTTCACTCTCATGGTAGGCCAATAGAAATATGTTTCAATTCCCTTTAGGGTAGACTAAATCCCTCTATGCCCCGCATATGGGGAAGCATGAGATTCATACATTACTTTCTCACGTAGTGAGTTAGTAACGCATAGTCTATTGCCATAGAGAAGATAACCATCTTGTAAAGTAAATGGTTCTTCTTTCTTCCCTAATGCAAGGGCTGAAATCACATCTCTAAAATCGGGATCAATAGCATACTCATCTATCATTGAAGATAGATCATTGTGAGTTGCTATGGAAACCGCATTCACTCTCGGTCGTCTTGAGAGTGCATCGGCTACTTGATTATGCTTGCCAGCAATGTGAGCAATATGAAAATGAAATTGCGAAAGGAAATTTGCCCACCTCATTTGTTTGTCGGAGAGCTTGGTCTGCGTCATGAAGTACTTAAGACTTTGGTGATCCGTTCGCAGAATGAAAGGAGTCCCCAATAAATAGTGTTTCCATGAGTCTAAGGCATGTAGAACTGCAAGGAGTTCTTTTTCGTATATGCCTAGAGCTTGCTCAACAGGGTCGAGCCTTCGACTCTCATAGCCTATGGCGTGCCCTTCTTGGAGCAAAACAGCCCCAAGGCAATCACCACAAGCATCACATTGGACCTCAAATGGTTTTGAGAGATCCGGTAGTGTAAGCACAGGTTGAGAGATAAGCTTTTCTTTAAGCTTTTCGAAAGCATTGTTCTCCTTAGCAGACCACGTATACCTAACATTTTTCTTTGTTAGGTCATGTAATGGTCCCGCAATTTGTGAGAACTTTTCTATGAAGCGTCTATAGTATGCACACATACCTATAAAGCTTCTTAGTTCATGAAGATTCCTTGGTTTAGGCCATCCTTTTATTACCTCTAACTTGGATGGATCCATTTGGATTCCATCTTGAGAGATAATGTGACCTAAATATTGAATCTCTTGCAAGAAAAATTCACTTTTCTTTCGATTAACATAAAGTTTATTCTCTCTTAAAACTTGAAATATTACCTGGAGGTGTTGCTTGTGTTCTTCCAATGAATTAGAGTAGATGATAATATCATCAAAGAACACTCCAGTGAAGGTTCGATGAGGTCTGAACAGCTTCTCCATCAAGCGGTTAAATGTGGCTGGTGCATTAGTCAAGCCAAAAGGCATGACAATGTATTCGTAAAGACCAAATGTAGTACGAAATGCGGTCTTTACAATGTCTTGATCAACTATCCTTATTTGATGATAGCCACTTTTTAGGTCAATCCTACTGAAGTAGGTCGATCCTTGTAGCTTATCAAATAGGTCTTCTACCCGTGGAACAGGAAACCTATTCTTGATAGTGATCCTATTTAGTGCTCTATAGTCGACACACATACGATATGTGCCGTCTTTCTTTTGCACTAATAGCACAGGTGAGCAAAATGGAGATGAGCTAGGCCTAACCATGCCCTTCTCAATTAACTCATGCACTTGCCGCATAATCTCCTCTTGTTGAGCTTGAGAAACTCTATAAGGAGGTTTGTTAGGCGGTGAACTTCCTGGAAGAAGTTCAATTGCATGGTCGTCATTACCTCGTTTAGGAGGTAGCTCACAAGGGATGTCGTCAATAAAGACATCTTGAAACCCCTTGAGAAAATTGGATAACTCTAATTCCTTTTGGTTGCTTTTATTTTCTTTTGCTAAAGCATTAGGTTCATTTTGAGAATCTTTAACAAAAATCATGTACACGGAAATAGAGCTCTTTATTGACTTGTTGAAAGCTGGTGTATGTACAATGGGGATGGTGTTACCCATCTCCTTAGCATCTATATACATGTCCTTTTCCCTGAACTTAAAGGAGATTCTCCTTTCAGGAAATTTAACATGGGCAGCCAGACGGTCAAACCATGGTGCCCCTAGGATTACATCCTCATGCTTGAGAGGAGAGATAAAGAAGTCCTCTTTGTCCACATAGCCTTGGACATGAAGCCTCAATTTCCCGATTAAGGGAGTGACTGAAGCTTCTTGCCCCTTGAAGGCACTGTCTGCGGATAGGATATCTCCCATCTCGTAGGATTGTATGCCTAGCTTGGTGGCTAACTCCATAGATATGAAATTGTGAGTAGAACCAGGGTCAAAGAGAATAAAAGCATCATGTTCTCTTACCTTTCCCCAAGCATGGCATAGAGGAGATCCTTTGTGGTGAGTTTGGTGAATCTCCTCCTCTTGGATTTCAACCAAAGAAGCTCTAGGAGGATCTTGGCGGTTGTTCTTTTGGGGACAAGCACGGTACGCATGCCCTTGTTCGCCGCACTTGAAACACCGGTTATCTTTACGATAACGCTCAAGCTCTTCAGGAGAGAGTTTATTCTTTCCTTTGTAAACTCCCTTCTCTTTAGCTTTGTTGGAATTGCCCTTAGGAGACTTTTGGACATTGTCCTTCCCCTTAGGCTCATTGGAACCCTTGTTTTCCGGGGGCTTATTATTTCTTTTACCCCCCGTTTGGAAATTGATTCGCGAGGCCACCATAGTATGGTGTATTACCGCCGATATGGTACGTGGCCTTTGGGAGTTGACATACTCCGCCATTTCTTCGGTTAAGCCCGCACAAAATTGTTGCTTTTGCTCTCCAAAATCCAACTTTTTGAAGACAGTGGCCTTGAGTTGTAGGTCCCAAAACTTGTCTACATATTTGTGGATGGATTCATTGGGAGAGAGCTTTAAGCTTCGCCATTCGGTGAGTACTTTGTCTTTGGCATCGGTGGCCAAAAACTGCTTCATAATGGAAGCTCTTAAAGCCTTCCATGTTCGTGGAGCTTCACCGTTGGCTCGTAGGCTAGACCACCATTGTCTGGCGGACTTTTGAAAGTGCATAGCTACATGGCGTAGCTTAGAGGACTCCGTGAAGCCCTCATCTCCAAACGCCGCATCGAATTGCTGGATAAAGGCCAAAACTTTGTCGATAGCACCGAAGGTGCCATCATAGGTAAGGAAAGAGATGCTCTTCCCTCCCTCTTTGAATTTCTTCAGCTTGGACGACCTCTTCCATGCGGCATAGGATTTCCTATGGCCTCTTCTTTTTGATGGTTCAAAAGTTGCACCATCACTTTCTTCAGAAGATGAAGAATTTGAAGAAGGTGGAGAAGAGGGTGACCTCTTTCTCACCTTTTTCTTGTCTTGATCTTTGTCGTCTTCACCATAGCTTTCATAAAAGGAAGTGGATGAAGAAGATGGAGAAGAGGGTGTCCTCTTTCTCGCCTTTTTCTTCTCTTGCTTTTTATCATCCCTCTTTGAATTATGGCGTGGAGAAGAGTGTGATGGTCTTCTCCGCTTTGGTGGTGATGGAGAGTGTTTAGCCCGCCGTCTTCGTGGAGCCATCTCCGCCGAGGTGGCGGGAGACTCGCTTCTTTCTCGTTCCTTCGGTGGAGGCTCTTGAGTTCTCCTTTGGGAAGGAGATGCATCATCAAGAAGTAAGTTCTTGAGCCCTTCATATGGATTCTCTTCTTCTTCCCGAATCGGAGAGAGACCTCTTTTGGTAGTCTCACAAGGAGGCTTCCTAGGTGTTCTCTCGTCATGGTGATGAGCTTGGAGAATCCCGTGAGCACGGAGCTGCCGTTGCACTTCACTTTGGAGAGATGGATTGCCCATGGCTTGTTGAAGCCTAGAAACAAGATAATTAACAAGCATTGAAGCATCATTAGTAGCTTGCTCATGAGCAAAATCAAAGTTATCAACATTAATTTCACTCTCTTTAATATTGTCAGCCATTCTAACAACTTTTAGGTATAAACTTTTTAGGTGTACTTTGGCACTTCAAGCCCTAGTTGCTACTCCTCTTTACCCCTTTAGAAAAAGCACTCAAGCTACTGTACCCGCGGCTCGAATACCATTAATTGCAAGGAATAGAAGAGAGGGTCTTTCGACACCAAAACAGCACCGGCTCCTGTCAAGCTTCTAATTGCTCAATAGTGGTTAAGCCGTAGGCAAGCCCCGTAGGACTCCACTATTAAGACCATAGCTCTCGACGGTGATGCCCCGTTAACTGCACAAAGGCAGGCGCACTGCAAGGCTGAAAAATCCCTATTCTACTTACTCACAGGCAATTAATAATACCAACCATTTGTAGCTAGCTTGAGGACCTCCCTTCTTGAGCAAGAAAAGAGAAACCTTGAGCTCTGATACCAATGTAACATTTAATGGCCTAAAATCTTATTTGTAGCGGAAATTAGCATGAACATAGTGGGCATTTCATTAGAATAGATTCCTAATGAGAATTTCAAGAGTGCTTGGGTGGAGAGAGCAACAAAAAGCATAACACCTAGTTAGATAGCATCGACAATACTTTCAAAAGAGAGAGCAATTAAGCTATTGACAACAGTTGAGGACTGGATTTGCATGGAGCCGGTCCCCCCTCCAAAAGGCTTTGTATTATGGTTTCTCCCATCAAGAGAGACATTGTACAATACAATTCTTTGTGTTCCTTCAAGACTAGCTAGTGCAATGAAGATGGAAGCTTCATACACCAAGCAAAACACTTAATCAAACAAAACTTGAATTATCCCCGTTCTCAGACCCAAGACCTCACACACCTTCGAAGATGGTGAGAGCTAGCAGGGTATGAGAGTAGATTGAGAGGAAAAAGAAGTATCTTACGAGAAAGAAGTACATCTCCTCACATAATCACTCATATTAGCATAGCTTAGCTTAGTAATTAGCTTGGTAGAGAAGATGAGCATGCATTGAAGCTTGGCTCTTGGTTGGATTTGCATCCACATGCCAAGAGAGTGTTGATGTAGGCTTCTATCTCACAAGCTTGGAGTAGGTGATGAGCTCTCCATTAAAGCTTGGGAGGAGATAGAGTATTTTCCCTTCACACATGGTCAAGTGTGAGAGTGTGTGTGTCAATGCCAAGCAAAAATCAGCCCCCCCCTCTCTTGGGCGAGCCCTAGCTGCTAAATTAGTCTGGCTTTTGCCTCATTGGACCTCCCCAGGTCAAGCCAATAGGGATTAAGCAGCATAAGTGATAGCCTTCTGACATGTGTCCCCCTTTCCCCTTTTGTGAGAGCTTTAGGTAATTAAATAATTAAACTAAACTCTCATTGGACCCCTTTGCCTCCTGGCCAATAGGAATCAGGCAAGCCATGGGGCTCCTGAATGCTCATTGGACCCCTTGGGAGACTGCCCAATAGTCTTCTAGGACACTTAATTCTTATTGGTTTCTTTTATTAAATGTTTTTAAATTAATTAAACTAGATTTACTCTAGCCTAATTCTCATTGGTCCACTTCAAGGGTCTTCCAATAGGAATTGGGCACACCTTGTGGGCATCTGGCCTAGGGAGCTGACATGTGTCCCTCATTCCCTTTGTGTAAAGGGAGCATGTGTGTGTGTGTGTGGCTTTTCTCTCTCATCCCCTAGCTTTGGGGCTCGCCCCCTCCCATGTAGGGATGTAGAAAGACTTTTTGGGCACACACTAAGCATCCAATTTTCCCTAGGGTTGACCTTTGGACACAACCTTTGAATTTTGGAACCTTAGCATTTTGGAAGTCTTAATGGGCTGAACCTTAGGGTCTTTTTAGCCCATTGTTTCACATGGCTCTTTTGCAGATGGCCCCCCCCTTTGGATCCCTATTTTCCCTCCTTTGGATCCCTACTGTGGCCGGTCTGCTAACTTAACCAATATTCTAGCTTTTTCTCCCTTGGCACTTCCCCACATTAAATGATCAGTTTAATATGAGAAAATCATTTAGGAGAATTAGATATTGATTATTATGACATTACCTCTCTCTTGAAATCATAGTCGTCCTCGACTATGGTGTAGAGAAGATAAAGCATATACATGAGTCCTTTTCTTAGCGGGTAGAGGATCCCTTGGTTACCCTACGACATCATTCCATAATGGATGACTAGTCCATTTGGCGCTTGAGAGCCTGAGGCTGCCGCAAGCATGTCTGCACATTAGTCCTATCAGTCTTCCATAGTAGAGTGACAAGCTCTACTTGGTGTTTGGGAGACGTCGTCTCCACAAACTTGATCTAAGCATGCATACTACTTCATTTTTGTGCACAAATCAAGAAAAAGAGAGTCTTATAAGACAAAAATTTTTGTTCATTTTTAACATTTTGTACATTTGCTTACTCTTGGGAAGCATTGTAAGCATTGACAAGGTTTAGGTTATCCTTTAATTGTATGCCTTGCATCCATCTAGCATCTTCAAAAGGATAATTCTTAAACTTAATAAGATATCGTCGGATAGTCTTACCGCCTCTTAATACCTTGTCTTCATGTCGGAGAATGGACTCGGGCTGCAGCACCTCCTCGTGGTCCTCGATCTCCGGTGGGTCTTCAATAGTTGGTTCTTGAGGTGGCTCTCCTTTGTAAGGCTTTAAGAGGCTCACATGAAAAGCATTGTGTATGAGCCAATGATTGGGCAACTTAAGTTGATAGGCCATCTCATTGATTGGCCTAAGAATCTGGAAGGGACCATAGTACCTTTTTGCTAGTTTAGCATAGTACTTTTGGTGGCCCGTAGGATTCTTGCCCGTCGTGTGCCTTAATCGAGCCTTGGGAGACTTTAACAAGACCCAAACGCTTTCTTTAAAGGCTTGTGCTCTTCTGTGCTTGTCAGCAGCAGCCTTTTGCCTTTGCTGTGAGATAGAGATAGCATCCTTAATCTTTTGGAAAGATTCTTGTAGGTCTCGGCTATACTCATCTGCAGCAAAGATCTTCCCATGTATCTTAAGTAGCAAGGGACTTTTTGATCTTCCCTCAATTACCTCGAAAGGTGCTTTTCCTGTAGAAGTATGTACAGTGTTATTGTAGCATACTCTACTAAGGGTAAGTACTTCTCCCATTGGGATCTTTGATCTACTTCCGTTACATAGGCTTTTAGTAGATCGAGAATAGTTAGGTTAGCTATTTCACTTTGGCCATCAGTTTGTGGATGATAGGCCGAAGAGAAGTTTAGCCTTGTTCCTAAATTCTCAAAGAGACCCTTCCAGAAATTACTGGTCATTCTAGGATCTCTATCCGACACTATGGACATTGGCAAGCCATGGTACTTGAAAATTTGTGAAATGAAGAGGGTTGCCATTTGATGGGCTTTGATAGTCTTTTTGACAGGTATAAAATGAGCTTGTTTACTAAACCTGTCTACTATCGTCCATATTCCCGTATTCCCATGGATAGACTTAGGCAATCCAAAGATAAAATCCATGGATATGCTCTCCCAAGGTGAATTAGGGATTGGCAAGGGTTGAAGCAATCCAAGTTGCTTCCCTCTATCAAATTTTGTCTTTTGACATACCACACATTTGGAAACATACTCGTGTATGTTCACTCTCATGGTAGGCCAATAGAAATATGTTTCAATTCCCTTTAGGGTAGACTAAATCCCTCTATGCCCCGCATATGGGGGAGCATGAGATTCATACATTACTTTCTCACGTAGTGAGTTAGTAACGCATAGTCTATTGCCATAGAGAAGATAACCATCTTGTAAAGTAAATGGTTCTTCTTTCTTCCCTAATGCAAGGGCTGAAATCACATCTCTAAAATCGGGATCAATAGCATACTCATCTATCATTGAAGATAGATCATTGTGAGTTGCTATGGAAACCGCATTCACTCTCGGTCGTCTTGAGAGTGCATCGGCTACTTGATTATGCTTGCCAGCAATGTGAGCAATATGAAAATGAAATTGCGAAAGGAAATTTGCCCACCTCATTTGTTTGTCGGAGAGCTTGGTCTGCGTCATGAAGTACTTAAGACTTTGGTGATCCGTTTGCAGAATGAAAGGAGTCCCCAATAAATAGTGTTTCCATGAGTCTAAGGCATGTAGAACTGCAAGGAGTTCTTTTTCGTATATGCCTAGAGCTTGCTCAACAGGGTCGAGCCTTCGACTCTCATAGCCTATGGCGTGCCCTTCTTGGAGCAAAACAGCCCCAAGGCAATCACCACAAGCATCACATTGGACCTCAAATGGTTTTGAGAGATCCGGTAGTGTAAGCACAGGTTGAGAGATAAGCTTTTCTTTAAGCTTTTCGAAAGCATTGTTCTCCTTAGCAGACCACATATACCTAACATTTTTCTTTGTTAGGTCATGTAATGGTCCCGCAATTTGTGAGAACTTTTCTATGAAGCGTCTATAGTATGCACACATACCTATAAAGCTTCTTAGTTCATGAAGATTCCTTGGTTTAGGCCATCCTTTTATTACCTCTAACTTGGATGGATCCATTTGGATTCCATCTTGAGAGATAATGTGACCTAAATATTGAATCTCTTGCAAGAAAAATTCACTTTTCTTTCGATTAACATAAAGTTTATTCTCTCTTAAAACTTGAAATATTACCTGGAGGTGTTGCTTGTGTTCTTCCAATGAATTAGAGTAGATGATAATATCATCAAAGAACACTCCAGTGAAGGTTCGATGAGGTCTGAACAGCTTCTCCATCAAGCGGTTAAATGTGGCTGGTGCATTAGTCAAGCCAAAAGGCATGACAATGTATTCGTAAAGACCAAATGTAGTACGAAATGCGGTCTTTACAATGTCTTGATCAACTATCCTTATTTGATGATAGCCACTTTTTAGGTCAATCCTACTGAAGTAGGTCGATCCTTGTAGCTTATCAAATAGGTCTTCTACCCGTGGAACGGGAAACCTATTCTTGATAGTGATCCTATTTAGTGCTCTATAGTCGACACACATACGATATGTGCCGTCTTTCTTTTGCACTAATAGCACAGGTGAGAAAAATGGAGATGAGCTAGGCCTAACCATGCCCTTCTCAATTAACTCATGCACTTGCCGCATAATCTCCTCTTGTTGAGCTTGAGAAACTCTATAAGGAGGTTTGTTAGGCGGTGAACTTCCTGGAAGAAGTTCAATTGCATGGTCGTCATTACCTCGTTTAGGAGGTAGCTCACAAGGGATGTCGTCAATAAAGACATCTTGAAACCCCTTGAGAAAATTGGATAACTCTAATTCCTTTTGGTTGCTTTTATTTTCTTTTGCTAAAGCATTAGGTTCATTTTGAGAATCTTTAACAAAAATCATGTACACGGAAATAGAGCTCTTTATTGACTTGTTGAAAGCTGGTGTTTAAAGCAAGCGAGCCCAAGAGGATGCATGAAGCCCGTAAACAAGGTAAATGGGCAGTCTATTGTGGCAGTAAAGCCAACATCCAAGAGTTTCGAACTCCCAAGCCAGCCACCCCTCCACTTGACCCCCCTTATATTTTGGTTCTTGTTATTTCCCTTCTTCCTTTTACCCCTTGATGGACCCTCAGTCCCTGACTGATATATATCGCAAGTCTTCACCTCAAAGAATT
Source organism: Adiantum capillus-veneris (assembly GCF_014529385.1). Classification (NCBI taxonomy): domain Eukaryota; kingdom Viridiplantae; phylum Streptophyta; class Polypodiopsida; order Polypodiales; family Pteridaceae; genus Adiantum; species Adiantum capillus-veneris. Next base: position 156,060,998 of record NC_140944.1, read on the forward strand.
GATGTAATGTTTTGTTTTGGTCCCATGGGTCAAATCTGACCTTCGTGGACAATAAGTAAATCTCTCTCTCTCTCTCTCTCTCTCTCTCTCTCTCTCTCTCTCTCTCTCTCTCCCCTTGTCTCTACGCTTTCGCATCATCGACTTTGACATGTAGAGGCCGAATGAGGCTCAAGAAGCGAAGAGTGAGCATTAGGTTAGGGCGATTCAACTGAGATTGAAAACCACCCCTTTTGTGCAAGTCATCCTCCCTCCTTGTGTGTATAGGGGAGGACTCCCACACGGTATTCTTCGCTTGATTCCTACTTCTTAGCCACCTTGCACATGGCTCTTATTCCACTTCCCCTCCATGATTTGCATGGGCATGCAACTCATGCAACTTGAAAGACCACACCCTTTCCCCCCCTCAAAAGCCTATGCTTTGTGAGTATTGGGGACTAGAACATGCAACTCACCACCCAAGCGTGCCCTACTAGGCCCTTGGCCATACTAATAATAGGATGCCCTTTACGACATGTTTGTCCTGGCCCTTTGCCTGCCTGGTCTTACTCTAGGCCTGCTGATAACATCCCATGATGCACAAAATTTACACATTTACAAAGCAAATCGGTACATTGTGATTGAGTGCATCAATTTTAAATTGAATTGTGGTTTAGAACACATAATCGCACACCGAAATGTTCACATTTCTCCCAAGCCGTGATACATGGGTGTTGTAAGAAGGCCTCATTAACTTGGTAGTCGATCGACGCATCCCCCTTGACCAAGTGACATGCATCCCATCTTCCAAACCATTTCTTGATGTCAAGCATCCACCCCGAACTTAGTATTTTGCTCTTGCATGTCTTTTGGACTTTTTGACTTGCTTCATATGCGATTCTAGGAAGTGGATGCAAAGGGCTAGGTTGTGTCCTAAGCATGTACTCCACAACCCTTTGCATGCCCAAGACCTCAATAAGTAGCGATCTGGACTCAAGAAGTAAGAGCATGTAGGGTGTTTGTGTCTTGACTTGGAGAAAATTGGTGAGAAAATTCTTTTGAACATTCTCAAACTCTTTCCAAGTAGACTTCCCGATGCTTCCATCCCACACCTCCAATCCATAAAGAAGCACCGGTGTCACCAATGTTTCAAAGAGGTACTTTTTGAGAGCCCAACACTTGATCTCTCCAGTATTGTACATGTTCTCAAATGCATAATAAGCCGTCTTTCCGGCTTCCAAGCGACGCATTGCACAATCCTTCCATTTATGATTAGATGGAACCTCAAGGCCAAGGTACTTGAAGTGATCTACCACTTCAAGTTGCTCATTTTTGTATACAATGCATGGATTTTCGTCATTGAGGGTCTTTACAAGCATAACCTTGGTTTTGGATCTATTCACGATTAGCCCACTATGTAGGCAAAAGCGTTCCAAGACACTCATAAGCTTTTGTGCATCTTCTAAGGTATGTGCCAAGAGCACTACATCATCGGCATAAAGCAAAAGCATGATCACCGCATTTCCGATCTTAACCTCTTCTATGCCTTCTTGCTGCATAAAATCAAGAACCATGCATTCTAAGTCATCAATGAGTAGCCCAAAGAAGGTTGGGGAAAGTGGGAATCCTTGTTTGACACCATTGGGGCTTGCAAAAAATTCTAAAATTCCATCTCCCATACGTAATCGACATATCACTTTTTGGTAGATGCAAAAGATTGCATGCATAAATTCTCTCGGCACTTGAAGGCTTTGCATACTGCTCCAAAGATTTCCTTGTGGTACCATGTCAAAAGCTTTTTTGAAATCCACAAAGCAACAATACAACTTTTTTCCTTTCAATCGAGACGCTTCCATAAGAACTCGAAGAGTGACAAGGTGATCAATAGTGCTATGATGCTTTCAAAAACCTGCTTGGCCAAGCGCACGTTTGCCATTCTTTTCAGCCCATTCACTTATCTTCATCTCCATGATACATCCAAATAACTTTTCCATTAAAGAACCAACCATTATAGTGCGATAGTTGTTCACCTTATTTACATCTCCTCCTTTGTGCAAAGGTTTGATCCAATTTGCACTCCAATCATGAGGCATGCCATGCTGAAGTGCAAGGTTAAACATATTGCATATCCAATATCGTGTTTTCTTGCTTGTCCATTTAATCATTTCAGCCTTGACACCTTGAAGGTCCCCTGCTTTGCAAGTAGCAAGTTTCTCAAGCGCGCGACATACATCTTCAATGGTAAAAAAGGGAGACATAAACGGAAGGGAGCTACAACACTCCATCTTATCAACATTGGGTTGCTCATAGATGTTCTTGCAATGCATATACATATCCTCAAGAGTCAAGTCACCAAAGCTTTCAACGCGTTTGCCTTTTAAATTTTTCCAAAACTTGCCACATGCTGTGCTTTCTCTTGCGCTAAAAGAAGTTGTTTTTTGACTTCCCACCTTTTGAACAAGTGCTTTGTATGTGTGTGAACATTCCAAGTAAACTTCCTTGTCTTTGCTTGCATCCAATCTTAGCAAGTGTTTTCGGGCTTGACTACATTCCATGTCAAACCGTTTCTTCTTGGTGCTACCCTTCTTAGACCTTTTGCAAGACATGTTTCACCGAAAAACATTCCTTTGCACAAGAGCAAATTACTTCTTTAAAAACTTTCCACTTGCATTCTAACGTTGGGCTCTCTTGATGCTCTATCATGCTTAACATTTGGTCCACCATATCAGCATATATAAGTGCTCATTTAAAGTCTAGATGTAGGTAGAAATGATTCACATCATGATTGGAGGCTACATGCTCGCGCCGTTTACCACACTTGAGGTCAATACATAACATCCTATGATCCGATTTTGGATTCCATTCACCAAGTGTAAAGCTTTGTATGCATTCTAGAGTGGCTTCCGAGAACAACATATAGTCAATCACGCTATCACCATTGTGCTTTCTACATGTAAAGTCATTGGTGCCTTGCCATAGAGATACACCATTTGCAATGAGCATTCTGGTACTATTGCACATATGTAGAAGTGACTTTCCATAGTGATCCAGTTCTTTTGCATCATTAAAACTTCGATTATACATGTATGAGTCATCCATTCTTCTTGAGACATGCGGCATGTCGACTTGTTGTGTGTCGTGTTGTAACGTATTTGTGCGAGCATTCATGTCTCCAAAAACAATGACTTCAGCTTGATCCTTGTAATGAGCAATGTCTTTGTCTAGTTCAACAAAGGGCTGATCTCTATCCATATCCAAGCGAGCATAAAAGTTGGAGTCATAGTGAGGAATGTAGCAACCAGCTACAAACATGACTTGACCATTTGGTGGGCCGATTTTCAGCCATAAGTAGCGTTTATACTTATCTTCTTTGACAATGGAAACATTTTTCAAACCCTTTTTGGTCATACATGCTACACCTCCTTGGCCTCTTCGTTGCTTTGCATTTTTGGCCCACATCAAAGAACGCACATCATATTTGTCAATCCAAGAATTCGTTGTGCATCATGCTCCCATGTTTTGACAAGAAGTATCACATTTGAGTCATTGGTAAACATATCAATGCCAATTTTCGCATTCCATGGATACCCGTTACAATTCCAAAAGCTTATTCGCAAGCGTAAGTTGGTCTCATAGATCATGTGTCTCTATTTGTTGGGTGGACTTGCATCCTTCTCAAGTGGCTTTTCTTTTTGAGATGACACCTTACCCTTCTTGCTTCTTTCCTCATATGCTTTGCGATGTACATTTTGTTGCATAAGAGTGCGATCCTCATATACATTACAACCCATTCCTTTGAGGTAGATCCAACTATTGTCAAGGATGATCTTTCTCTTTACCTCATCAACAATGGTACATACAATAGGTCTTTCTCCCGAGCGAGGGACTCCTTGTTTTCCAACTCGATGTGTACCGTAAGTCATGATTCCTGACATGCCAAAGTGTGTAGCAAAAAACTCTTCAATAGGAACCGCAAGAGATTGGGGTGTTTCCATGCTTTCCTCCTTGATTCCACGAATGACGATGTTCTTTGAGCGTTTTTGTCATTCTTGCAATTCTTGAGTGTCCACATTCTCTACATTCTTTGTTTGGACAACGGCTTGCGTGATAGGAGATGTAGAAACCACATTATCCTTCCATATATCAGCCCATGATCTGGATGCATTCTCATCTCACATACATCATGCCATATTGTATCTATCGTTTCCTCTTTCAATACATGATCACTCTCAACTTTTGCTCAAGTGCTCTTTCAATACATTCATGTCAACAAAAGAGAATTTACATTCTTGAACTTCATTCTCAAGATGCATCAAGCATGTTGTTTGCATTTCAAGAACCTTCTTGAGGTGCTCATTCTCCACAACGAGAACTCTTAAAGTGCCATTCTCCATTGCAAGTGCGCGCAACTCCTCACCTTGCTTGTTGACGATTTCTTGTAATGAGATCAAGTAAGCCATGATCATTTCTTCTGTTGTCGTAGACAATGTGGTTGGATTAGCATTCAAATTCCTTGGAGATTTTGCATCATTCTCCATGGCGAGTGTGGATTTTCCACCCTTGCGAGTTTTTTTTGACATTGCCTTCAAGTCGGCAGCAAAAATGAAAAGTTTCGACAGTTTTTTCAGTTCTGAAATGCTGTTATAGCAAAGCTTCCATTACATAGAAAAATTCTGTCTTTATATCAATGTGTAGAGGGCTTCGTGCTCTTTGATTGAGGCTATACATCACCTAAATTGGAGTTCAAATGAGCGAGTTATGGTCAAAAGAGTGAACTGTTGTCTACTAGGTCAAAAAACATCTGAGAGAGAGAGAGAGAGAGAGAGAGAGAGAGAGAGAGAGAGAGAGAGAGAGAGAGAGAGAGAGAGAGAGAGAGAGAGAGAGAGAGAGTAATTTCTACATTCAAGCCACTAAAACTTGTCTATAGCATGCATGTACGCCATTCTTACAATGTAGTTGATGCTTACTCAAAGAAATTAGTTCTCACTCTAGATTTGATGGGCTGTGTAGTGTTTTGTGAGTGTGTGTGTGTGTGCACGTGTAGCACGTGTGTGTATGTGTGTGTGTGGAGAGAGAGAGAGAGAGAGAGAGAGAGAGAGAGAGAGAGAGAGAGAGAGAGAGAGAGAGAGAGAGAGTATGTTAGTCTATAGTATGAGCGGCTAGCCCTAAGCGGACTGAAATAACCAAATTTCAATGAACTAAAACCTAAGTGACTAGCCCTAAGCGGCCAAACATAGCCAACCCTAAGCGACCAAACATTGCAGACTGAAATGGTTGAACTAAAGATTTTCTAAATCGGTTTAGAGCGCCTTTATATGGTTAGCCCTAAGCACCTTTACAAGGCCAACTCCGAGCGGGCAAAGTAAACATTGCTAACCCTAAGTAGCTAACCCTAAGAGGACTAAAATAGCCCAAACGCTTACCTTAAGCAGCTAACCCTAAGCGGATTATTGAGATGGATAAACTAATTTGACACTAAGATGATTGAGACTGGCCAAATCAAAAGCCTTTAATACTTTAAGCAACTAGCCCTAAGCAGCCTGAAACAGTTAATTTGTATAGAACTAAAACCTAAGTGGCTAGCCCTAAGTGGCCAAACATGGCCAACCCTAAGTGACTAAACACTATAGACTGAAATGGCCGAACTAAAGATTTCCTAAATTAATTTAGAACGTCTTTATACAACCATCCATAAGCGCCTTTACAAGGCCAACTCCAAGCGGATAAAGCAAATGTCGCACTAACCCTAAGTAGCTAACCCTAAGCAGATGGAAACAACCCAATCGCTTACCCTAAGCAGATTATTGAAATGCTAAACTAATGTGACACTAAGTTGATTTAGAGCGGCCAAATCAAATTCCACTAACCCTGATTGACTAGCCTTGAGCGGCCTAAGAAAACCAAATTGCAAAGAACTAATAACCTAAGCTGCTAGTCCTAAGCAGTACAAAATGGCAGAATTAAAGATTTCCTAAATTGGCTAGAGTGTCTTTATATAGTCAACCCTAAGCGCCTTTACAAGGCCAACTCTAAGGAATCAGCAAAGCAGATGCCACTTTATCATAAGTGATATAATACGCATTTCCAACTTCTAATGGACAAACCATAGGTTGCTTTATCCTAAGCAATCCAACACAGACCACCAACTATTAACGGCCAAACCAAAAATCACTAACCCTAATATCTAATTTGAACGTATTAAGACGACCAAACCCTAATAATCAAACCTAAACCTAGCATTATAACCTAAACCTAATCTAGGCCGCAAACCCTAATAATCTAACCTAACTGTATTAAGACGGCCAAACATATTAAGATGGTCAAATATGATTAAAAACTAACATGTCAAATATGATTAAAATCTAACACTAAAACCTAAAACTTTGTACATTCTAACACTAACGTTTACAACACCTACGCCATGCCACAATTTTAAAGTACAAAATAAATTTCAAATAAAATTGCATAAAAAAATATCTACCATAATTCTAAAAAACAATCTTACCTTCTTGTTGCAAGGGAGTGTATGAGTGGATATCTTCATCTCGGTAAGCCCCATAGCAGCATATTTGAAGCAAGGGGGCAAGAGGAGCAAGAGGAGCTGGCGGTTCTGTTTTTGCAGGTGATATCGGTACAGATGTTGTAATGTACATCAATATCGGTGTCGATATGGACATTGATATCAATGTCAGTATGGGCATTGTAATTACAAAATTTGATTAAAAAAAAAAAAAGATCTACCTCCAGTTTTAGCAATGCATATACTGACGCTCGCCAACGATGTTGATAATTGGGTGTCGATAATGAAATGGTCTCTTGTAGTACATTGATCTCTTTGATCTACTTTTGGCACATAGGCTTTAAGTAGATCAATGATAGTTGAATTTTATATCTCACTTTGGCCATCCATTTGTGGGTGATAGGTGGAGGAGAAATTTAACTTAGTATCCAAATTTTCAAAGAGACCCTTCCAAAAATTGATGGTCATTCTTGGATCTCTATTGCATATTATAGATGTTGGTAAGCCATGATACTTAAAGACTTGTGAGATAAAGGGGTCTGTCATATGGTGTGCTTTAAAAATCTTTTTGACCGCTATGAAATGTGCTTACTTGATAAACCGGTCTACTATTGTCCTATTCCCGTATTCCCATGTATGGAGTTTGGCAATCCAAAGATGAAATCCACGGATATACTTTCCCATGGAGAATGAGGTATAGGCAATGGCTGAAGCAAGCCATGCCGCTTCCCTCTATCATAATTTTTCTTTTGACATACAATGCATTTGGCAACATAATCTGGTATGTCTGCCTTCATTGTTGGCCAATAAAAGTATATCTCTACTCCCTTGAGAGTAGCTTGAATGCCTCTATGTCCTGCATAAGGTGGAACATGAGTTTTGTACTTAACCTTTTCACGTAAACTATGTGTAACACATAGCCTATTTCCTTAGAGAAGATAACAATCTTTCACATTGTATGGTTCCTCTTTCTTCCCTAGTGCAATGGCTGGCATTACATCTTTGAATTTTGGATCCATGGCATACTCGTCTATCATAGAGGATATATCATTACGAGTAGCTATTGATACAACATTCACTTTTGGCCTTCGTGAAAGTGCATCGACCACTTGGCTGTGCTTACCAACTATGTGAGCAATATGAAAATTGAACTATGAGAGAGTATTTTCCCATCGTATTTCCTTATCATTTAATTCTGTTTGCACCAAAAAATATTTAAGACTTTGATGACCTGTGTGCAAAAATGGAGTGCCTAGGAGATGATGCTTCCATGCATCCAAGGCATGTAAGATATCTAACAACCCTTTTTCATATATACCTAGATTCTCTTCTTGGTCATCCAATCTCTTACTTTTATATGTTATGGCATGCCCTTCTTGAAGCAAAACAGCTCCAAGGCATTGTCCACAAGCATCACACTGGACTTCAAAAGTCTTTGAAAGGTCTGATAATATTAGCATGGATTGAGAGGCAAGCTTTGCCTTTGAATTTTCAAAAGATCCATTCTTTTTTGTAGACCATACAAATTGAACATTATTCTTAGTCAAATCATACAATGGGCATGCTATTACTGAGCTATGAAGCATCTATAGCATGTACACACTCCTATAAAGCTTCTCAATTTGTGTAGATTTGTTGTTATATGCCATTCTTTTATTACATCCAACTTTCAGGGTCCATTTGAATCCCTACTTGGGAGATAATATGACCTAAATACTGAATCTCTTTTAAGAAAAACTCACATTTCTTTTAATTAATGTAAAGCTCTTTGTCTCTCAAAACTTCATATATTACCTGAAGATGCTGCTTATGTTCCTCAATCGTCTTCAAGTAGATGATAATGCCATTAAAAAACACTTCCATGAATCTTTGATGAGGTCTAAAGAGCCTTTCCATCATTCAATCAAAGGTAGCTGGTGCATTGGTAAGTCCAAAAGGGAGTACTAGAATTCATATAGGCCAAGGGTTGTTCAAAAGGTTATCTTATGAATATCTTCAGGCACTATCCTTATCTGCCCATAATCTCCTCTTGTTGAGCCTTTGAGACTCAATAAGGGGGCTTATTAGGAGGTGAACTACCAAGTAAAAGTTTTATGGAATGATTAACTTGTCCCCTTTTGGGAGGTAGCTCCCTGGGAATGTTATTTGTAAACACATCTTGAAACTTACAGAGTCATACAAAACGAAAGCATCATGCTCTCTTATCGTTTTCCAAGCATAAGAGAGTGGTGGTCCTTTGCAATGGCCTTCTCTTTTAGAGCCTCCACCATGGTGGCTCTAGGAGGGCCATTACATTCATTTCTCTTGGGACATGCTTGGGAAACATGACCTTGCTCTCCACACTTGAACACTTGTTGTTATCTTTACGATGACGTTCAACCTCTTTAAAAGAAAGTTTAGTTTTACCTTCATAGACCTTTTCCTCTGCCTTTCCTTTGTTGCTGTTGGTTCTAGCCTTGGGAGAATTGTGTGTTGCATTGTTATTCCCCTTTGGCTCAGTTGATTCCTTGGCTTGGAGCCATTCTTACTCCCTTGTTGAAAATAAATCCTCAAAGTGACCATAGTATGATATATGAATTTCAAAATAGCATTAGGTCTTGTGAGCTGACATACTCACTCATCTCCGTTTCAAGTGGACTTTTCTACGACTACACATGGGCTCATGGATGAATTTTAGGTGGATTTATCTACCTAAGGATGGCCACACATGGACACATGGAAGAGTTCTACTTGAACTTATCTACACAAGGGCAGCTACACACGAGCGCCTCTCATGAGAGAGGGCAACCCTTTTGGCCTATAAAAGGAGGCCTCTTCTACACACAAAATGGATTAAAGTGGTAAAGATTGTAAGGTGAGGTGAAAGTGTGTGAGGTGGTGAGAGTGAAGCAAGGCAGGAGTTCCATAAAAGGTTGTCGATCCCTTTGTAACCTACTTCTAGTTTGAAGTGAAAAATCCATTATGTGGCTACTTTAGCCCACAATGAGTGAACCACGTATATCATGTGATCTCTCTCTCTCTCTCTCTCTCTCTCTCTCTCTCTCTCTCTACTCTATTATCTCTCTCATACGTGAAAATTATCCCTTTCCAATCAATAAACCACTCTAGTCTCTACTTAGCTATGCCTTTATTCCTAACAATTAGATAGCTGTCAATTTTCCAAGCTCAAAGTGCACTTTTTTTAGGTCAAGTGGCAACAACCACGGTATGTGTCCAAAGTGTCAAATCTGAGCAAGAGTGGTACCATATGATTCCCCTTAGTGTGTAGAGCCTATTGCCACCATGCATGGTCAATTTGGATCATCGGTTTGGCCACATCTTAATTTTTCTTCTTGCTGAAAGTCATGTTTCTTAAGCAAGCCCTAGTTATGGTTTTGCAATTGGGTTCAAACCTTCCCTATAGCTTCCTATTATCACTAATGAGCTCTTACAGGGTTGGGTTGTAAACTTTGTCCTATGGGCTAGCCAATTTGCCCGTTTAAAAAGAAATAAATGCACTGAAAATGCACATTCTGTGATAAATTGAACTCTGACCAACTTTTTGCTCTATTCCTTATGGTAGTGGGTTCTTTATGTTTAGATGGAACTTATGGTCCAAAACTTCAAGGCTTTTGCACAAGTTTTGTCTAGTTTTGCAATGTTCATGGATGTTGGAATTTGAAATCTGTAAATCTCTGTGTGGAAATACCTTGTTGGTTAGATTTAAGCAAATGAAGTGCCTATGGACTCTTCTTCACCTGTAGGACCTGCTGGTATTAATTTTTTCCTAGCATGAGCCATGTGGTAGCAATTGCAATATGTGTCAAGTGGGACCGTTTTGCACAAAAATCACATTGATGGGTTTCCCATGCCAAGGAGATCCTATTGGGACCTTGCACCTGTAGTTTGGCAACTTGTACTCTCAGTGTGAGGGAAAAATTAGAGCTCCCAAGAAATTGGGTTGTTCCTACTGAGTTTCAGGTGTCCATTTGTGGTGATCATAGCCTCATTAGGACCCTCCGGAGGTCGACTACGTGTTGGTATACTTTTTTCTTGATTTGGTGTCTAATGGAAGCTACCGCGGTATGTGTCACTAGCAATTGTTGCACATCTGGGTTACATTTTTGCATTCCTCATGCTTTGTGGGTTCTTTTGATACCATGCACCTGTAATTTGGACTTCCCTACCTAGTGTAGTGCTCAGGTTTCTATGTGATGTGCCTATAGGCCAATGTGTTTGGCCTCGTAGAGAGATTGAACTTACTGCACTTAAAAATCTGAATAAGCTCCTGTGTTTTTTGAGCTTGAACTAAGTTCATTGGCACCCATATGCAGGGGTGGTCCATATGGGCATGTGATATGGTACTGGAGTATGTGTTGGCTTATGGGTTTTGATTGATTCTTTTGCATATATCTCATCTTTTCTGACCCAAACTTGCTTTGTTTTAATCTGTCGCTTTGGTATCCATCTCTCTCGTTTGTCAAGAAGATTTTCAATAACTTTGTTTATGAAGTGTGTGTCTCTATCACTGACAATTTCTATACGTAATCCATATCTTACAAAGACATTTTCATATAGAAACTGTGCAGTGGTTCTTGTGTCTGCTTTTTGTGTGCCTTTTTCTTCAACCCATTTTGTGAGATAGTCCGTGGTGACAATGATATATTGGGCATGGGATTTATAAGTGCGTGGTGAGATTGGTCCCACAAAATTTAGACCCCACTTAGCAAATGCCCTTGCTCCCGTCATCGGACGTAATGGAATCTCATCTCTCTTTATAGGTACCTTGGTACACTGACAATCATTGCATTGTTTAACATCTTCATCCGCATCCATGTACAATGTAGGCCACCATATTCCCATAGTTAAGAAAATTTTATTTGTCTTATCTCCTGAGAAATGGCCTTCGCTAATTCCTCCATGTGCTTGCCATAAGATAGACAGATATTCATTTTTCATAGCACATATTTTGAGTTTTTTTATCCTTACCTCTGTTGTAGAGTTGAATTTCAATTAACATGAAGTCTTGAGCTTCCAATTCAATGGCTCTTTGTCTAGCTCACATGTTATTTTTAAGGAATTTCCTCGTTGTCAGGTAATCAACCATATATTGACTCCATTGAGGTGCAATTGCTATATGAAATAATGTGGCATAATCCAATGGTGGATTGATCCTACATGTAGAACAATTTAAAACATATCTATGTACATTTGCATGCATATCAGGCCAATACACTCCTAGTTTCTTTAGGTGTTGGTGTGTCTTCTTTTAAGAAAAATTAAAGGCTATGTCTTGTACATGGGATTCCTTGAGATAGCATTCATATTCTTCCAAACTAATGCATAGTCACAATATTCCTTCAAAGCCCAGATGGTACAAGCATCCACCTACAAGCTGAATGTTTTTTTAGCTTTCCTGATTGTTTGTCGCTTATGGGTTTGTTCAATTTTTTCGAACTTGCCATCATAAGTCAAAGATTGACTTTGAGACCACTTAGGAACCATCTCGATGTTGAAGAGGTAAGCGTCAAGTATATCATCATCCACTCCTTTGGGTGCTTAACCATTGGGTAACCTAGAACGGTGATCTACTCTGAGGTGTGTTTTTCCCTTTTTAACCACAATCGTAAAATAAAAATCAAGCAATATAATGAACCATTGAACAATTCTTCATGTATTGAAAGGTTTGTTTTCTAGATACAAGAGGGCTTTGTGATTTGTAAAGAAGAAAAATTTGTTAGCCAGAAGATAATGCCTAAATTTCTTTACGGCATATATCATTCCTAATTCTTCTCGTTCCAGGTTATGTAATTCTTTTCCACACTGTTCAACTATCAACTAGTATAGCAGACTGGGAAATCCATTGTTTCTTCTCCTAGTTGAGCCAAGATACAGCCTATTGCAAATGCTGATGCATCAATGTGAACATGGAATATTTTATCCCAATCCGATTTTTCCATTGCTTTCCGCTGGAGCTGGAGTGGGAGAAGCACGAGAGAGAGAGAGAGAGAGAGAGAGAGAGAGAGAGAGAGAGAGAGAGAGAGAGAGAGAGAGAGAGAGAGAGAGAGAGAGAGAGAGAGAGAGAGAGAGAGAGAGAGAGAGAGGCAATAAGGAAGAGAGAGTGGGAGAGAGGGCATATCTGCACCCTTGAAGGATTTGCACTCTGTCAGAAAGAGACAACAAAGAATATTCCTTAATGATTGGGAGGGGAAGTGACAAGAGAGGAAAGGAGGGAAAGAAAGAGAGAGAGTTGGTTCACGTTTTAGAGAGAGAATACAGTGAGAGAATGTGGAAAATCTGTATTTTTGGCAAGGGCTGAAAAGTGCCTCCTTTAATGAGTTCTAAGTGAGAGAGAGTGTTTTATATGTTAGAGTGAGAAGAGTCGTGATAAAAGGACATTTTAAAATTCATATACCCACCTCTCCTTTGAGTTATTAAATATACTATTTTTAAATACAAAATATGAAAATGGCTTCTTAAAAAATCTCAGCATAGGCCTTTTTGTCTTTTCTTTTAGGCTTGGTCAAACTTGGCTTAGCTTTAAGCATTCCCTTAAAATGCCAAATAAAGAGGCCCTCCTATACCCCATTCACTTCCTAATGACTTAGAGTTCTGTGAAGATTGTGTTTACAATAAAGAAAAGAGGGTAAAATTTCAAAAATCAAGAAATGAAAGAAAAAATAAAAAACTTGACCTGGTTCATTCTGATGTTTGGGGTCGTGCAAGTTGTAATGTAAATGGCCTATGAACTTTGAGAATAGCCGAATTAGGAGAATTAAAGAGAGAATTTTTGTGAGATTACTTTGAGAACATAGAGGGTGAACTTAATTGATAGTAGCATCATAATCATAGTACTTATCAAGAGAGAGAGTTTAGAGAACTTGACAACAATTGAGGACCGGATTTATGTGGAGCCGGTCCCCCCTCCAATAGGCATTTGTATTATAAATTCTCCCATCAAGAGAGACTTGGTACAATACAATCTTTGTGTTCCTTGTGACCTAGGTGATGCAATGAAGATGGAAAGCTTCATGCATCATGAGCATAACATAGACTTTGTAAAAAGCATTAACTATCCCAAGCCTCAGTCCCAAGGCCTCAAACACCTTTGAAGGTGGAGAGAGCTAGTGGGGAGTGAGGATAGGGAAGAGGAAGAAGAAACATTCATATGAGAAAGAAATAGTTCCTCACTTATCATTACTCTTCTTGCTAGCATACATAATATCAGATTAATGAAGATGGAGAAGATGAAAAGCATAAGCATTGAAGCATGGCTCTTGGTTGGATTTGAATTCCATATCCAAGAGTGTTGGTGTAGGCTCTCAACTTCTCTACTAGCTTGGAGAAGGAGATGGAGCTCTTGCACTTTGCACTTCACACAATGAGAGTGTGTGTGAGTGTGTGTGGGAGAGTATACCCCCCAAGAAACCCCCCTTCTTGCTTTGGTTGACCCCTCTTATAGCTCAACTTGTAATCTCATTGGACCCCTACAAGCCTGGCCAATCACATGCAGAATGCATATCAAGCAACAACGGTATCTTGGGACAAGTGTCCCCCCTTTCCCTTTGAGAGAGAGGACTTGATAAATGCAAAAACATAATAAGTACATCAACTAAATTATCATTGGATCCCTTGGCAGGCTAACCAATAGGCTTTAGGCACACCATGAGGGCAACATGGGTAGGGTCTTGACATGTGTCCTTGCTGCCTCTTGAGGCTTGGGATCGATTTTGTAGTTCAAGTCTTTAGGGTGTTGTTCTTACCTAGTGTATAGACTTCCCCTTGAGTTTGAGATTGATTCAATGATTCTAGATCCTGTTTCGTATAGCATTCGTTCGTAGTAAGGATTTCAGTCACTTGCATATTTTAGAACTTAGATTTGATTTCCTTAGTAGTGATTGTCATTAGAAGGTCGAGTAGGTGATTTGACACCCACCTAGTTGTTTCCATGCGCCTGCGGGTCAAGCTCTGTCCTCGTCTGACAAATTATGTTGTTGGTTGAGTTCTCGCTATTTAGCTTCCGCTAACGGCGTAACCGCCTTAACATTTGGCACCGCTGCCGGGGACGAGAGCCCTAAGTAGGTGACCTTAGACTAATCCTACGAGGTGAGTCGTATAAACTACTTTATACTTTAGTTAGAAAAGATCTAGGAGTGGTGGACTCCGAAGATCTCGAGAGATACTAGGAAGTGGGGTATTCCTGGGTCTTCCGTGTTGACAGTATTTTTAGTTTAGCTTAGATTTGTTTGTTGTTTTGTTGGTGTTGAGTAGTTGTTGATAGAAGAAGAATTTGCTAGTCCGTGAGTGGTTGTGGATCTCTTTAAAATCACAATTACCAAACCCATTTGATGATTATGAATAGCTTATGTAGGACTTCATTTGATCTTGATCTGGAGCCAGTAATCATTGGAGTATTTGCTTGATATGGTTGATTGCATGTTAGATCACTAAACCGTCGAGTTAGTAGTGAAACTTGCAATAAACAAAAGTCAGAGAAATTTTCTGTGTATCTGGGAGTTGCTGAGCACTTGAGAAAGCTTTAGGAAGGATTCTGTGCCAGAAAAATGGAAATCTGCAACTTCAGACATCATACGCGTATGATGTCTAAATGACCAAACAGAGACCAAAACAGAAATTTTGACTTTACCAGAGTGTTCAAAAGGGGAGTTATACCCTAATTTCAACTTAAAACAAGAGCATTAACACTCAAAGAAACCCAAAAAGACAAGTCGGAGTCCAAGAAACGCAAAGAATAGGAAATTTTGGATTCAGATCTTGTTTTTACATTCAAACCTGACAAAAACACTTGAAACTCAATTATAAACATTGGAGAAGGCTTAAAACCAAGAATAGTCAAAATCTGGAAACAGAGACCAAAACAGAAATTTTGACTTTACCAGAGTGTTCAAAAGGGGAGTTATACCCTAATTTCAACTTAAAACAAGAGCATTAACACTCAAAGAAACCCAAAAAGACAAGTCGGAGTCCAAGAAATGCAAAGAATAGGAAATTTTGGATTCAGATCTTGTTTTTACATTCAAACCTGACAAAAACACTTGAAACTCAATTATAAACATTGGAGAAGGCTTAAAACCAAGAATAGTCAAAATCTGGGACAAAAGACATCATACGCGTATAATGTCTTTTAGCACATCCACTACTTATTTTTGATATCTGACCTGACAAGATTGTTACAAACACTGTAGAAAGCAAAAATATCAAGTCTTGACCCAAATTGATGAAAAAGACATCATACGCGTATGATGTCTTTGACCTAATTTTGGACATATTTTGATACTTTGCCAACACAGATCCATTGTAATAGCTGTCTAAAGGTTATATTTCAAGTTTCATCCCATTTGGATCACAATTGACCCAAAACAAGTCAAAAACGGAAAATTGCCAAGAAAAGCCTAAATTAGCCATAACTTGCTCAAACAGAGTTCAAACTGAATTTTGTGAGTGGACAGAGCATAAAGGGGGCTACTGAGAGTGAGCATAACCAAAATAGTCCAAATCTGTGAAAAAAGACATCATACGCGTATAATGTCTTTTTCAACATAACTGCAACAAAATTCTCACTTGATGAAACAGAAGTTGTCCAACTGACAAGATTAAACAATTGACCAAGTATCAATCAGTTTGGATCAATTCTGACCACAAAAACTTGGGAAAACAAATTGCCGAGACGGAGAAGTTAAAGTCCTTTAGGGGAATTGATGAATTTGAGATCGGGCAGGAATCTCCAGAATAACCAACCAAAACAAGGGGAACAAGCAAGTGTCATATCAACCGAGGGAAGTGTAAACCAAAGTTGGGTGCAACCATTAGAGCCGATCTTTGAAGGAAGTGTTTCTGATACTTCTTCGGAGAGATCTTACGAGATTTTCACCGAACACTTGGAACACTTGAATCTGAACAACAGAGAAAATATGGCAGCAGGATCATCAAACCCTTCCGCCACAATGAAGCTATTGTTCATAAAATACCAGTACGACAATGAGCAAGGTGCCAAGATCTACAAAGATGGAATGGACCGCTATTGTGTAAAGATAGAAGAGAGACCTAGTGAGTTCAAGGACTTAGTGCCTGTGAGCTATAGCGGAGATAGATATCTAGATGACGAGGGTACCATGTACTTGGTAGTCCTAAACCCTAACATTGTGGACAAGTGGGGATTGATGGGCACCAAAGCCAAAGTAGATGAAGAACTTGAGGAGAAAGCACCAATAATGAACTTACCTGATGCGAGGTTAAGAAGAGAGAATGAAACTACAAGGATCAACACTGATAACATCTATGTGGGGCTATACAAATATAATAATGGGGAGTAAGATCTCTATTATAGATGTGAAGAACCCTACACCGGAGAGTTGACAGACCAAAAATTACTTTATGTCTTTACCTACACAGAGGGATCGGAAGTGAAAATTGCCGCTTACGACAAGTATGGGAGACAATACTCAACAATGGGCAAGAAAGAATTAGAAGGATATACATACTTTGGGGGACCACTCCATCAGTATTATGTTACTTCTAGCTCACAAAGACCAGCACCAACAAATGGAGTGCAAAACCCAATGACAACAGGAGGACAAAGAACTCAGGTTGCTGACTCTTTCAGTCAACCTCAGTACTCGAAGCCCGGACCAATGGGATCATTACATTCCAGAGAGTCAATGGATACGAATCGAGGTAGTGCAGTTCCAATCCCCACATATACCACTCCAGGTCCAAGGTTCGAAGCGGAACCATCACATTTACCTCCTAGTAGTAGATTCAGGGCAGGGGAACCGACAAGGGTAACCCATGAAGTCCATGATGCTAGAGAAAGCTTTAGCCGGGACACAGGAGCAATGAGATTGGTAGCAGACCATAGACGTATGAGACCATCTCAAGTAGCCAAGTGTATGCCAAAGAAGTATGGTGGTTCAGGAGATCCGTATGCACATGTGTCACTCTTTAAGCAAGTCTTAAGAGCTGAGCAGATAACAGATTTCCATACACAATACGAGGGATTTGGTCTTACTCTAGAAGGTACGGCATTGACATGGTTTCAACCACTGAACATAGGGGGATTCCATGACATTGACCATTTGCTAAGAGAGTTTGCTGAGAAATTCTCAAAACGAGGGATTAAGCACAATACGGTCTCACAAATATATGCTTTTAAACAGAGAGAACACGAAAAAGTGAAGGAAGCTTCACTTCGCTTCAAACAATACATTGAGAGATGTCCAGTACGTGAACGACCACAAGATAACAGACTATCTGTTCTCTTTATTGAGGGACTGAGAAACGACACTCTCAAGAAGGACTTGCACTTGAAAGCTTGTACAAGTTTCGAGCAAGTAACGAGAGAAGCATTGTACTTAGTGGATAACTGTACGGTTTATGGAGAGGTGTCAGCGGATACAGATTTTGTATCCAGTAGCTCTTCCTCCGTAGTGAGCGAGACTACCACTAAAAAGAATGTTCAAATAACAACCATGCCAAATGTAGAGCAAATGATAGAAGAGACTCTAAAAAGGATGGCACCATACCAAAAACCATTGCCAAAACCACTGAAATGGTGTGCTATTGAACAAAAATGGACAAACCATCCAACAGAGGAGTGCTATAACAACAAAGGGTATGTAAGGGAGCGTCAGTATGCACCTCTTGCTCAATTAGCACCACCTCAAGTACATCCAGTACCTCGATACCGAACGGGAAATGTACCAGGACCTATGGGGATAGAAAGGCCACAACCAGTATTGGGACAACAACCACCTTTACCAGGAGCAAGACCAGTGGGCATTAGATATGCACCAACCTTAGAGAATCAGGAAGAACAAGCCTTAGTGCCTGTTTCAAGCCTATTATGAAGAATCTGGTGCACACATGTCTCCAACTGTGTATTACCAACCAGAAGAACCCAAACAACCAGAACCATGGGGCATGATTGGGAATGTTGGAATACCAACAGTTACAAGTGCTTCTGATGAAGAGAGGTACAATTTGGACGCAAGAACATTGATGTTCATAGCTCATGGAGGGTTAACAGGACAAAGACCATCCTATCCACAAAGGACGAATCAAGTGGGACCAAGACCAGCACTAGGACCCTGTTACAAGTGTGGAGGTGACCATCTGATGAATGTTTGTCCACATACGGAAATCATTAGAATTAACGCTTATTGCACTGAGTGTGGGGTTACTCACTTCATTAAGGATTGTTCAAAGAATCCAAACAAAGTGCAAAAGACGACATTGAATATGCTAGAAACTATTCCTACCAGTAGTGGTTCTGAAAATGAAACTCTGATACCAACGCAAGTTGTTACTAGAGCTCAAGCTAAGAAAACCACTAGAGAACCTGAGAATGGAAAGTTAGCGACCGAAGTGGTTAGTCAAGGACCGCGGAGTCAAAGAAACACATGGAAAGCTAGAAAAGCACGCATGAAGTTGAGAAAAGAACGTGAAGACGCTATTCTAGCTGAGGAACTAAAGAGAACTAAAGATAGATTAGAAAAACTTGAGAGTCAAAACAGGAAACAAGAGATGAGCCCGGAAAGAACGAAACAAAAGAGTATCAAAGAAACAACGAGCTTAAGCTCAGGGGGATCAGTGCTAGTCGACAAAGTACACGAACCATTGGACGCACTGATGAGAGCTTACGAAGCTAGGTTAAAGAACAACCAAACACAAAAACAGAGATGGATGACATACCCAAACGCGGAATTGGAAAAGCAGAGACTTGAAATGTGCCAGAGAATGATCGAGACTGCACAAGCCTTATTAGAACCACCAAGAGAAACAATGAATTGTGGAACGGAAAACCCAATTCAGCAAGAGACTATCATTTCACGGGTAGCTGAAAAGACTCCCAGTGCACAAAAGCCTGAAAATACACACAAGGATGACCACATAGTATTGAACACAACCGATCAGGAGATAGAGAGTTTTCATCCAGTCATACAGTGGTCTTACGGAAGACCTCTGTATCCAGTCATACAGAGGTCTTACGGAAGAGATGAGGATTACAATGAATTTTGGAAACAAGTGAGAGAGGCAAACTGTGCAAACGAGCTAAGTTGCCAAGCTAATCAGACAAATTGGGAAAAGGAAATCAGGAATCCTCCCATAGTGGAATTTGAGGCAGGATCTCAAGTGGACTTAGATCTGCAATCTTACTGGGGAGATGGGGGCTCTGTTAGAACAATGGAGAGCAAACCTCATTCATTGAAAACCTTACCTTCATACTTAGGAGAGTATGAAGCAAAATCCGAGATTAGAGCACTTCCCTCACGAAGAATCTCATAAAAAAAAGTCATGGACTCGCAAGGATTGATAGAGATCTTGTCAACACCAGTGACATGCACTATTACTCTAGCTGAGATTTTGAGGTTAAGACCACATATGTGGACCACTGTAGGAAAATGCTTGGAGAAATTTGGGATAAAAGACCCAACATCGAGACTGCAAGAGGGTATAAAAGAGCTGAGCAAACCACAAAAGAATGCTAAGCCTGCACCCTTAAACAGGGTCGGAGAGTATTGCGAAGGTGAAGAGGGGAATACAACCTTACCAGTTGAATTCCAAGGAGTGAACACAATGGCAATACTAGACAGCGGAGTTGGGGTAGCCATTGCTACAAAAGAAATCTGGAAAAAATGGGAGAAACCAGCAATAAGGAAGACTAGGTTGAAACTCCAATTAGCAGATGGACACATGGAGAAACCTATGGGGTTATTAGAGAAAGTCGTAGTGACTTCTTGCGGCATTGAATACGAACATACTTTTGCTATTGTCGATTTTGGCAAGGAGAATAACTATGATATCATACTGGGAAGACCATTCATGAGACAGTTGAAAATGGTCCAGGATTGGGGCTACGATCACATATACCTGAGAAATATGGAAACCACTACACGTGTGAACCTGAAAGACCATAGCTACAAAGATGTGAACCGAACACCGGTAGAGGAGTTTGATTCAGCTACTTTGGCGGGATCCGAATTTCCAGCTTGGTTAGGTAAGCCCAAGGAGTTATGGATGTGTGGAGCCTCGAAATGTGGAAGTCTAAGGCGAGAAGAATATGTTTTAGAAAGGGCTATCGAAGACGAAACTTATATAGGAGAACCCTTTCCAGAGGACACGCTTGAACCATTAGAATGGACACACATTCTAGCAACCCTAGATGTTTGTGCAATCCGGATGGTCCCACAAAAAATTTTGCGACAAGGACGGGTACGACGTGGTTCCGTACTTCATGCTGAGAACGATACTCGAAAAAGAAACTGAAAAGAACGATACACTGGAAAAGGAAATGAAGAAGAGGTGTTTCACGACATTCCCGATCATCCAGAGTGGGGAAATGAAGCAGACAACGAGTCAACGGACAATTCAAGCGGAAACGAAGAAACTATAACGGATGTCCGATTTTATGATTTTCCGAACCAAACTAAACAACGCCAGAAACGCTATAGAGCAAAGAGAAAAACAAAGGGGGTTAGAACCAATCCGATGCCTAGAATAAGAGGAAAAAATCAATTCCTAATGCTAGTAAAGGCAGAAGATTGTGTTAAGGACAAGATTTCTGGAAGAATGAGAGGCAATGATCAAAAGAGCTTACGAAAAGACAAAAGAAGCTCAAGAAATCAAGTTCAAAGGAATGAAACGAAAACTGAAACAGAAAAATCAGAAAAGAACAAGCGCAACAAAGAACACACAGAGTCCAAGTTAGAACGTAGAAACAAGTACAGAGAGCTCAAGAAAACTCTGAAAGAAGTTTGGACGACAGAAATTGAGAGTGGAGAGGACAAAAACGCCAAAATCAAGGAAAACATGGATGTTCCCTCTCACTACATGAAATTCACAATAGAGGATAGGAAGGTGGTATTAACCCAACCTATTCGAGAGAGAAGGGAGAACGAATCTTATGACGGACCGGAGGATGCAAAAAAGTTGATTTAGCAGCTCCAGGTGAGACACCTAGACCGGTGTACATAGCCACGGATCTGTCTCCAGGCGAGGAAGAGAGACTTTTGAGTCTTCTCAGAGAGTACAGGGATGTGTTTGCATGGTCTTATAAGGACTTAAAGGGAGTTGACCCATCGATATGCCAACACACAATCCCACTAAAACAAGATGCAAAGCCTAGCAGACAGAGACCATACACAGATAATGATACGTTTGCTAAGCGAATCAAAGAAGAGATAGATAAGCTAATGGAAGCTGAATTCATATACGAGATTGAACACACCGATTGGTATCCCCAATTGTGGTGGTACCCAAGAAGAACGGAAAACTCCGAGTGTGTGTCAACTTAAAGAAAGTGAATGCTGCAACAATCACGGACAATTATCCCTTGCCGATAACTGATCATGTTCTAGAGCGTGTATCAGGGAAAACAACATACTCCTTTCTTGATGGTTTTTCAGGATATAACCAGCTAGCCATAGCACTGGAAGATCAACATAAAACAGCTTTTGCAACAGAGTGGGGAATTTATGCTTATCGGGTTATGCCTTTTGGTCTAACCAATGCTCCTGCAACCTTCCAGAGGCTGATGACACATGCTTTCAAAGAATACTTAAGGTTGTTTCTAGAAATATACATGGATGACTTATGTGTACATTCTCTTCTGAGAGATGAGCATCTAGAACACCTAAGAAAAGTATTTGAGAAATGTAGGACATATCGCATTTGTCTCAATCCTGAGAAATGTGTGTTTATGGTCCGACAGGGCAGAATTCTGGGACATATTGTCTCACAAAACGGAATATCCACGGATTTAGAGAAGATAAAAGTTATAGTGGATATGCCTAGACCAACCAATGCGAAACAAGTACAGAGCTTTATGGGACATTGCGGATATTATAGACGATTCATTTACATGTACGCTATAATAGGCCAACCACTTTACAGGCTAATAGTGAACTTTGAATGGACAGAGGAGTGTGAGGAATCATTCAAGAAATTGAAAGAGGCACTCATTACTGCTCCAGTCTTGAAATCACCAGATTGGGAGAAGATATTCCATGTGCATATAGATGCTTCGGCATATGCAATAGGATGCATTCTGGCTCAGCCAGAAGAAGGAAACATGGATTTTCCTATCTGTTACGCCAGTCGACAGCTCAACAATGCAGAGAAGAATTACACCACAACAGAGCGAGAGGGATTAGGAATGATATATGCTGTGAAGAAATTTCGGCATTATCTTCTAGCCAACAAGTTTGTGTTTTTTACGGATCACCAAGCCTTGCTCTACCTAGTGAATAAACCATGCAATACCGGGAGAATAGTGAGATGGTTCATTATCTTACTGGAATTCGACTTCACGGTAGTAGTAAAGAAAGGAAAAACACATCTTAGAGCTGATCATCTTTCGCGATTGACGAATGGAGAAGACCCTATAGGAGTAGATGACGACATGCCAGACGCGTACTTGTTCAACATAGAAATGATACCGAAGTGGTCTCAAAATGTCGTTAGCCTATTAACCTATGGAGGAGAGTTTGATAAAGAGAATACAACCAGAAACATATTGCTATTCAGCAATCCAAGAATCTTCAATTGGTTGCAGGAAGGTTGTATCAATTGGAAAATGATCATGTTTTACGACTATGCATCAATCCTGAGGAATATAATATATATCTGCGCGAAGCACATGTTCAGGAATGTGCATTTCATTGTTCAAGAAGGAACACATATAGGAATTTGTTACAATTGGGAGTCTATTGGCCAGGAATGAAAGAAAGCGTACATGAATATGTCACTGTATGTATTGTATGTTCATCAAAACCGCCAGAAGAGTATTCAACATTATATCAGATAATGATCGCTCCGGAATGGAGTCAGTATATTGTTGAATATCTCACAAATAGAACTTTCCCAGAAGGAACGTCAAAAGCTCGCCAGCAATCTGTAGAGACAGAAGCTAGAGATTACGCTTTAATAGGATATCAACTCTATAAGAGAGGTAAAGACAACCAGCTTAGGATTTGCGCATCAGAGTCTGAGTATGTGATAATCCTGGAGCAAGCTCATGGAGGAGTAGGTGGAGGCCATTTCTCAGGTGATAAGACAACAAAACTTGTCTTAGCCGCAGGAATATGGTGGCCAACATTACATATGGACGCTGAGGAATACGTTAAACGGTGTGATGACTGTCAGCGGACCAAAGTACCACTTAAAAGAGATGATATGCCGCTTAGACCAATGATGGGGGCAAGAGCTTTTGCAAAATGGGGGATTGATTATGTCGGACCCATTTCACCTCCTGCATATAAGACTCATGCACAATACATCGTTGTGGCTACAGACTATCTAACAAAGTGGGTCGAAGCAAAGGCAACTCAAAAAGCAGATGCCAGGACCACGGCACAATTTCTATATGAATACGTCTTTGTACGATATGGATTGCCAATAGAAATTGTGAGTGATCGAGGCACACATTTCATAAATGAAGTGATAAAGATCCTTCTAGATGAATTCATGGTAATCCATAGGAAATCAGCCCCGTATCATCCACAAGCAAACGGACAAGCTGAAGCAACAAACAAAACCATATGCACGGTCCTTACGAAGATTGTATCTGAGTCGAGAACTGACTGGGACCAGAAGTTGCATTCACCATTATGGGCATATAGGGTAGCATATAAAACATCAATAGGAACGACCCCATATAACATGGTTTTTGGGCTAAATGCTATCTTACCAATAGAATTCTTGATTTCAACCTTAAGGGTGGCTAAGGATCTAGAGTGGACACGGCACGAGCTTTCTGATAGAATAGATGACCTGGAAAAGCTAGACGAGCTTCGCCTAAAAGCAGTAGCTTCTATCTACGCTCAAAAAAGGCGACAAAAGGAATTTTTTGATAAGCATGTGCGGACTAAAGAGTTTAAGGTTGGGGACTATGTCCTAGTTTACACTCTAAAACAACATGCTAAGAAGCTTAAAAAGCGAGGGATGGGACCTCTGGTGATTAAAGATCTATCACCAAGTGGAGCCGCAAGCTTGCTACATCAGACGGAGAAGAAATGCCCAATTGGATTAGTGGATGTAGAGTGAAAAAGTATCTTTTGCCGCTAACCCAAGACATGCTTCTCAAAATACATCAAGAAAAGCCGCGTGTCCAAAAAAAGAAAAAGATTGTGGAGGAAGCGCAAGCCGAGGCGAAGGAAAGAATGGAGAAAAGAAGACTACTGCGTCAGAAACAACGCAATGAAGGAGCAATACGAATAAACGCAGTCAGTATAACAGAAATGGATAATGACAAAGAAGAACCCATCATTGAATGCAAAGTAGGAACCAACCAAATCAAAGCCAGAGCACTATTGGATTCAGGAGCTCAAACTAACCTACTTTCACTCAGTTTGTATAGACAATTGACAAATGACACTAAATTACAAACTGCCAAGCAAGAGTTAAAGAGTTACTCTGAGAATTCAATCAAAACTGTCGGATGCACAATTTAACCAGTATGTGTATCCTCATATGTTTTACGTGGTTGAAGACCAAGCTACACAACATCCATTATTGCTAGGACAAGTATGGCAGAAGCAATACAATGCAATGATTGACTGGAATTCTAAATCAGTGCTTATCAAATACGAAGGTGAAAGTCAATCAGTTAAGTTCACCAAAGGAGCAGAGCCAACTCCAAAGGAAGAATCCAAGCACAAAGGTAAACAACAACCAGAGAAAAAGAAGAAGCAATGGCAACCAAAAGTTTCTATACAACTGGATTGCTCTTCGACGAGGAACTCTCAATAGTGGAAATGGAAGACAAGCAATAATATAACAGCTCAACCTTGGGAAAAAACGGAGTCAAAGTTGGTATGGAGACCAAAAAAGGTTGTGCCAGAGAAACAAAGGTGGAAAACAGAGTCTTCAATACCAGACAACAGAGTGATTCCAACAATCAAGGACAGTGAAACAGATCTGGATTCCAAAGAAGTTCATGACGGCACAAAGCTATAGCAAGCAAATTTGGATCCCAAAGATTTGTAAACAAGAACTCCCTTCAGTACAATCCACGGAAACTCCTAGGTATTTCAAGGCGAGGAAATCAACACAAAGAACAAAGCAGGTTTGGGTCGCAAAGAGTTTGTGGCAAGCACAAGCGAAGCGGAAGCAGATTTGGATTGTGCAAAAGAACAACAAGGTAAAGAAGAATCCATCTACTGATTCTACTACCGAAGTGCCAAAACCAACCCAAAACCCGACCACCAATCCTTCAATCAAACAAAGAGCAGCTTTATTGGAAAGACTGTTGTATCATCGCTCTACAATTGCATTGGGAACTTATGACCAAAACAACTACAATGCTTCGCCCACAGACAATTCATAGTCGTCCAAGAGGACTCAGACTAGGAGGGGGGGAGGTATACAGGTATACAGGAGCTACAAAGCAGCTACAAGCGACAAAAACAAAGAAAAACAAAAATTATATTACAAGGGCAGTGTCTTACATGATTTTGCAATTTTTATGTTTGATTGCGGATATTGATAATATTTATGCCCTTATATACCTTGTTTTGCAACAAGAAGGGATCAAATGATGAATTTGGGTCTCTAGACGTGTAAATATCACTAAATAAGAGTGTGTTTGGAGCTAAAAAGTGGTAATCCAAGTCCAGAAATCACAAATAAGTGTATATTCATATACACAGGGTTGCCAGCTATTTATTGTGTATGTTTGGAATTTTTTGGCTTCAATTTGCTATTTTTCTTTATTTTTTATGATTTTCTTAATAAAAGTAAAAGAAAAATAAAAAAGCAGGTGAAACGAGATCAGAAAAAAGAAAAGAATAGATGGTGATGATCCTAATGACAAGGGAAACCCATGGTAAAAATTGAGTACAATTCGGAAAAAGTTGCGGGAAGCCCGAAATGACAGAATTTTGGCAAAGTGGACAGATTTCTCAGAAACAGGTCAAACGGAGTCTAAATTGAGAAATTTCAAATCCTAAAGTGCATTTCACGACGAGATAGGAGCACATGTCAAATTTGGTAACAAGTGATCCGAGAAGTCCGAAGTTAAGTATTTTTCACATCACTTTCAAGCTCATTTCCACTATTACCTTCTTGGAGAGAGCTAAGAGCACACAGGAGCATCCAACCTTCTACAGCCTTCTACGACTGCTACGAGAGCTCAGAGGACACCAGACATGAGAGGTAGACTCGTTGCCATAAGCTTTTGATGCTTATCGTTAACTTTTGTCGCAAAAACTGACCAAAACCAAGAAACAAGAGCAGACGGGGAATGGGGAAGAATGCTAGGTAGGGGCACAAACGCCTAACCAAACCTTGCAAGAACTTATAGGTGGGTTACCCTAGTATAGAAGATGGGTTTCTAACACTCAAAGCTCGAGAAAGAACAACTGGAAAAACCCTAGGTCAACAAAGCCTGCAAGAGGCAAACAGGAAAAAGTTGTCGAAACGACACGAAACTTCACAGGAAGTTCAACCACATCAAGGACAATGCAAACATAGAGTATCTCCAGGTTGCGACCACCAAAAATAGGTCGGAACAACCGATTCGGCTACGGACACACAAAGCGTCATTTTGGCATAACGGCTGAAATTGACGACCGAATGAAATGAAACTTCACAAGCAGCTTCAAATATACATGGATGACTTATGTTTGCAAGCAAAACCCAAAAGAAAGCTGATTCACTTACCGATGGTGAAAAAGACGCTTTCGGGCAACCAAATGGAGAAAGATGGAGAACGGGGAGCCAAAGTCAAGTTCAACCAAATAGATGGCTTCACAACATATCCAATGAGCTGGAAATGCAACTCTCGAGAAGAAAAGTTGAAGAAATTCAACCCCACGGCAAAGAGACGACTTCGGAGACTGAAATGCCTATAAGGGGGCTTTTTAGCTAAACTGATGACTTTTTAAGTTGAAAACTAGTTAGCAGGGCTTAGGGCACTAGCACAAAGCATTCTTTGCACAAAAAGACCAACATTTCAAGAAAAGACATCATACGCGTATGATGTCTCACAGCATGAATTTCACATCCATTTCAACATTTGAGTGCATAGCCTCATTCCACATGTTAATCACATCCTATGAACCAAGTATCATGAGAATTGGAGTTAGAAAACCCAAGGAAAACCAAAAAGACGCAAATTAGGCCATAAAATTGATTTTTGGTCCTAATTTTGTCAAAATAACTCCAAACTCATTGAAACTTTGTAGGATTGTTGATTAACACATCTACAAGCTATCTGGAACCAAAAAGCACCATTTTGACACAAAAGACATCATACGCGTATGATGTCTATTTGCACTTACAGAGCCAAAACTGCTCATTTGTCATCATACATCCATTATATATATCTAATACATGCTACATATGAAATTTGGAACCATTTGGTCAAGTGGATCACCCCATTAGCCCAATTGAGGGAAAATCCTTCACATAAAGCCTATTTTTGGCCCAAATCCAACATACTCAAGTCCAAACCAAGATTTGAGTAGGGACAGTCCTTCACTAGTACATGGGGAGTCCACAGAACCAATCCCATGAAAAATTGATGAAAAAGACATCATACGCGTATGATGTCTCCAGAGCCATTTTTAGCCCAAAATCTATCCAAACTTCATAAATCCACTGAATAAGCCTATCTAAAGCCAAATCCAAGCTTATAGAGAAATTTGGTCCAAAAATACACTAAAAGACATCATACGCGTATGATGTCTCACTATGTGATTTTGGCACCTCAGGGCTTCAACCACCAAACAGAAGTGATCTACATGCCATTTGAAAGTGAACCACCAAGTTTTATCCAATTTGGATCATAAAATCCAATTCCCTTTCAAAATTTTGCCAAGAGCCAGAACTGGACTAAACTGGCCAAAACTTGACCAAATGGGATCCAAACTCAAATCCAAGCATATGATACTCATATGTACACTATCAGCTACAAGCACAACCAATATGAAGTCATTTTGATACAAAAGACATCATACGCGTATGATGTCTCCAGCATGATTTTGAGCCCATTTTGCATATTTTTTCACCTACCTTGCATCCTTAGGCCCTGAATAGCTCATGTTTCAATTTTCAAGTCATTTGAATAGTTAAAAGCTTCATTTCGGCTTTCAGTACTAAAAAGACGCTAACTTCTGAAATTGGAGTTACAGGATCCATGGATTCAGCCAAGTCATCGGCAACGAAGAGAAAAAGACCGACAATCAAAGATGCTCTTGCAGCAGCGGAACCCTTTGACATTCTAGCAGAAACCCTCAAGCCAACCAAAACTTGGGTGGAGGAAGCAGTATTGGAGAAAGAGGGAATAAAGATCTACCAGGGGACTTTCAGAGATCCTCAAGGGCAAGCGGTGGATGTACCGATGATCCCACAGGAATTGGTAGATTATAGTAGGTCAGAAGACATCAGCAGGTACCTGGAAAGGGCAGACTTGCACAGTTTCTTCACCTCGAGACCATCAGGTGTGGATACAAGAAGAGTGTACGAGTTGGCAACATCCATTCAGAAGGATGGAAAAGCCACATTGACAACCATGGATGGAGAGAAAGTAGAAGTACAGATCACTCCACAGCTCATTGCAGACGCATTGAATCTGCACAACAAAGGGAGCTTGGTCAGGGAAAGAAGGGAGGCCATAGAGGTCTATGGGCCCAAGAAGCAAAATGCAACCTATGGAGATATGGCGGACCCAAGAGCGGCAACCCTTTGCCGACTGTACAACCAGTTTCTCCATATTTGCAGTAAGAGACCGCAAAAGTATACGACACCACCCCATGCCATTGCGACCACCATCACATGGGCATTAAAGAGAAATATGCCAAAAGAGGTGAATTACGCTCAACACATCCACGAGCAAGTAATTGCCATGCACAACGAGAAGCAAAAGTACATAGGAGGAGCGAAAATTCTGACAAGAATAGCTTATGAAGCTATTGGAGCTAGAGATCAGTGGCCAAAGGTTCCCTCCGAGAATGAGTGGCTTAGAGAAGCCGACGAGGAGGAAGAACAGCCCGAAGTATCCAAGAGGGCATCCACAAGAGCACGCCCGAAACTAGAAGTAGTTTCAGAACCTGCAGAGGATGTGGACGAGCCGCTTAAGAAGAAAGTAAAGAAGAAGGTTGCTCCCAAGCAAACCAAAAGTCAGAAAGCGGCAAGAATGGAAAGACTAGTGGAGCAGTTTAGAGCAGAAAGAGCTCTAAAGGGTGACTTTGAAGAAAAGTGGGTGCCAGACCCCACTAAAGTCGGAACTAGCTCAGCGAGGCCACATATTGATCAATACGATCAATATATTAAAGCTTATGAAGAGTCAGAGGCTATTCTGGAGCAACAACCTGTCGAGCCATACACTGAAGAGGAGGTACAACAATTAAAAGCTGAGCTAAAAAAAGACTACAAGGGGAAAAGGAAAGTAGATGAGTCTACTAAGCCTCAAGAGATAGACAGGCAAGCCGATAAAGGGAAAGCCAAGGAAGCTGAGGACAGATATCCCTCTATGACTGATGTACCAAGCCCGAAGAAGACGGAAAAAATTGTGGAGGAGACCACAGTAGAGGTGGACACAAAGGATTTGGAAAATCCAGAGGCCGAGACCAAAGAAAAGAAGATAGATCCAGTTCAGCAAAAGAGAAATGATTATGAGGATCTGGTAGCTATAGGATACACTGAAGAAGAGGCCCTTGAGGCAGTTTATGGGATCACACTACAAAAACAAGATGAACGGAGAGGGACGGAGGAAAAGACAGAGAGTAAAAAAGAAAGTGAAGAGAAACTGGATGAACCGAACGTACTAGAAGAGCCAAAGCCAATGGAGGTGGTGGCAGAAAGAGCTTTAGAGTTGACAGATGAAGATGAAAAAGACATGCACATGGTGCATGAACTGCTCAGCAAGATAAAAGAAAGATCCAAGGCAAAGGAAGTAGAGATGGAGACAGCCAAACAAAGGGAAGCGGAGTTGCAGAGGAAATTAGAGAATGCTATGACTGAATCTGAAAGTCATAAAGCATCACTCTATGACGCGGAAAACGAGAGAGACGGCTTGATACTCCAGCTAGCTGAGGCTTCAAGAGAAGTAACAAGTGCACAGGAAGCAAGGGAGCGGATAGAGGATGACTTGGAGGCGGCTAAGGATGAGCTCATTGAGCTAAGGGAGAGAGTCGAGCTCCAAGAAAGAACAATCACTAGACTCAGGACTACCCCTAGAGCTAGCAGAGCAGGAACCGAACAAGAGGGAGTTATCATACCAGCTTTGGAAGACCAGGTCCGAAGCTTACAAAGAGAGCTGAGATTAGAGCAAGTGCAAAGGTTGCACATTGCGGAGGGATCATTGGCCGCAGAGGAGAGGCTCACATTAGAAAATCAAACACTACGGACAGAGAATGAGGCCTCCGCAAACAGCTCCAAGATCTACAAGATCAACAAAGAAGAGAGACAAAGACACCACACGAAGAATCAGGTGGAGCAGCCATAGAGCTACCAGAAACTGGAGAGGCAACCACAATTGAAGATCCAGCCCCATCTCAAGAGGTGGTATCGACTTCAGGAATCTCTGAAGAAGAAGAACAAAGGCTCCATGACCAAATAGAAAAGTCAGCAGAGGAGAGTGCCAAGGCGGAAATGGAATGGGAGAGGAGACTCCTAATCTCCATTAGACTTCAGGGACTAGACACAAAAGTGCTCCATGAACAGTGGATGCAACCCAGCTTGCCTTTCCCTTTGATGAAATTTGAAGTGCTAAAGACGAAAAAGAGAATAGAGGAGGAGCAGTATGTCGCTCTTTACGAAGGCGACATCACAAAGGAGGAACAATCAAAGAAGATAGTAGATTCACAACCTAAATGGAGGAAAGGTTGGCTGAACAAATACCCAGCCTACCTCATCTACTTGGTGGAGGCACCAAAGGAGATTTGGGAGGATGCAACCTTCTGCCCGGTGCCAAGAGTCAGAAACTGGAAAGAGCATGGCAGGATTGCAGAAAAGAAGCCAAATTGGCTTAATTACCCCAGGATGCCAGGACCAAAGGCAGGAGAGAGAATAGGTAAAGCCTACATGGTGAAAACCCTAACGGGCACCATCAAGCTCTTTACTGGCTCTCCTGACCTTTCGTGTCAGATGCTCAAGAAAATCTGCAGGACTCTCTTAGCTTGCATTGAAGTGTTCGCGCCAGAAAAAGCCACGACCTCGAGTCTGCTATCGACGGCCGACACAGTGACTGATATGATGTACGATCTTTCATTGCAGCCTTCTCCAAAAGTGTTACACCTCCTATACCAAAGGATTATGTTTTTGCCTAGCTTCCACATGCAAACATTCGAAGAAGCTTTCTACACCGGCTTTTTCACCCACGAAAGCAAAATATTCGGCCCAACCTTGACCATCGGCAACCTACGATACGAATCACATTTGCAGATGCTCAAGACGACAGGACTTTATTGACCAAGCATAAAAGTCATGTCAGGGACGACATGAATGCGGAGGGGGGGAGTGTTGAGCCAGCAGAGGATCACACCCACATTTTTGCTCACACTCATCATTTTGTAACCATTGATTGTAATATATGTCTTTCCGACATTAATTTTGATTTGAGCCATTCATTAAGTAACGGGACTCAATTGAGTTTCCAGCTTGTAATCCTGAAGTAATTTCACTTGCTGATGTAATTAGTTAGAGATGTTCTCACCTCCAAGGCTGAGGTATATAAGCCAAAGTTTTTGTAACCTAAGGGGGATTCAGATTATTAATCAAAGTGAGTTTTTGAGCGTCGTGACTGTGTCTGAGAGAGAGTGAGAGTGAGAGAGTCTTATCTACTTGCTACGCGAGCTATGGAGCCGCCATTGGAGAAGCGACACCACCATTGTGTTAGCAATGGCGAGAGCTACGCACAGATACCAAGAGTGCGCGCTATCGGCTTCTATGTGTGGTAAGTTCCTACGAGCTTCGGTGTGAGTTTTCTTCCAATTCGTGTGTCGGAATGGAGTGTGCAGCATATCTATAGAACCACAACGAGTAGAGATACACATTGGTACCATTGGGGTCAAGTTTCGATCACCTGTATTTTTTGGCCTGTCTTCATACACGTTTGCCACACGGAGTGGTTATAGGTTGATTTTGCAGTTCAAGTCTTTAGGGTGTTGTTCTTACCTAGTGTATAGACTTCCCCTTGAGTTTGAGATCGATTCAATGATTCTAGATCCTGTTTCGTATAGGATTCGTTCGTAGTAAGGATTTCAGTCACTTGCGTATTTTAGAACTTAGATTTGATTTCCTTAGTAGTGATTGTCATTAGAAGGTCGAGTAGGTGATTTGACACCCACCTAGTTGTTTCCATGCGCCTGCGGGTCAAGCTCCGTCCTCGTCTGACAAATTCTGTTGTTGGTTGAGTTCTCGCTATTTAGCTTCCGCTAGTGGCGTAACCGCCTTAACACCATTGGATGACTTGAATAGTTCATAGAGGCTACAAGAGGGTGTAAATCTCTTGGAAAACAACAGACAAATCACATCTAAGACAAGCTACACTCAAATGACCTAAGTCATCAAAAGCTAGTCACTAATCGTCAAACAAAACATGATTGTTACAGCTTCAAATGACATCCAAATATTACGAAACTTCTAAGACAGGTATATAAGACCTAAGCACACATGATTGTGGTTTTAAATCTCACTTTCAATGAAGTATAAAAAATGTGATTATTAACAGTCGTGAGATTTTGACCTAGTCGTTTCTGACCCCCAATACTCCGTCTATGCTCACTTTGTGGTTTCCTAGTTTAAATTCTTGCTGCACGACGCCAAAAGCTATAAATGACCATGATATGTTTATGTCAATGCGTAGAGCTCTTACATGTGGCTGCAACGCAATAGTTGACACTGCAATGTGACAACCGACAAGGGAGAAGGAAGCATGAAAAGGAGAGAAGTGAGCGCCATTAGCTTAAGCTCTATATTTCTTATACAAAACTTAATAATAACTTTACAAAACTGGCTTTTATACCGTAGCCAAGGTTTCTTTGGTAAAAAACTAATCTTTTGGGAGCTCTAACTAAGGATAAATTGATACAATCTGGAAGCTTATAGCTCCGGCCCATAGATTACAATATCCACTTGGCAAATAGAAGTTACAATATTCCCTATTTATCAAAGAATAAGTGTTTTTACAATAAAGCTCCCAAAAAATGTTACATGGGTTAGCTTGCTGCTAACATTTCCCCCCTCCTCGACTGTGTCATCCCTTGACACAGTTTCATGGACTGAAATAGTCTTCGGGTTGATGGTTGGCGAGGCAGTCTTTAAGTGCTTGAAGTGATTTTTGATATATGATGCGCCGCTCTTTCTCAGGGACTTGCAGAAACTGAATAGTGACTTTATTTTTGAGTTCTATGGCTGAATATTTGACAAACCTTGCTGTCAAACTTTTGATCACTGGCCCAAAAATCTTTGTACGCCATGTGAAGAATCATGTGTAAAAAGCTTCTTTGAATGCCAACATATTGCTTGATGGCAAGAACATACATTTGACATAGAAGCCGTATTGGACTTCTTCTAAAGGTTGGACACTCAAATCATAGCACAAGCGTTTATTACCTTCTAAAAATGACATCCATGGGGCTCCTGCTTGCTCAAGCTCAAGAAAAAGTTGGATGCATCTGAGCAGCGTTCTGCAGATTTTAAATAGCATTCCACATGAGAGGTCAGGGAGGCTCTTGAAGAAGTTCATGGTGCCTGTTAGGGTTCTCACCATGTATTCCTCAGTTGCCAGTCCTTGCTCTAGAGCTGACAGTTTCGGGTAGTTGAGCCAAGTTGGCCTTTTCTTCTTTAATGCTTTGGTGCTTGCCATGTCCTTACCCTTGGTACAAGATAGAATGTTGGGTCTTTCTGGATCGATGCAGGTGCTCTTGTAAACAAGATGAGATACCTTGAGTTTTTGATGAGCCAATTCTTCCTCCATTTGGGGTGGAAAGCATCTGACCCCTCTTCTTGCATATCCTTGTTAAGTCTTTCTTTTACTTGCAGTAGCTCCACCTTTATCAAAGGGTAAGGCAATGACTATTTATGCCATTGAAAATTGATTTGGTTGGGAGTGAGCTGTGTTACATTGACAGAGTGAAGAACCCTCAACTCCAATCCATAGCCGCTTTCAGCATCCACTTCGTGAACAATTTACTCTTTTAGTGGATCTTCTTCAGCTTTAGAGAGCTAGACCATTGGTGCTTGTTCTTCTTTGGTGATTGGTACTTGGAATTCAAAACCTCATCTCTGCCCTTCTGTTGGCTGTGTTTCTATTTCTGCAAAGGAGAATGATGGTATCTCTAGATTTTTCTATTCAGATGTACTTGCCTCCTCCTAGGCTTCCACATTCCCTTCTCTCCGCAACTGATTGGCTCTCTTTAAGTCCTCAATCTCTTTAAGCAACTGCTCTTCTCTTTGTACCCGCATTAGGGCGAGGTCCCTTCTTTGTGTCTGTTCCAGCTTCAACTCTTGTAAACTTCATCTGTCCCCTTGAGTGAAGCTACGACTGGGTTTTCCCTGATTTGTTTTAGAAATGTTGCTTGGTCATTGATTCTCTGCTCTGAGTATTGCAAAGAGGCATTTGCTACATTTAATTGTACTTGGAGCTTTTGTACCGATTGAGTAGTGCTCAAAAGTTCATTTGTTACTTCAGTTAGCTATTGGTCCTTGCTTTTACATGCATCTGATAGCTTTGTGAGAAGCTCCTCTAATTCTTCCATCTCCTTTTTTTGCTTTTCCTTGACGCTTTGGTGTTGCTCTACTTCATTCTTGAGCTCTTTGATCTGGCCTTGGAGATTTTCAATGATGTTCATCCTGTCTTCAAGCTCGCCTTGGAGAGAATCAATCACTTGTTCCAACTCTCGAGCTTTAGCACTGTGGCTAAGAGCTATTGTTTGCATCTTTTCCGTCATGAGCTGGATCTGCTTTGCATATTCATTAACTTGGATGATAACTTCATCCATTGATTCCCATTCTTTAGATTCTACATGAGGCTTTTTAGAAGGTCCAGACGATTCATCTTGTGGCTCTTTAGATGGTCCAATAGATTCTTCTTGAGGTTTTGTAGATGGTTCAACTGATTCTACCCGTGGTTTTGTAGATGGCTCATCCGATTCTTTGTCTTTTCCCTTGGGCTGTTCATGATCGGCTTCTTCCTCTTCTTCCTTTTTTCCTTTTGTTTTCTCACCTTCATTGGATTTGTCAATTGGTGAAGGGCTTGGACTAGGAAATGGTTGATCTTCTTGTTCGGTAGCGGGTGAAGGTGGTCTTGGAGACATCTCTCCTCATTCTTGTTGTGGTTCAATTGGTTGTGTAGCTTCTGTTTGCTGTGTTTGTTGTGCAATCGACTCTTCTCTTGCTTTTCTTTGCTTTTCTAAAGCCTCCTGTATCTTTAGGGTTTTGGCTTCCGCATACATCCTCTCAAGCAGATCCTTCGGTTCTTCTTGGATCTTCTTGGGTTTAGGACCCTTCCTTTCCCTTGGAATCCATGATTTGTGGTTTTTTCCTGCAGCTTGGTAACTTCTTTCATAAGATTCTTTCTCTCTTTTGAACCTTGCTTTTTTCTATTAAGGTTCTTCTGATGGGCTACCACTGCTTTTCTTTTCATTTCTTCTCTCCTTGCCCTTTTTTCTTCATTGTCAGAACTCTCTTCACTGCTATGGGCTTCAGGTTAGATTTCTGCCGATTCTTCATGTGATTTATAGATTCTTTTCTTCTTTGATCTAGTGGCTTGTGGAGAGGGTTGAGCTGTGACTTTCCATGTATTCTGATCTGGGGCTGGCGGCATCAGCCCTCCCAATGGCATGGTATGCAATCCGGGTTAGAACTTCAGGAGCTCCCATATATGTTACTCTTCCTTCCTTCTTTGTGCTCTTGAGTGTTGTAAGCACATACTAAGCATGATCTATTGTTTGTCTTGTTGTTGACTTCAATACCTGCGTGTAGGTGGTTGCAATCGCATGATTTGGAGTAGTGTATCTTGGTGGTCTCTTTGCGAGGAAGTGGAAGTGCTGGTGATAGAGACGGACAGGATCCTCCACTTGCTTTAGAATAAGGTCGAAGAAGGTGACAGTAGCTGTATCCTTGGTGAATGTACCAGCTGTTCCTATCTCTGGCCCTCATTGACATACCTTCAGTGGGCAGTTTTAGTGCTTCAACCACTATGTCTTTGTTAATGACCACTTTGTATTTCTGTCTTGTTGATCCATGATCTGGGCAGATCCATCCTCTTTGATTGTTGACGATAGTTCATAAGCTCTTTGAAAGTCTACTCCATATGGCTCTTGATTGTAAAATTCTCGAAGTCCTAACCTTGTGTTGGCTTCTTTTGTTGCTGGCTTCACGGCTACATCATAGACTTCTTTGGGTAGCATCTGCAAACTCTTGGATCTGCCAATTAAGATTGTGGTGTTGTGTTCTTCAAGCTGTTCTTTTGATAGGTAGGTTACCTTGGCCGTTTTTATGGAGCTTGGCTCCAATTGATATGGTGGCAATTCTTGTAGCTTTTCTTTCTGGGTCATCTTCTTCTTTGCTTTCTCAGCAGCTTGCATTGCACCTCTTAGGAGAATATAGTTCGAAATTAGAAAATTCCACAAATTTTTCTCTGAAATGCCCTGTGTTTGAATTGCTGGCAAATGATGTCCGTTTTGCTTCAAATCAATTTTGGAGAATGCATAGATGCATAAAAACATGTAAAGATCAAAACCATTCAATCCGGACCAAAATTGCAACCAAAGTAAATAATCGTGATTATTACAGCAGGGAAATTTTTCAATTTTTTTGCACTTTTGACTTCATAGGCTTGAACATCATGTGATTTGGATACTCTAAGTGAAGTGTGGGCTCATTTGAGTGCACAGGGTGGAAATGGTGTCAGATTTAGTCTTCAGACTGTGAAACAGTAGATATGAAGGGATTTTGGGTTTTTGAGATCCAAATTTGATTAAACTTGATTGTGGGCTTGTCACATCATGTACTTTGGTCCCATAAGGTCAAATATGAAATTTGAGCTCATTCTAGCAAAAATGTAAATAATTGCGATTATTAATATTTTCATCAAATTGGACATTTTTTCTTGCAAATTGATTCTAGACATGCTATAAACCCTCTGTGTGAAGTATGGAGGTTTTGGATCAAAAAATATGACAAAAAACTCAAAATTTGGGTTGAAGAGCTTTTAGTGCATTTTTTTGACAAAATTTGAGATTTACTTGATCTTTTGGGCTCATATTTGACATGTGGCATGAGATAGATGTGTACAAGTGATAGGTGAAGCAAAATGATGATTTTCAAGCCAATTGTGCATAAAAGTAAATAAACGTGATTGTTAACAATAGTTGCTTGAAAAGACAATTTTATGACCTACACATCTTCAATACATTTAAAACAAGTCCTAAAATGAGTTTGGTAAGATTTGGTCACGTCGGCATCACTTCATGTTCTTGATCTGCTATTTAGAAAACATCGACCAGAAACCTCGACCACGGAAACCCTTTAGTTTTCTCAAGACCCAACTCTTGCACCGTATATTGGTTTGAATTGCATTGATCTTCAAAGCATGGTAGAGCTAACCACGGCTATGCATAAACACAATTGTTCAGCCCATGCACACAGTCATCCCGGAGTACTCCATTTAAGAGGGGTGGAAGGAAACTTCATTAATTAAGGGCAATGTTTGAAGAGGGAGGAAAAAGTTAGATGTTAACGTGTGGTTTTTTCCAAAATTACCTAATAATGCTCTTGAAAATCATCACTGGGGAATTTCAAATGATAACATCTCCCCAATGAGTGTAAATAGAGTATATACTATCAGAAAGTACATAAAAAATAGCCCTTTTTTGCTTATTTTCATCAATTTTTCTTGATATTGGAGCTTAAAAATGAAGAAATCCACCAATAAGTAATAAAATAGTGTTTTTCAATGGATTTTCTAATTGTTGATCTTTCAATTTGTTTTTTTAATGTGTTTTTTATTTTTTCAATAAACAAGTCAAAAATTAATAATAAATAGCAAATGAGCTCAAATGGAGAAACTAAAGATATAATGATGATCAAAAGAACGAGATGGACAAGCACAAAAATTTTCAATCAAAATGACAAACGGAGTGGGAGGCCTAAATTAGGCCGCCAGGGCCTGTTTTTATAAATTCTTGCAAAAATGAGCTAACGGAGTCTGATTGAGGAAATTTTTAAGTCTAACATAGATTTCATGGCCTATTAGGACTAACATGGGAATTTGGGGAAAAATAGTTTGGGAAGTCCAAGTATAGAGATCCAAGGTAGCCCAAAATCACCTCATTTCCACTAGTCACTCTTGGAGAAGAGAGCTCTCTACCTTCTTCGCACGTGATTTTTGGAGTCCATAGTCGCCCATTTTCAGCACCGTTTCACACAAGACATGAGGAGTAAGTTCTAAACTGCTCAAGGAACGTTTCTATATAGTTGGGTAGCAAGTCTAGGCCCATGAAAAAAACCCTAGAATCCCAACTATGTACGAATTCCTATGACACAAAAACGACCATAGCAGCCTGTCAACTCAACCGAATTGGACGAAACTTTTACACTAAAATTTATGTAAATTTCCTTGTTTTCTTAAATCCAAGCTCAAACCCCTCTAATTTGTCAAAATTCCCACAATACCCTTCAAATTTTTAAAATTCCCAAATTACCCATGTATCTATTTTGGTCGGATTGATCAAAATTTTCTAATTTTTATTCCTTTTTGACAAATGAGATGCATTTTTGAGTGGTTAGCATGTAATTTGTCACATATTACCTCACAAAACAGGCGATTATGTCCACAAAGATAACACATAAGTGTAGTCATCAACAAAATGTCAATCATTGAAGAACAAGAATACATCCTAATTCCTCTATGTCCTGCCACACATTGGCTAGAGAGAGAGAGAGAGAGAGAGAGAGAGAGAGAGAGAGAGAAGAGAAGAAGAAGAAGAAGAAGAAGAAGAGAGTTCTAACGTCGTAGGAAACTATCCCAAGATACCTTAAAGATCTAGTCGACAAGGAGAGTTGAACTCAAGACCTGTTATGAGAGAGAGAGAGAGAGAGAGAGAGAGAGAGAGAGAGAGAGAGAGAGAGAGAGAGAGAGAGAGAGAGAGAGAGAGAGAGAATGTTAAAGCTGGTATTTATTATGCTAGTTCAAATGTGAAATGACACACCGTGAGAACATAGATTTTCAGTCGATATTTGTTTCACCACCTTTCATGGCAACATGATGGTGTTCAAGCATCGTCTACCTGCACTATTTGAACATAGGGGATGCACGAGATTGATCTTTTCTATCACCGCCGTTTGAATATGGGGGCATCACAAGATTAATCCAAACATCTCTCAAGTGCATGATGTGAACATAAAGAAGGTTGAAGTCACCTCTAGCCCTCTTCTTTCGTTGCATCGTGTGAATCCAGCCTACATCTAGAAATCTTCATGCAAATTTGACTCAATAATTTTTTTTTCCCAACTTTTGAGCATTTCCAAATGTTGGTCCTTCGTTGTGTAGACAGTGAAGAGGCTTTGTACGAGTAGCGAGGATTATTTACACCCACACACGCAGTGTCACAGGCGGCTATTGGGCGGTTAGCAAAGTGGGCACTAGAGAGAGTGCAGCTTCACACATAGCCTGGACAAGTACTTGCAACAGGTTAGAGAGAGAGAGAGAGAGAGAGAGAGAGAGAGAGAGAGAGAGAGAGAGAGAGAGAGAGAGAGAGAGAGAGAGAGAGAGAGAGAGAGAGAGAGAGAGAGAGGGTTCATGGGCGCCATGGGGTTTTTTCGAGACCGCAGCCTTGTGTGTGACGCTCTTGGCAAGCGATTGCATCAGTGTTCAGGAAAAAACATGTAACATTTAATGGCCTAAAAATTGTGTGTAGCGAAAATTAGCATGAACATAGTGGGCATTTCATTAGAATAGATTCCTAATGAGACTTACAAGAGTGCTTGGGTGGAGAGAGCAACAAAAAGCATAACACCTAGTTAGATAGCATGAACAATACTTTCAAAAGAGAGAGAAATTAAACTATTGACAATAGTTGAGGAACGGATTTGCATGGAGCCGGTCCCCCCTCCAAAAGGCTTTGTATTATGGTTTCTCCCATCAAGAGAGACATTGTACAATACAATTCTTTGTGTTCCTTCAAGTCTAGCTAGTGCAATGAAGATGAAAGCTTCACGCACTAAGAAAAACACTTAGCAAACACAACATCAATTATCCCCGGTCTCAGACCCAAGACCTCACACACCTTCAAAGATGGTGAGAGCTAGCAGGATATGAGAGTAGATTGAGAGGAAGAAGGAGTATCTTACGAGAAAGATGTACATCTCCTCACATAATCACTCATATTAGCATAGCTTAGCTTAGTAATTAGCTTGGTAGAGGAGATGAGCATGCATTGGAGCTTGGCTCTTGGTTGGATTTGCATCCATATGCCAAGAGTGTGTCGATGTAGGCTTCTATCTCACAAGCTTGGAGTAGGTGATGAGCTCTCCATTAAAGCTTGGGAAGGGATAGTCTTTTTCTTGCTTCTCACATAGACTGTGTGAGAGTGTGTGTGTGATAATGCCTTGCAAAAAATCATCCCCCTCTCTCCTTTGGGCGACCCCTCTTGCTATTTGCTCTTGCTATCCTCCCATTGGACCTCCCTAGGACTAGCCAATGACAATTAAGCAGCATAAGTGATAGCCTTCTGACATGTGTCCCCCTTTCCCCTTTTGTGAGAGTTTTAGGTAATTTAATAATTCAACTAAACTCTCATTGGACCCCTTTGCCTCCTGGCCAATAGGAATCAGGCAAGCCATTGGGCTGCTGAATGCTCATTGGACCCCTTGGGAGACTGTCCAATAGTCTTCTAGAGGACTTAATTCTCATTGGTTATTTTATTAAGTGTTTTTTAAATTAATTAAACTAGATTTACTCTAGCCTAATTCTCATTGGTCCACCTCCAAGGCTATCCAATAGGAATTGGGTACACCTTGTGGGCATCTGGCCTAGGGAGCTGACATGTGTCCCTCATTCCCTTTGTGTAAAGGGAGCTTGTGTGTGTGTGTGTGTGTGTGGCTTTCTCTCTCATCCCCTACATGCAAGGCTCGCCCCCTCCTAAGTAGGGATTGTAAAGACTTTTTTGTACACACACAAAGCATCGAATTTCTCTATGGTTGACCTTTGGACACACCCTTTGAATTTTGGAACCTTAGCATTTTGGAAGTCTTAATGGGCTGAACCTTAGGGTCTTTTTAGCCCATTGTTGCACATGGCTCTTTTGCAGATGCCCCCCCCTTTGGATCCCTATTTTCCCTCCTTTGGATCCCTACTGTGGCTGGTCTGCTAGCTTAACCAATATTCTAGCTTTTTCTCCCCTGGCACTTCCCCATATTAAATGATCAGTTTAACATGAGAAAATCATTTAGGAGAATTAGATATTTATTATTATGACATTACCTCTCTCTTGAAATCATAGTCGTCCTCGACTATGGTGTAGAGAAGATAAAGCATATTCATGAGTCCTTTTCTTAGCGGGTAGAGGATCCCTATGTTACCCTACGACATCATTCCACAATGGATGACTGGTCCATTTGGTGCTTGAGAGCCTGAGGCTGCCGCAAGCATGTCTGCACATTAGTCCTATCAATCTTCCATAGTAGAGTACCAAGCTCAACTTGGTGTTTGGGAGACGACGTCTCCGCAAACTTGATCTAAGCATGCATACTACTTCATTTTTGTGCACAATAAAGAAAAAGAGAGTCTTATAAGACAAAAACTTTGTTCATTTTTAACATTTTGTACATTTGCTTACTCTTGAAAAGCATTGTAAGCATTGACAAGGTTTAGGTTATCTTTAATTGTATGCCTTGCATCCATCTAGCATCTTCAAAAGGATAATTCTTAAACTTAATAAGATATCGTCGGATAGTCTTACCGCCTCTTAGTACCTTGTCTTCATGTCGGAGAATGGACTCGGGCTGCAGCACCTCCTCTTGGTCCGGGTCTTCAATTGTTGGTTCTTGAGGTGGATCTCCTTTGTAAGGCTTTAATAGGCTCACATGGAAAGCATTGTGTATGAGCCAATGATTGGGCAACTTGAGTTGATAGGCCATCTCATTGATTGGCCTAAGAATCTAGAAGGGACCATAGTACCTTTTTGCTAGTTTAGCATAGTACTTTTGGTGTCCCGTAGGATTCTTGCATGTCATGTGCCT
The DNA here is from genome assembly GCF_014529385.1 of Adiantum capillus-veneris. Lineage (NCBI taxonomy): Eukaryota > Viridiplantae > Streptophyta > Polypodiopsida > Polypodiales > Pteridaceae > Adiantum > Adiantum capillus-veneris. Next base: position 156,103,680 of record NC_140944.1, read on the forward strand.
TAATCGAGCCTTGGGAAACTTTAATAAGACCCAATCATTTTCTTTAAAGGTTTGGGCGCTTCTGTGCTTGTCAGCAGCAGCCTTTTGCCTTTGTTGTGAGATAGAGATAGCATCCTTAATCTTTTGAAAAGATTCTTGTAGGTCTCGGCTATACTCATCTGTAGCGAAGATCTTCCCATGTACCTTAAGTAGCAAGGGACTTTTTGATCTTCCCTCAATTACCTCGAAAGGTGCTTTTCCCGTGGAAGTATGTACAGTGTTATTGTAAGCATACTCCACTAAGGGTAAGTACTTCTCCCATTGGGATCTTTGATCTACTTCCGTTACATAGGCTTTTAGTAGATCGAGAATTGTTAGGTTAGCTATTTCACTTTGGCCATCCATTTGTGGATGATAGGCCAAAGAGAAGTTTAGCCTTGTCCCTAAATTCTCAAAGAGACCCTTCCAGAAATTACTGGTCATTCTAGGATGTCTATTCGACACTATGGACATTGGCAATCCATGGTACTTGAAAATTTGTGAAATGAAGAGGGTTGCCATTTGATGGGCTTTGATAGTCTATTTGACAGGTATAAAATGAACTGGTTTACTGAACCTGTCTACTATCGTCCATATTCCCATATTCCCATGGATAGACTTAGGCAATCCAAAGATAAAATCCATGGATATGCTCTCCCATGGTGAATTAGGGATTGGCAAGGGTTGAAGCAATCCAAGTTGCTTCCCTCTATCAAATTTTGTCTTTTGGCATACCACGCATTTAGAAACATACTCTTGTATGTTCAGTTTTATGGTAGGTCAATAGAAATATGTTTCAATTCCCTTTAAGGTAGACTGAATCCCTCTATGCCCCGCATATGGGGGAGCATGAGATTCATACATTACTTTCTCACGTAGTGAGTTAGTAAGACATAGTCTATTGCCATAGAGAAGATAACCATCTTGTAAAATAAATGGTTCTTCTTTGTTCCCTAAAGCAAGGGCTGAAATCACATCTCTAAAATCGGGATCAATAGCGTACTCATCTATCATTGAAGATAAATCATTGTGAGTTGCTATGGAAACCGCATTCACTCACGGACGTCTTGAGAGTGCATCAGCTACTTGATTATGCTTGCCAGCAATGTGAGCAATATGAAAATGAAATTGCGAAAGGAAATTTGCCCACCTCATTTGTTTGTCGGAGAGCTTGGTCTGCGTCATGAAGTACTTAAGACTTTGGTGATCCGTTCGCAGAATGAAAGGAGTCCCCAATAAATAGTGCTTCCATGAGTCTAAGGCATGTAGAACTGCAAGGAGTTCCTTTTCATATGTGCCTAGAGCTTTCTCAACAGGGTCGAGCCTTCGACTCTCATAGCCTATGGTGTGCCCTTCTTGGAGCAAAACAGCTCCAAGGCAATCACCACAAGCATCACATTGGACCTCAAATGGTTTTGAGAGATCCGATAGTGTAAGCACAGGTTGAGAGATAAGATTTTCTTTAAGCTTTTCAAAAGAATTCTTCTCCTTAGCTGACCATGTGTACCTAACTCTTTTCTTTGTTAGGTCATGTAATGGTCCCGCAATTTGTGAGAACTTTTCTATGAAGCGTCTATAGTATGAACACATACCTATAAAGCTTCTTAGTTCATGAAGATTCCTTGGTTTAGGCCATCCTTTTATTACCTCTAACTGTTGAAAGCTGGTGTATGTACAATGGGGATAGTGTTACCCATTTCCTTAGCATCTATATACATGTCTTTCTCCCTGAACTTAAAGGAGATTCTCCTTTCAGGAAATTTAACATTGGCAGCCAGGTGGTCAAACCATGGTGCCCCTAGGATTACATCCTCATGCTTGAGAGGAGAGATAAAGAAGTCCTCTTTGTCCACATAGCTTTGGACATGAAGCCTCAATTTCTCGATTAAGGGAGTGACTGAAGCTTCTTGCCCCTTGAAAGCACTGTCTGTGGGGGTAGGACATCTCCCATCTCGTAAGATTGTATGCCTAGCTTGGTGGCCAACTCTATAGATATAAAATTGTGAGTAGAACCAGGGTCAAAGAGAATAAAAGCATCATGTTCTCTTACCTTTCCCCAAGCATGGCATAGAGGAGATCCTTTGTGGTGAGTTTGGTGAGTCTACTCCTCTTGGATTTCAACCAAGGAAGCTCTAGGAGGATCTTGGCGGTTGTTCTTTTGGGGACAAGCACGGTACGCATGCCCTTGTTCGCCGCACTTGAAACACCGGTTATCCTTATGATAACGCTCAAGGTCTTTAGGAGAGAGTTTGTTTTTACCTTTGTAAACTCCCTTCTCTTTAGCTTTGTTGCAGTTGCCCTTAGGAGACTTTTGGACATTGTCCTTCCCCTTAGGCTCGTTGGAACCCTTGTTTTCCATGGGCTTATTATTTCTTTTAGCCCCCATTTGGAAATTGATTCGAGAGGCCACCATAGTATGGTGTATTATCGCCGATATGGTACGTGGTTGACATACTCCGCCATTTCTTCGGTTAAGCCCGCACAAAATTGTAGCTTTTGCTCTCCAAAATCCAACTTTTTGAAGACAGTGGCTTTGAGTTGTAAGTCCCAAAACTTGTCTACATATTTGTGGATGGATTCATAGGGAGAGAGCTTTAAGCTTCGCCATTCGGTGAGTACTTTGTCTTTGGAATCGATGGCCAAAAACTGCTTCATAATGGAAGCTCTTAAAGCTTTCCATGTTCGTGGAGCTTCACCGTTGGCTCGTAGGCTTGACCACCATTGCCTGGCGGACTTTTGAAAGTGCATAGCTACATGGCGTAGCTTAGAGGACTCCGTGAAGCCCTCATCTCCAAACGCCGCATCAAACTGTTGGATAAAGGCCAAGAATTTGTCTGTAGCACCAAATCTACCATCATAGGTAAGGAAAGAGATGCTCTTCCCTCCCTCTTTGAATTTCTTCAGCTTGGACGACCTCTTCCATGAGGCATAGGATTTTCTATGGCCTCTTCTTTTTGATGGTTCAAAGGTTGCACCATCACTTTCTTCAGAAGGTGAAGAATTTGAAGAAGGTGGAGAAGAGGGTGACCTCTTTCTCGCCTTTTTCTTGTTTTGATCTTCGGCATCTTCACCATCACTTTCATAAGAGGAAGAGGATGAAGAAGATGGAGAAGAGGGTGTCCTCTTTCTCGCCTTTTTCTTCTCTTGATTTTTATCATCCCTCTTTTAATTATGGTGTGGAGGAGAGTGTGATGGTCTTCTCCGCTTTGGTGGTGATGGAGAGCGTTTAGCCCGCCGTCTTCGTGGAGCCGTCTCCGCTGAGGTGGCAGGAGACTCACTTCTTTCTCGGTCCTTCGGTGGAGGCTCTTGAGTAGTCCTTTGGGAAGGAGATTCATCATCAAGAAGTAAATTCTTGAGCCCTTCATATGGATTCGCTTCTTCTTCCTGAATCGGAGAGAGACCTCTTTTGGAAGTCTCACAAGGAGGCTTCCTAGGTGTTCTCTCGTTATGGTGGTGAGCTTACAGAATCCCATCAGCACGGAGCTACCTTTGCACTTCACTTTGGAGAGATGGATTGCCCATGGCTTGTTGAAGCCTAGAAACAAGATAGTTAACAAGCATCGGAGCATCATTAGTAGCTTTCTCATTAGCAAAATCAAAGTTATCAACATTAATTTCACTATCTTTACTATTGTGAGCCCTAGTTGCTACTCCTCTTTACTCCTTTAGAAAAAGCACTCAAGCTACTGTACCCATGGCTCGAATACCATTAATTGCAAGGAATAGAAGAGAGAGTCTTTCAACACCAAAACAACACTGGCTCCTGTCAAGCTTCTAATAGCTCAATAGTGGTTAAAGCCGTAGGCAAGCCCCATAGGACTCCACTATTAAGACCATAGCTCTCGACGGTGATGCCCCGTTAACTGCACGAAGACAGGCGCACTGCAAGGCTGAAAAATCTATATTCTACTTACTCACATGCAATTAATAATACCAACCATTTATAGCTAGCTTGAGGACCTCCCTTCTTGAGCAAGAAAATAGAAACCTTGTGCTCTGATACCAATGTAACATTTAATGGCCTAAAAACTTGTGTGTAGCGGAAATTAGCATGAACATAGTGGGCATTTCATTAGAATAGATTCCTAATGAGAATTTCAAGAGTGCTTGGGTGGAGAGAGCAACAAAAAGCATAACACCTAGTTAGATAGCATGAACAATACTTTCAAAAGAGAGAGAAATTAAGCTATTGACAATAGTTGAGGACCGGATTTGCATGGAGCCGGTCCCCCCTCCAAAAGGCTTTGTATTATGGTTTCTCCCATCAAGAGAGACATTGTACAATACAATTCTTTGTGCTCCTTCAAGACTAGCTAGTGCAATGAAGATGAAAGCTTCACGCACTAAGCAAAACACTTAGCAAACACAACATCAATTATCCCTGGTCTCAGACCCAAGACCTCACACACCTTCAAAGATGGTGAGAGCTAGTAGGGTATGAGAGTAGATTGAGAGGAAGAAGGAGTATCTTACGAGAAAGATGTACATCTCCTCACATAATCACTCATATTAGCATAGCTTATCTTAGTAATTAGCTTGGTAGAGGAGATGAGCATGCATTGGAGCTTGGCTCTTGGTTGGATTTGCATCCATATGCTAAAAGTGTGTCGATGTAGGCTTCTATCTCACAAGCTTGGAGTAGGTGATGAGCTCTCCATTAAAGCTTGGGAAGAGATAGAATTTTTCTTGCTTCTCACATAGACTGTGTGAGAGTGTGTGTGTGATAATGCCTTGCAAAAAATCATCCCCCTCTCTCCTTTGGGCGACCCCTCTTGCTATTTGCTCTTGCTATCCTCCCATTGGACCTCCCTAGGACTAGCCAATGACAATTAAGCAGCATAAGTGATAGCCTTCTGACATGTGTCCCCCTTTCCTCTTTTGTGAGAGCTTTAGGTAATTTAATTATTCAACTAAACTCTCATTGGACCCCTTTGCCTCCTGGCCAATAGGAATCAGGCAAGCCATTGGGCTGCTGAATGCTCATTGGACCCCTTGGGAGACTGTCCAATAGTCTTCTAGAGGACTTAATTCTCATTGGTTATTTTATTAAGTGTTTTTTAAATTAATTAAACTAGATTTACTCTAGCCTAATTCTCATTGGTCCACCTCCAAGGCTATCCAATAGGAATTGGGTACACCTTGTGGGCATCTGGCCTAGGGAGCTGACATGTGTCCCTCATTCCCTTTGTGTAAAGGGAGCTTGTGTGTGTGTGTGTGTGTGTGGCTTTCTCTCTCATCCCCTACATGCAAGGCTCGCCCCCTCCTAAGTAGGGATTGTAAAGACTTTTTTGTACACACACAAAGCATCCAATTCCTCTATGGTTGACCTTTGGACACACCCTTTGAATTTTGGAACCTTAGCATTTTGGAAGTCTTAATGGGCTGAACCTTAGGGTCTTTTTAGCCCATTGTTGCACATGGCTCTTTTGCAGATGGCCCCCCCTTTGGATCCCTATTTTTCCTCCTTTGGATCCCTAATGTGGCCGGTCTGCTAGCTTAACCAATATTCTAGCTTTTTCTCCCCTGGCACTTCCCCATAATAAATGATCAGTTTAACATGAGAAAATCATTTAGGAGGATTAGATATTGATTATTATGACAAAACATTTATCCAAACCTTCAGAATTCATTTTCTTGAATTTGCCAATAGGAAATTTTAGGAAAATATATTTATTTTTCAAGTTGTTACACTACTTTTCTCTATTTTGGGATGAAATTTCTCCTTTTCCCCTTGCTATCAACCGACATTTTTGAAATTGAAAATGGCATGATATTAAGTCGAGAAACATTTTCCCGAGCACTGGATTGCATCTATGCTACGTGGATGATTGCATCTGGGTGGATAGAAGTGATAGAAGGAGAGCCCAATTAATCCTCGCTTGTAGAATCCTAGCACTGTGTTGTGCCCTCCTTTGAATTTGGGCATCGGTGATAGACATAGCCAAAGGTTTAGGGTTTTTTCCTCGCTCTCTCCCCCACGAGTCGCAGACGAGGTGTTGGGCCTCCTCCGCCTTCTGCTGGCCGACGAGCTGCTTGGTGTCTTGCGCACTGTGTGCAGTGGTGTCCCTGGACTGCTGCACCCTCTCAACACTTGCGTCACAAGGACTTCCAAACTCGGTATGCTCTTTTGTTGGTTGTACCGGTAGTAGCACCCTACAAAGAATCTCCCCCCTGCCTCAGAGCCTCCAATCTGACAAGGTATTTATGGATTTTTATGAGAGTCAATAGGTACCCCAGTTTCAAAATAATATAGAAGCATTCAATAAAACGTGATTCTTGATGAAACATGTGACCTTATAACACAATTGTGGAGAAAAGCCTTTGTTTAGCTTGATGTTCGAAAATTAAGAATTTTCCTTCTATTTATAGCTCATGCAAAGTGAAGATGATACTATCCCCTTGAAGGCATGATTGTGGGTGGGAGAATTGATGATGAGACTAC